>NC_060069.1:145717600-146021409 GCF_922984935.1 Meles meles
TGGGAGTAGAGGGTTTATGTGAAATCTCATACCTTTCCCTTGATTTTGCTGTGAACCTTGAACTGCTTTTGGTTTCAATTTAAAACATAATAGTAAGTACAAAGGCAGAACAAAGGAGTGCTTGGAATGTTAAAAAGGAATGGCTGTGGTAATGCTCACCGAGTATGTGATATTTGGACAAGAAAACAAAGGAAGGGATGGAATAAGCCCTGTCACTGTCTGATGGAAAAATAGCCCAGAGGACACAGCTATTGCAAAGTCCATGTGGTGGGAACATGCTGGCATTTTGAGAAACAGCAAGAAACCCAGGTGCAGACACCAAGAAATGAGCAAGTGAGAGAAGACAGAGAGACCCAGAAAGAAAAGCAAAAGAGTCCAGATCATAAGGGACTTTGTAGACCTTTTATCATTATAAGAAAATTCCTTCTACTCGAGGTTCTCTGAGAGGCACTGAATAAAGAAATCCACTGTTTTCCTATGAGTACCTGGATTCGACTGAACATTTACATCAATTAGGAGAATCTAGGTTATGCTTGACAACTAATAACCCCCAATGCAGTGACTAGATCTGTAGCAGTTTTGCTAAATCTTGCTTTGCTATGCATCATCCGTTTTCAGGATTCCACACCACATCACAGGGCTCTGACAATGGCCAAGACCAGAAAAAAGGAGGGGGTAGGGGTCATAGCAAATCATGCATTGGACATTAAATCCCACCTGCAAGTGACACTCACCACTTCCACACCCATTTTAATGATCAAAGTAAATACTATATCCACACCTAATTTCAAGTCATGCCAGGAGAGACATTTTTGCACTAATAAATAACCAGAATATTAATTATAAGGGTTTTTTAAAAGATTTATATATTTATTTGAGAAAGAGAGAGGGAGAGCGTGTGCAAGCAGTGGGGAGGGGCTGAGGGAAAGGAAGAGAGAGAATCTCGAGCAGACTCCCCACTGAGCCCGGAGCCAAAGGCAGGGATTGAGCTCATGCCCCTGAGATCATTACCTGAGCCCAAATCAAGAGTCAGATGCTTAACGGACTGAGCCACACAGGCACCACAAATTATTAGTTTTCTGAAGGGTAAAAAATTAGTCATTACCCTTTTCATTTAGACTACCCTGATCTGATACCAATAGTAAGTAAACATATGCAATGTTGCTTTTCATATTTAGTTAAATAACATCTCTAATAACATTACGCTCATATTTCTTTCTAAATAAAAACAAATTTGTTTAGTTTCCCTATCTTCTACATATCCCAAATTTTCATAGGAACTTAAGTTACCCTTGAGAACTATATTTTTTTTCTGTCTGTAATTTTTCTTTTCTTTGGGAAGTCAGCAACAAATGCCATCTGGACACAGCTTTTTATCACAAATGTTTTAATCTCTTAATCATCTGTTCTGGAAAGATACAGGTTTCCTTCAGTGTTTAATTTTCCTGCCCTGAGAACCATTTGATTGTTTTTGGCATCTGTGCTTCTGCCTTTTTCTGTTAACACAGAGGCAAACAAAGCTTTAGGGGGTTGGCAATGCCTCCATCTGCTACAAATCCATTGCTCTTGCCATGTTTTATTGCTCCCGTTCTGGGAAAGAGGGTAGGAAAAGAGTAATGCACTGACTGGGAATGGATGTCCAGAGGGTAAAAATTAGTATTTTCTCATCAAACCAGAGAAGACTGCTCTGTGTTGGGGAAGAAGATGCATCATTTGACCTCTGGAAACTGTTTTGACAGGCCCTCCTCCAAAAAGAAAGTTTTTCAGTTGAAAAGTTTGCTGAAGGGTTGCCTGGGTGGCTCAATTGGTTAAGCATCTGCCCTGGGTTCAGGTCATGATCCCCGGGTCCTGGGATCCAGCCCCACACTGGGCTCCCAGCTCAGCAGAGAGCCTGTTTTTTCCCCTCTCCCTTTACCCCCCACTCATGCTTGCTCTCTTGCAAGCCTTTTTAAATAAATAAATAAAATCTTGAAAAGAAAGAAAAGAAAAGTTTGCTGAGAATACGTACACTCCAGTTCATCTTCAAGCACTTGATATTTAAGATACATTAGGCTTCTTCTTTCAGTCTTAGTCTTGGATTCTATTTTGGCATTTGGGATTCCTATGATATATTTAACCAACTCTTCATTATATACTCTCCTGTTTTTTTGTTGTTGTTGTTGTTTTTTTTATTTGACAGAGCACATTTTTTTTTTTAATTTGAGAGAGCACAAGCAGGGGGAGTAGCAGCAGGGGAGAGGAAGAAGCAGGTTCCCCGCTGAGCAGGGAGCCCTACGCAGGGCTCCATCCCAGGAGCTTGGAATCATGACCTCACCAGTAGGCAGATGCTTAACAGACTGAGCCACCCAGGTGCCAATCACCTGGTTTTAAATATGCTGATCAACCACTCTGCCTCTTGTATATATTTTGGTCTCCTCTTTTGCACTGTTAGTACTTTTCATTTGGTGACTTACCATTCCCAGTCCAGTCTTTTCCATAGCTATACAGATAGATGGCAAACCTAACCTTCAGGAATTATTTAAGATAATTTATCTTTTATTTTCCATTTTCTGTCCGTGCATTTACCCTACATCATTTGGTTTCTATTTCAACTAGAGGAAAACATAACACTTATTTTTTAACTGCTTCTCAAGAGGGCATTTAAACTGATTTCCCGAAATGTTGCTTTTTTAAAATAAACTCTACACCCAGTGTGGGGCTCAAACTTGGAACCCTGAAACCCATCAACTAAGCCAACCAGGCACCCCAAATTTTCTAAAGATTTGAGGATAATTTGCAACAAAACATATTCATCCTGAACTGCAAAGTAACCTTGGGGTTTAGCTTTGTATTTTTTTATTGTTTAAATAATAGGATGAAACAGAAAAACTTTAAGACATTATTCCTCAAGAAATAGTCAATCACATATGTAGAGGATAAACAAAAATTCAGGGTAAATATAGAATGTGTATGTGCATTATTTTAATAACATATTTCATTCCAATTTTTTTAAAAAACTATTACATCATGTTTTTTAACATTTATCCTCAAAAATGCCTGAGAACCACCAGAGAATTTCATAGCAACTCTGACTCCTCCTAGGACAATTGTTCATCTTATTAAAAATACACGCACAGCCATTTTTACTGGCTTGTTCCTTTCCTACACTCATGACATCACTCAAGTGCTACATGATAGAAGGGAACATCATCCGTGACTTCACAGCTTGAGCAATGTGGCTTCCCTGTCAGTGGGGACTCATGGAATCATTCTTCTTCCATAAGACTTTTTTCAAAGATAAGTGGGGAAGTCCCTCCACCGTGTTAAATCTGCATATGGGTCTCACACACCTTCACTGGGTAGGATTACATCTCTTTTTTAAAGAAAACTGAAAGAGTTCATTCTCCTCCATGGACATCTCCCCGGCCATCCTCTTTGCCTTGCTATCCTCCTTTCTCCTTTAACAGTTTATTCAAAATTCAACACAGAGATACCTCTCTTACCATGCCTTAAAACTGCCAAATTCCATTTCCTGTGATGCGAACCCCCATCCCCATGCTGCCATTTTTTTTTTCATTATACTTAATGTCATCTGTGTCAGATCTGTCTCTCTGGTAGCAGGCTCCAAGACAGAGTTTTAAGCACAGGAAATTAATTGGGACTATTGACTGTGAAAGATAAAAGAGAGAGGGAGCAGGGGCACCTGGGTGGCTCAGTGGGTTAAGCATCTATCTGCCTTCGGCTCGGGTCATGATCTCAGGGTCCTGGGATCGGGCCACGTAGGGCTCTCTGCTCAGCAGGGAGCCTACTTCCCCCTCTCTCTCTGCCTGCCTCTGTCCCTACTTGTGAGTTCTCTCTCTCTCAAGTGAATAAATAAAATCTTTGGGGGAAAAAAAGAGAGAGAGAGAGAGAGAGAGAATGGGAGCAGGAGCAGGTAGATGCATGCAGGTCTGACCATGTGGGAGAAGGAGAAAGAGAGGAAAGAATAAGAGCTTCAGACTCAAAATGCAACTCTGAGAAGTTCTCCATTTGCCCAGCAGAGGGTTCCAGAGCAAAGAAGGCCCCCTTAGAGGAGGACGGTGGTAGGCAGAAATGGATATACCCTACCCGCCAGGAATGCCCAGTCATTTGCTAAAGCTCTCCATCTGTGGCTCCAGAGCTGGGGCGGGCGGATTCCACTGTATCTGGAAGCAGTAGGCTGACTGCATTTTATGCATCAGATTTTCTCCTAAAGGGAGATCTTAGTGGTGTATACCCAAGGCTGCCACAACTTTCGAGTACACATTATGTATTATTTAAATTTTTGTCTGTCTTTCCCACTAGCGCCTAGTAGGTGCTCAAACAAATCTGTTAAATAAATAAATGAATTAATGAATAAAACGAGTCCAGTAGATAGGACACTTTTTAATTCATTAGGGAAATATGCCACGTGACAAAATGATGCAATGCAAAATGATTAGTTTTACCCCTAGTCATTTTAACAAATAAAATAAGGAACAGCCATTATTGAGATCAATAGATTTTGAGCTTCCTTAGGACAGGTATCTAATTACTATTTTCATATTTCCACTGTCTTGCACATTCCTTGATGACAAATGTGGAAATTAATAAGTGATATTCCAAAATTGCAATGAAAACATCCCTTCTTTTTTAAAAGATGCAAGTACCAGCGGTAACTTTGGAGGATTTTACTCCTGTATGATATTTTTTTTCATGTGTAATACCATAATATTTCACAGCTTCAGGTATATCCTGGATCAATTGCAGCAGTCATCCCTTCAAAACAGATGTAATCCCACCCCAGGAAGCTAAACAACATCTTATCTACACATGTAATTGGGGAGCAAAAAAAACAACATTCCTGTTAGAGGAAAATGAAATGTCTGGGGGATAACATACTTAAATAGAAAAAATTACAAAGTGGTTTAAATCATACTGCATGTGGGTTACATGGTAAAGAAATATTGCTGATGGTATTCAAAGGTCTCATATCTTTGGGCCAGCTGTGTTCAATTACACTGGGCTTCTTGAGAAGAGAAAATGGATCAGTAAGAAGCCTGGGGGGAACTTAGTGGTCACAACGCACGAGAATTCACTGATAAATAGTGTATTAAGCTTAACAAATAAGATAAGGATTAAGAATGGACCTGAAACCTGAATTGTATATTTGAAGGCTGGGCATTGCTGGGTTCAGCTATAAAGAGAACTATTATAGAAGCAGGTGGGCCAAACTCAAATGGTGGAGATCATACAAAACTCTAGAACTCTAGGCTCTGGGACTAACAGGAAATTCATCACCAGAAAGAAGGAATAGATTGTCTCTTCTAAAGTACACTGTGTTCCTGCTTTTTTGCTGAATAATGGAGAAGCTGGGAATACAAGTGAATAAATTTATTGGTACACAGCTCTCCTGTACACAGCTCTTTATATACTTATATACTATATACCAACCCTTAACTTGTGTATTATTCTGCATTCTCCAGAGAAACAGATTGTGTGTGTGTGTGATATAACATATGTATCTATACATATATTAACATAAATTAAGTATGTATAATTATTATATATGTAATATATACATTGTAATATATATAAGAGAAATTGATTCACAGAATTATGGAGGCTTAGGTGTCCCATGACCTGCCATCTGCAAAGTGGAGAACCAGGAAAGCCAGTGGTATAGTTTCAGTTGAAACCCAAAGGCCTGAGAACCAGAGAAACCAATGGTGTAAATTCCAGTCCAAGTCTAAATACCAGAGAACCAGGATCAGAGAAGTCTGAGGACAGGAGAAGATGTATGTCTCAGCTCAAAAAGAACTGGATCTCCTTTGCTCTGCCTTTTTTGTTCAATATAGGCCCTTAAAAAATTGTACCGTGGTCACCTGCATCAGTGAAGGAATCTTTATTCAGCCTACAGATTCAGACACTAGTTTCTGCTGAAAACACTTTCATAGACATACCCAGAAATAATGTTTTACCAGCTATTTGGGCATTCCCCAGCCCAGTCAAGTTGACACATAAATTAACCATCATAACTTGTAAGATGTCATTTTCTTGATGACCCAAATGTTCTAAGACTTCACGTTTATAACGAAATACGGTCATTTTTTTCACTTGATGAATTATGTTAGCCATATTGTTTTTTTATTTTTTATTAGCATTTTATTTATTTTTTTATTCGTTTATTTGTTTATTTACAGCGTAACAGTGTTCATTGTTTTGACATCACACCCAGTGCTCCATGCAGTACATGCCCTCCCTATTACCCACCACCTGGTTCCTCAACCTCCCACCCCCCCCTTATTAGCATTTTAAATCCACATGTAAGAAATTTGCATTTTAAAAGTTTTAAAATATTCACGTATTCTTTTAACTTGAAACTATGGGACTTTACAGGCTGTATTATACTATCTATACCTATAACTCTTTCTTAAAAATAAAAGCACATGTAACGTTTCCCTCAGGGACACCTGGGTGGCTCAGTGGGTTAAAGGCTATGCCTTGGGCTCAGGTCATGATCCCAGCGTCCTGGGATTGAGCCTCACATCGGGCTCTCTGCTCAGCAAGGAGCCTGCTTCCTCCTCTCTCTCTGCCTGCCTCTCTGCCTACTCGTGATCTCTGTCTGACAAATAAATAAATAAAATATTTAAAAAAAAATTAAGTTTCCCTCAAAACTGAAGACAAAATACATTAACTTTAATTCAGATTATTTGCATTTTATAATGATGTTAGTCATTTGGAAAGCCTAAAATCGAAAAACTTCTTCCCTCATTAAATGAACTTTTTCTCAAGACACATTTAATATACTATTTAAAGAATGCAACTTCAATTTTTAGCTTTGTCTACCATGAATAATAGTACCAGCTGAATTCACTTCCATCTCTGCCTCAGGCACATCGTGAATTTGAAGTCCTTGCAATTTCTCATCCTCTTTAAGTTAAAAATGGACTTGAAATGTCATAAGAATTTCAAACCCAGATAGAAACTGTCTAGTCTCGCTCGCGGAGTGTCACTATGTCCTATGTAAGCTTCAACTGGAGAAATCTTTCGAATTATCTTTATAAATCTGTGGTTTAAAATAGCTCATTTAAAAGGAATGAACAGTATTAATCAGATTAAACAGAATCACAGGAAATCTTCGGCACTCATTTGAAGATACTAACTTAACCAATCTTCGACTGGGGGAGGTGGATTTAACAGATGAAGATAAAAAATATCCATTATAGGGTATATATTAGTTTTAAAATCTTGCTGTTATAAATATTTTATAAAATTTGTCATTCTTAGGGCACGTGGGTGGCTCAGTGGGTTAAGCCTCTGTCTTTGGCTGGGGTCATGATCCTAGGGTCCTGGGATCGAGCCCTGCATTGGGCTCTCTGGTCATTGGGAAGCCTGCTTCCCCCTGTCTTTCTGCCTGCCTCTCTGCCTACTTGTGATCTCTCTCTGTCAAATAAATAAATAACATCTTTAAAAATAAAATAAAATTGGTCATTCTTGAAATAACAACTGAGAAGTTTACCATGGAGGAAATATGTAGACTTAAAATGTTACCAAATAAGGAAACATTTTATCATATAAAATTTTCACAAAAATCAAAAATACCTAAAAATCCCAAAATATAAAAAGGCAAAAAACTGATACAAAGGAAGAAATACAGATTAAAGCAAACTTGTGGTTCATATTTAATATCATTATTAGTCATGTAAATGGAAATGCAAGAAATTAAGATGTTATATTTTGCTAACATATTTAAGAATAGGCAAAACTCTGGGCAGAAAATCAAATGCCAGTGAGAATAAAATAAAACCACTACACTTCTGGGAAATTAGTATATTTATTTTGTAGACAACTAAGTAGAAAAGGCAGCAAACTGTATAGTATCTACTTTAAAGAAAATAACCATAGTGTTCAAAGCACATGTATATATAATGAAGACAAGACCAGAAAAGAAATACACCAGAAATATACCAGAAAAGAAATATATCAAGTGGCTATGATAATTGTTTTAGGAATTAAGAGGAATTAATTTTTCTACTTTAGTTTCATACATTATCTTAAAATAGTTTTAATGTTTGTTTTCATAATTTTAAAATGATCATATAAAAATATCATTGAAACATGAATATATTACTATTTAATATTATCTAAAAATAAAATCTGAAGCTTGTAAAAATATGGAAAAGGAAGGTGTATTACACCGAAAAAAGTATTATTAAGATTTTGAAAACAAAGTTTTTTTGTATTGTTTTTAACTGGCTATGTTTGTTGTAACATCTTTTGAACAAGAAATGACATTGATAAATATGTATTTCCCAGATGCTAGATTTTATATGATTTGTCAGAAAATGTCAATGTTTTTTCAATAGACTCATTCACATCCTCTGATAGGTATTAGCTTTTGTGTATTAGTGCTATTTGACCCTGTAAGAACTCGTTTATTTTTAATTTTATGAATTTCATCATTTTGCATGCCTTTGACTTGTGAAACGTGACACATGAAATTTTTCTGGCTAAGCTTCTTCTACTCAAATGACATTTTTTTCAGGAAAGCAAAAGGTTTACATCGTATCAACAAAAGTTGCGATGTTTTAGAGAAAGCAAAAGGTAACACAGAACGACTGAGTTTCAAAATGTCAATTCAGTAATATTTGAGGCAAAATACAGCCTACGTGAGATATTAGCTGTTGTTTTTATGTAACCTTTATTAAGCCACAATTTCAAACACTGCAATTGTTTAACAAAAAACATTTTTTGAGCCTTCCTCTGTGTCTGGCACTTTGCCACCATTCTCACATTTAATCCTCAAACCAGCCCTGAAAGAGGTGAGTCTATTATTATTCCCAAATCGTTGATGAAAAAAACGCGGTCTTCAAGAGATTTCGTAATTTGTCCAAGAATGCGCAGGAGCTGAGAAGACCACTGGGGAGCCAATCCAAGTCATCTTGACCCTGGAGCTGGAGTCTCAAGCCGATACTCCCTTCCTCTCTTTAATGTTCCTCTGCCATTTCTCTTCCTTGTGTATGAGATACATCCAACCCCTCCTGCAATAGCTCTCATGCCTACAATGCACCCTCAGAAGAGCACCCATTCAATTACTCCCCCAACAAATCGTCACTGAGCAGCTTAATTTAATTCAGAAAGAAAGCTCCTTCCTTCCTCAGGCTTGAGGTGGCTTCTGGCTCCAGAAGTTCTTGGGAGAGAAGCATCTGGCATCATCTTCCCCAGGTCACTCTTCTACTCTGTTTCTTTCCTTTGACAGCTCAGGTTCTGTCCCATCCAGGGTCAGACACAAGAAGTGAGAGGATTAAAAGAGATTTTAGAGGGCTGGTGCTGTCAGGCTCTATGAGAGTGTTCTCTAGGTTTGACAAACTCTTGAATGTCCATCTTCTTTTCTCAAATGCTGAGGACATTTTCAGAGTCTCCTGGGGAGCCGCCTTCTCATAAAGCTGTAGTGCGCCCTCTACTGGCCACTCTTTGCTCCTGTCTCAATCCCCGAGTTCTGGCACTCCCCTTTGTTGCTTGCTTTGCTGGATTGTAATCTGTGGGCTCACTCAGCGTGAGCATAAATAACACAGACATTTCCTTCACCACCAGCGGAAGTCATCTCCAACACAATGCAGCCTGTCTCCTGCTCTTCCCTCTCTCTCTGGCCGATCTAGACACACCTCCCAGTGCAGCACCTTAGTCTGCCCACAGGTGACACACATAAGAACTCCCCACTCTCCTAATGCTTTTCTTCATTTCTCTCTTAGCCTCAGATAAAGAGGAAATATCTCTTTATTTTTCCCCATGTTGTGAGGGGAGAAGGAAGAAAGACGGAAATAGGGAGGGGCACACAGAATTTCAACAACTCTGCAAATAATTCTATCACTAAAGATTCCTTCTAATGTTTTTAATGCTGGTGATTGGTAATCCCTAACACCAGCCCCTGTTTATAAATGAATGCACTGCAACTGTTGTATTATTGTTCCTTTGTCTCTCTAGGGACACTAAGTACTAAGAACTCCATTTTAATAAGGTAATACATATCACTGCCGCCTTCTTTCCAGTAACCCTCCCCTACCTAGCATCAGTTTGCTCTATGATCCTAGTTCTAGACATTGCTGCTCTCACATGCTTTCTCTCACTTGGAAATAGCAGCACAAAGTTGAGATTTTTTTTTAATTCTGTTGTAGTTTCAGTATTTGGAACTACGAGTACTGTAGTAGTACTGTACTGTACTTTTACTGTTTTTTTACTATGTACTTTTACATATGTTCTTTTACTATGTAGTACTTTTACTATGTTTTATTGGAATAAAAGGATGACTCCCTCACAAAAACAAAGAGGTTTGACTCAGTATCCCCTTAGCCAAACTCATCTAACCTATACTCCCTGTCTTCTAGAACCTAATCGATGGCCTCAAACATTTTTGTAAGTACTGAAATGCACAAAGAGGCTCAGTCTTCAAACACCCCCTTGAGAAATCAGGAAGAAAGATTTCTCTATAATCGCCTATTTTCCAGAAATCAAAATTGTAGCTTTGTTACCAATGAGTTATCTGTTACTAGATATCTTCAAGTAGTATTCAAAAGTTGGCTATACTTTAGAACTAAATGCTTTTCTGTAAGACAATAAAAACATTACTCATTTTCAGGGTGACTAAGCGGCACAATCAGTTAAGCATCCAGCTCTTGGTTTAGGCTCAGGTCATGTTCTCAAGGTCCTGAGATAGAGCCCCCTGCGCCTTGACTCTATCTATATCTTCAGTGGAATCTTCTTCAGGATTCTCTCCCTCTCCTTCTGCCCTTCCCTCCCACATGCTCTCTCTATTTCCCTAAAATAAATAAATAAATCTTTTAAAAGATATTACTCCTCTTCAATAGTCATCTCAACCGGATTGAAAAGAGAAGTAATAATATGGCAGGCAACCTCAAAAATGGTCTCCAGTGATTCCTGCTTCCTGGTATTCCTCCCTTTCTTTGTATAATGTAGGTAGACCTAATAAACTTCTTCCAAAGAATAAGAGATGACAAAAATGATGGGATATGAGCCCTGAGATTAAGTTACAAAAAGAAAGGGACTTCTGTCTGGAGCTGTCTCTTGTTCTCCTGCTCACTCAGGGAGATACCTACATGTCGAGGAACATGGCCCATGGCTAAGAGTAAACAAGGAACTGAGGCTTTCCTTTCCAGAGCCTGTGAGTAGCTAAACGCTGACAACAACCCATGAGTAAAGTTAGAAGCAAATCCTGCTGTCCACCCTCATCCCACATGTGGAGCCCTCAGAGAAGACCACCCATTCCAAAACCTGACTGCAGTTCCATGAAGGACCCTGGGTGACAGGTGTCCAGCTAACCCACACCAGGATTCCTAACCCACAGAAATTGTGAAACCATAAACATTGTTTTAAGCTGCTATATGTTGGAGTAATTTGCTATCCAGCAATAAAGCTCATAAATACTTACAAATAAATATATAAATAAATTGTGATCCATCTATCTTTCTTAGTCTGTACAGGATATACACTTTCTAATCTATTAAGATTTATATTTTCAAGATGAGCTGAAATCAAAATGATTTTTATATTTGATTTTCAGGCTACCAGAACTTGTGAGACACAGAATGCCTGATCAAGTTAATATTTCAAATAATAGATTGTTTAATCAGAAATATTAGTAATATTAGTAATCTCTAAATGTGTCTAAGTATCTAGTGTTCTACTCAAAAGATTTTTCTCATTTCAATTTCCCTAAGCCTCCGATAGTCCTATAATGTATATGTTATTTTATTTATAGGCAAGAACAAAACTCAAAGACTATAGTCTCATACTTACATGATTCGTATATTTTATTTGTTTACCTGGAGAGCCCTGAGCCCCACCTTTATCCAACAAATTCTTCCTCACGTTTCAAAACCCAGTTAGACTCTTTCTCTTGTTTTGCCTTCTCTGACTTTTGCTCAGAATTAATCTCTCCCATCATCTCCAGGCACGTTGTCCTGGTAGAGCTTTTCACAGCATCATAATTGCTTTTGCTTGGTGGAATCTTCTTCACTGACTGTAAACTTCTATTAGGCAAGAATATTTTTCAATAACCTCAACACATATTACAATATCTGATATAAAGCAGGTACTTAATAAATGACTCATATTTGTGAACAAAGTACTAAATTATGCATTCTCAGTAAGAGAGATATCACTGCCAAGAAGACAAAAATTAGCTTTTGGAGAAGGATCGAACAAAATCTTATCTATTTCATGCACAATATACAATAATGGATGTATTGCAGTATATAAGCATATCCAATATACCTGTGTAATTAAAATTTCAATGGGAGTAGGCTAATTAGAAAAAAAAATGTCCAAAAGTTCTCCTTAGAAAGTCAATAATGAGAAAAGGTTGGAAAACACCATTTTAAATGAACTGTGCAGTTACAGAGGTGAAACCCGGACACAGATTCTCTGATGGAGTTTTTCTGATACACACATGCACGTGTGTGCGCACACACACACACATACACACACCCCTTATCTAAAGAAACCCTAATGATGTGGCTAATCTACTTTACATGGCCCACATAAAGTTTAGTTTTGTTTTATGTAAATACTTAAACGTTTAAGCACAATTGTACAGGCCAGGATTTGCAGGGACTATTTTAACAATGGTAATTATTTGATTTGCTTCAGAGAAGTTAGCCTCTCCCAAGGATTTCCGGCCCATTAACAATCACCTGCAGTTCAAACAGTGCAAAACGGTCTCCCACTGTCAAGTCGGATTAATGCTTTCCTTAGCCTTTTTGAATCATTCCATGACTAAAAATCAATTGGTACAACTGCACTACAGCTGCCTGTCATCCCTCTGGATCAGCTTCCTCGTGACCATTTGTCAAATCTCGTGCCAAATACCTTAGAAAATTTGTCAAAACAATGGTAATGGCTGTTCAACATTCAGTGTACAAGAGAT
The DNA here is from genome assembly GCF_922984935.1 of Meles meles. NCBI lineage: Eukaryota > Metazoa > Chordata > Mammalia > Carnivora > Mustelidae > Meles > Meles meles. Next base: position 145,730,523 of record NC_060069.1, read on the forward strand.
TTGTACAGCAGTCCTATCATAAAAAAAATCAACACCACTGAATACACATTGTGCACGACTATTTGTAGAAGGCAAAAGTAGGAATTTACTGTCTGTATCTAAAAATGCATGTGAGGTGTCTGGGTGGCTAAGTCGTTAAGCGTCTGCCTTCTGCTCAGGTCATGATCCCAGGACCCTGGGATCCAGTCCCACATCAGGCTCCCTGCTCACTGGTAAGCCTGCTTCTCCCTCTCCCACTCCCCCTGTTTCTGTTCCCTCTCTCACTGCCTCTCTCTGTCAAATAAATAAAATCTTTTTTAAAAAATAAATAAATGAAAACATGTGTGATCTTGAGCTGAACGATGGAGAACACTTCCACCCAGTTTATAGGAGCTGGAGACCCAGCGTCTTTCTGCAAAGGCACAGTGGAAGTGTCTGTTTATGAAGACGAACTTAAATTATTCTTTCTTAGGTCTCCAACAGACTTTTTTAAAAAAGGAAAAACCAGCCCTATCCAGGCAATTCCTAAGCAGTTGCAAACATCCACTGAAGTCTTAAACTTCCCATGCTGATTTTTAATAATTGATAACGTCAAGTGAAGGAATTACTTTCATCACATGTATCTGTCCTTTCCTCCAAAAGGACATCTTCTGGCCGAAAATCTCAGAAATCGTTAAAATCTCATTTTAATACTCAAAGCAGTTCTTTCCAGTGGCTAAAAAGAAGTGTGGGGATTTAAAGAAGGAAAGTGAAAATCAATGCTTTAAGTGTTTCAGAATTGCAGGCTTTTAAAAGAAAGCACGCCTTATTCTTGCTTTTCACACTATGTCCCAATTTACTACCATCGCTCTTTTCCTCCCATCAGCCTACTGTCAGAGAAGCAGACGACTTCAAATACATACTCTGAGTGATGGGTTAGTATGAGATTTCAAGTATTAATATTTGGATGGGATGAACATTCCCTGGCCTGGAGCGGAGGAAAGAGAGAGGAAAAGAGAAAGGTGAGTAGATGTTGTGAGTCCCTGAGAAAGCAACACCTGCCCACCCAAGCTTCCAGTCTGAGCAAGAAAGGAGGCTCTTCAGAGAGGCTTGGGGAATTTGAAAGTGGAAAGTACCTTTGTCTATTTCCCCGCTTGCCTGGGTGGAGCACTAGGAAGTAAAAAAACCCCAGAGCAGAGCAGAGGCGGAGGGATTTATCTAGGCTGATGAGACTGAGAGAGCCTCAGAAAATTCCCCAGGTCTCGGCAGATCTGCAAAAACAAAGGGCTTCCCCTGCACCTGACAGGAGCCTGAAAGGGATGCAGACTTTAAATCATGTCCCGGAGGGTCCTGAAGATCAGTATGGGGCTGGGGGAGGTAGAATGATCTCCTTGAACAGACAAGGAGCTCAGGAAGAACTTGCAGGTTTACAAGAATAGAAAAGAAGAAAAACACAGTAGTGACCTGCATGGTCTAGTTTATTATCCAGATGGGACAATTGGTGTCCACAGGCTTCCAGGCAGGGCTGGTAGCGGTAGGGGGTTGAACCGCCCATCTGTACCTCCTTCACCAGATAATCCTCCCTTTCCCAAGGATTTTCACAGTTATGATCTTCTCTTTCCTTCCTTTGTTAGGAGTACACCCATGGATTCTTTCCTCTCTTATTCAGTCCCCCACGTGAAGGGGGAACATCAGATACACCTGCTCTCATTCATAACAATATGCTAGGGCTTTGATTCAGATAACTCTCCTTCCCCCACTTACCTCCGTGACAGAGATGGATACATAGTGACTCATAAAGGCTTTAAAAAATGGAAAAAGAAGGGTAATACTGAGCAGCGCCATATAGGCGTGTTTTATGCCTAAGTCTTACATCCATAACAAGAGCTACAACTCAAGTGAGAGAGTCCAGGGATTAAAAAAAAAAAAAAAAAAAAAGAATAGTTTGTTTTAATTTGAAACTTTTCTTAAATATTTGACATAAATCTCCAGAAGAAAAAAAAACTTAAATGTAGCCATCTTACTGAGAGAAGAAATGTAGCCATCATTTTGCCTAATGGGGGTGGGGGAGTCGATGCATATGTGCTCAGAAACAAACATAACTTGTCTTAATATGAGCGCCTAGCAGCCATTTTACACATTTTATATTTCACATGGAGAAATTTATTCCCTGATTACCCAAGTAAATTTTCCTCCAATGCCCTTCTTGGGTCCCATGGTGTAATTTTATGTTTTCGCTATTAAATTTTCCAGGTAAAAATAATTGTTGCTTCTGATAGAAGGAATAACAATGTTCTTAGCACTATTAAAGTCAAGAAAGAATGGATTTCTTCAGGACCATGAATAAACAGAATTTGGAAGGATTTCAATCTTTCCGATTCCAATCAGCAGACAATGAAGTGTGAGCAAGAGAATCTGGCAAGAACTCACAAGGCCCTACCTGTTCACGAGGCTTCACGTCCTCTCTCTCTCTTTTTTTTTTTTTCCCTGTTTTCTGGTTGTTTCCTTCATGGAATGTTGCATTCATTGATTTCGGTCAGTTACCATGTCATCAATGGCAATGTCCCTACCATAAATTCATGGACCAATCTGTTACGCTCAAACAGTGTAAAATACTCTACAGGTTTATTGATCACAGAAAGACTGGAACATTCTACAGAATCCTTTGTTTACTCTCTCAGACATCCCACTTCCTATCAATTACTGGAAAAGTGTGTCTGACCTTAAACCAATTTTTACTTTCTGTCTTTGTTCTATCATAGGCAGAATATGTGCTCTCATCATGCCAAAATCTTATCTGCAGCCAGATGCAGGGTGCAGAGTACGTGCTAGGCCCAGGCAGTGTCTCTTCCCTCATGGGTTCTGGTGTAGTCACTCTATACCTGTGATCCCCTGCTCTCTCAGACTGTCTCTAAAGCATGTTCTGTAAAAAGACTGGGAGTTTCTTTCTGGACAGTTAAATTAATGTCTTGAACACTTTTTTTTTTATTTTCTCAATTTATGTTTTAGATACCTAGTTCAGAAACTTCCAGTATTCAGTTCTAAATTAGTATTGTAATTTTTAATATGGCAGCATAATTTAACAGGAGAATGATGAGTCTCAAAGATTATTTTCTATGTTGACTTTTAGGAAAGTTTTATTATATTACATAGAGAACTTTTCAGTGAATAAGTTGATAAAATATAACCAGAAACATGAATTCGGTTACTCTAGAACCATCTGAATAGCTGAATATTAACTCCAAAAAGTACCAAATAATAGTGACATCAACATTTATTGAGCACTTGATATATGCCTCCCACTCTTCTTAAAGGTACAAATGTATTAACTCAAGTAGTCTTCACAATAAAACTATGAGATAGGTGTTATCATGTCCTTATTTTACTGACGGGGAGAAAGAGAGGTTAAGTAAATTTCCCTTACACAGTTAGTAAGAGGCACAACATGGACTCAAATCCCTGCTATCTTGCTTCAGAGATCCTATGTTTATCTAGAGTACCTCTAATATAGAACAAGTCTTAATGATACATCCATAAGACCAATAAAACAAAATGGATGAATAGATAGAAAGATGATCGATGATAGACAGACAGACAGACAGACAGATAGAGATCCCTATTCCTGAGGCTATAATTCAAACCGATCCATATTTCAAGCTTCACATCAATCTTAGATATACTTTTTTCACTCAAAACTATCTTCCCTTTATTACATCAGGAGCCCTGGATACAGAGATGACCAAGAGGCAGATTCTTCACTTACAAAGTTCATAGTCTAGAAGGGAAGACAGACAAGAAAATAAATTATTACAACACCACAAAAGAAAAACAACAGAAAGAAGCCAAAGCTGAAAGGGTGTAGGAGTAGAAAAATAGGACGAGAAAAAAATCAAGCTTCTATAATGTAGCTATTATAAAATATCATTTAAAATTCATTTAAATCTCCATACCTGAATTTTCTAGGCTGAAGAGGGAGTTTCCTTTTTCAATTTTTTGGTCAAGCTGGGGACAACAGACCTGGGCTGGTAAGAAGCGCGGCAGATAGCATAGGAACTTGTCCTTAAGATCGAGACAATAGGGAGCGCCTGGGTGGCTCAGTGGGTTAAGGCCTCTGCCTTCAGCTCAGGTCATGATCTCAGGGTCCCGGGATCAAACGCCACGTCAGGCTCTCTGTTCAGCAGGGAACCTGCTCCCCCAACCCCATGCCTGCCTCTCTGCCTACTTGTGAACTCTGTCTGTCAAATAAATAAATAAATAATCTTAAGAAAAAACAAAAAAAAAGATCAATACAACAGGATCAAAATGGAGTTGCTTACCAAACTGAGACTTAACTTAATCACAGTTTCTGCTCTCCCAGAAATAAAATCTTAAACCAGCCAATCGGGAATCTCCTGATCAGCACTAGTTAGATAATCTGCTTGATAGACCTCTGCCATCCCCTAAACAGAAGTAACTTTGCAATAATCAGCCCACTTTTTTGCCAGTATCATTTTCTTGTTCCTTTCCCTTTCTCCTCATAAAAGTCTTCCATTTTGTACAGCAACTTGAAGCTCCTTCCTATCTGATAGATTGGATGCTTCCCAATTCAAATCAATTTTCACTCAGATAAACAGTGAAAATTTTTAATATGCCTCAGTTTATCTTTTAACACTGGGAAGCCACTCCCATGCAGCACATTGCTCAGGAGCAAGGATTTGGGCCAAATTTTGGTCTGATTTTCATCTCTGGCACGAAGAACTTTGTGGGTTTGGGGAAGTTACTTATAGTTTGGTAAGCACATATTGATGCTGACTGGATTTTATTCCCAGCTCGAAACCCATACAACTTCTTTGAAAAAGTGAACATCACTTCTCTATCAAACTTCTGTTGTGTTTTAACTAAAACTAGTGTTTCTCAATATATCCTAGGTGTCAGGCATTGTTTTAAGTACTTCACAAATATTTTTCCATTTAAAACTCACAAAGCCAGTTTCAAGTTTCCACATCACTCGTGAGGAAATTAGGCCACGTAGAGATAAAGTTAAAATGCCCAAGGTGCTGGAGCTAATAGATGGTGAAGTTAGAATTCAAACCCAGATGGGACAGACCAAAGAGACTAACCTTGAACCTACCCATAGTAACTTGTGTTTTGCATCTGTGTTAATGCATTTTACTAGGTTTTAGATCAGATATTTGCTCCAGAAGTGACTTTTTTTTAAAGGTTTTACCTATCTGACAGACATCACAAGTAGGCAGAGAGGCAAGCAGAGAGAGAGAGGAAGGGAAGCAGGCTCCCCGCTGAGCGGAGAGCCTGATGTGGGGCTCCATGCCAGGACCCTGAGATCATGACCTGAGCCAAAGGCAGAGGCTTTAATCTACTGAGCCACCCAGGCGCCCCCAGAAGTGAATTTTGAAAGCCTAGGCCATTTTTTTCCATTGGACATTCTTTCCTGCTTTGTCGAAGATTAGTTGACCATAGAGTTGAGGGTCGATTTCTGGGCTCTCTATTCTGTTCCACTGATCTATGTGTTTGTTTTTGTGCCAGTACCATGTTGTCTTGATGATGACAGCTTTGTAATAGAGCTTGAAGTCCAGAATTGTGATGCCACCAACTTTGGCTTTCTTTTTCAATATTCCTTTGGCTATTCGAGGTCTTTTCTGGTTCCATATAAATTTGAGGATTATTTGTTCCATTTCTTTGAAAAAAATGGATGGTATTTTGATAGGGATTGTATTAAATGTGTAGATTGCTTTAGGTAGCATGGACATTCTCACAATATTTATTCTTCCAATCCAGGAGCATGGAACATTTTTCCATTTCTTTGTGTCTTCCTCAATTTCTTTCATGAGTACTTTATACTTTTCTGTGTATAGATTCTTAGCCTCTTTGGTTAGGTTTATTCCTAGGTATCTTATAGTTTTGGGTGCAATTGTAAATGGGATTGACTCCTTAATTTCTCTTTCTTCTGTCTTGTTGTTGGTGTACAGAAATGCAACTGATTTCTGTGCATTGATTTTATATCCTGAGACTTTACTGAATTCCTGTACAAGTTCTAGCAGTTTTGGAGTGGAGTCTTTTGGGTTTTCCACATATAGTATCATATCATCTGCGAAGAGTGATAGTTTGACTTCTTCTTTACCAATTTGGATGCCTTTAATTTCTGTTTGTTGTCTGATTGCAGAGGCTAGGACTTCTAGTACTATGTTGAATAGCAGTGGTGATAATGGACATCCCTGCCGTGTTCCTGACCTTAGCGGAAAAGCTTTCAGTTTTTCTCCATTGAGAATGATATTTGCAGTGGGTTTTTCGTAGATGGCTTTGATAATATTGAGGTATGTGCCCTCTATCCCTACACTTTGAAGAGTTTTGATCAGGAAGGGATGCTGTACTTTGTCAAATGTTTTTTCAGCATCTATTGAGAGTATCATATGGTTCTTGTTCTTTCTTTTATTAATGTGTTCTATCACATTGATTGATTTGCGGATGTTGAACCAACCCTGCAGCCCTGGAATAAATCCCACTTGATCGTGGTGAATAATCCTTTTAATGTACTGTTGAATCCTATTGGCTAGTATTTTGGCGAGAATTTTTGCGTCTGTGTTCATCAAGGATATTGGTCTGTAGTTCTCTTTTTTGGTGGGATCCTTGTCTGGTTTTGGGATCAAGGTGATGCTGGCCTCATAGAATGAGTTTGGAAGTTTTCCTTCCATTTCTATTTTTTGGAACAGTTTCAGGAGAATAGGAATGAGTTCTTCTTTAAATGTTTGGTAGAATTCCCCTGGGAAGCCGTCTGGCCCTGGGCTTTTGTTTGTTTGGAGATTTTTGATGACTGTTTCAATCTCCTTACTGGTTATGGGCCTGTTCAGGTTTTCTATTTCTTCCTGGTTCAGTTGTGGTAGTTTATATGTCTCTAGGAATGCATCCATTTCTTCCAGATTGTCAAATTTGTTGGCGTAGAGTTGCTCATAGTATGTTCTTATAATTGTCTGTATTTCTTTGGTGTTAGTTGTGATCTCTCCTCTTTCATTCATGATTTTATTTATTTGGGTCCTTTCTCTTTTCTTTTTGATGAGTCTGGCCAGGGGTTTATCAATCTTATTGATTCTTTCAAAGAACCAGCTCCTAGTTTCATTGATTTTTTCTATTTTTTTTGTTTCTATTTCATTGATTTCTGCTCTGATCTTTATGATTTCTCTTCTCCTGCTGGGTTTAGGGTTTCTTTCTTGTTCTTTCTATCATATGATCTCCCTGATATGAGGACATGGAGAAGCAACATGGGCGGTTAGGGGGATAGGAGAAGAATAAATGAAACAAGATGCGATTGGGAGGGAGACAAACCATAAATGACTCTTAATCTCACAAAACAAACTGGGGGTTGCTGGGGGGAGGTGGGATTGGGAGAGGGGGAGGGGGCTATGGTCATTGGGGAGGGGAGGTGAACCATAAGAGCCTATGGACTCTGAAAAACAACCTGGGGGTTTTGAAGGGTCAGGGGTGGGAGGTTGGGGGAACAGGAGGTGGGTAATAGGGAGGGCACGTTTTGCATGGAGCACTGGGTGTTGTGCAAAAACAATGAATACTTTATGCTGAAAAAAATAAATAAAATGGGGAAAAAAAAAAGAAAGCCTAGGCCACTTCTAAGCTTGGTCATTTCTAAATAAATATTTTTCAAAGCAAATGGTCCGGTCTTGTTGTGCCTGTTAAGACCAATTGAGATATAATTCCAGCTTAAGAAACTGCTATGCAGGTGGATTCCAATGATTAGTAAAGTGAAAACCTCTCCCAAAACTTTGGCTGATTTAGTGATGTTTTTTAATTTGTGCAGATCTCTGTTGGATTTTACTTGGCTTTTAGTGGTCCATCAGGAGTGATGTTCAAACCCCTTCAAATAAATTTTTGAAATACATTCATGTGGATAAGTGGACTCACTAATCCTTAATTGTGTTATTTGCTACTACCACCCACCAACTTCCTTCAAAAGTATTTTATATCATAATGTCATATATTATGATTGATAATGGTACAAATAATGCAATCAAAGTTACAATACTATTTTCGTTAAGGCAGTTTAATTTATACTATTTGTTAATATTTTCCTTTAAACTGTATTTCCTGTTATATGACCTTGTGCAACACCATCTTAATTAGTCCATTAACAAAAAAATGAATAAACAAATTGTTTATAGCCACACAACAAAACACCACTCAACGATTAAAAAAAAAAAAAGAAATAGCCTACGAATTGACCCAAGAATGTGGATAAATTTCAGAAACGTTTAATGAAATGTTTTCATTTCCTAAAAGAATACAGACACACACATACTGTGTGATGGAATTCATAGGACATCCTAGAATATGATAGTGGAGGTCAGAAATGATACTTTGCTGCATGGAAGAAACTGACTGGAAGATCACATAAGAGATTTTTTTCAAGTGATAAAAATGTTTCCTTTGTTATTTTGAGGGGTGATTAAATAGACGTATCCAATTGCCAAAGTTAATGAAACTAAAACTTTTAAGATTGGTGCTATTTTATTATTTATGCTTTTTACCACAGTAAAAAATAAATAAAAAGTAGACCTGCAAAAGCATTTATACCATGAACCCATTCATTCGTATGGTAAATACACACATAGGTTACCATTTACATCAGAGTTTCTCTACCTTGACACTAATGATGTTTTAGGCTACATAAGTCTTTGCTTGGAGTGGGAGAAATGGTTGTCCTGTGCATTGCAGGATGTTTAAAAGCATCTCTGACCACATCCACTACATGTTAGTAGCATTCCCCCGTTGTGACAGCCAAGAATTCCTCCAGACATTGCCAAATATCTCCTGGTGAATTGTGGCGGGGGGGGGGGGGGGGGCTGACCTGATTGAGAACCACTGATCTGTATGTATGTATCCACAAGAAATGGTACCTGAAGGAATGTTTGCCAAGATGAGTGTAGTGGTTCCCTTTGGATAATGGGAATGAAGATATTTTACTTTCTTCTTGTAAATGAATATATATTATCATTATGCATGAATGGGATTATAGTACACATGCTTCTGCAGACCTACTTTTCATTTATTTTTTATTGATGTGAAAAGCACAAATAATAAAAAAGCACAAATGTTAATGGTTCAGTTGGATTAATATTGACAACACACACAATCAGCATATATCATTTTACCCAAACCTATTTGAAAATCTAAATGTCTTCTAATTGTCAGAGTTTCACTCATATGTGGAATATAAGAAACAGAACAGAGGATCATAGAGGAAGGGAAGGAAAACTGAATGGGAAGAAATCAGAGAGGGAAACAAACCATGAGAGACTCTTGACTCTGGGAAACAAACTGAGGGTTGCTGGAGGGCTGGAGTGTGGAGATGGGGTAACTGGATGATGGGCATTAAGGAAGGCACTTGTTGTAATGAGCACTGGCTATTATATGCAACTGATGAATCATTGAACTCTAATCTAATGATGTACTATATGGTGGCTAATTGAATTTAAATATGAAAAAATAAAATCTAAATTTCTTTAAAAGAACACTGTACTTATGGGAAAATTTGAACTCAGTCCACTTTTGCACATTGCTCTTTTGCCATTCTCATGTCTCCACTGGACTTCTGTCCACTTTCCGTGGATGAAGATGGCCCTGACAGGTGCTAGCTGGAGACAAGGTTCTGTAGGACTGAAGCTGAAGCTGGCAGTCCTTGCAGCAACTAGAAGTGGTAAAAACTATGAAACAAAACCAGGGCCTGGCCACACTGGCACAGCTCTGGAGACACAGAGGAGCTCTGATACATCCCAAGGCAGAGGCTTCAGAAATGGGTTATAAGTTGGAATCTGGAGTCACAGTCTAAGAGATGAAAACAAGTCAGAAACAAACAGGGAAGAAAGAAAGTAACCCATGACAAATTGCTCAGAATGATTGTATCATTTGAAGTATGTTCTTTAAAAAAAAAAAATCATTTATTTATTTGATGGGGGCAGGGTGGAGAGCATAAGCAGGGGGAGCAGCAGGCAGAGGGAGAGGGAGAAGGAGGCTCCATGCTGAACAGAGAACATAATGCAGGGTTCTATCCCGGACTCCAGGATCATGACCTGAGCCAAAGGCAGATGCTTAATGAACTGAGCCTCCCAGGTATCCCTTGAGGTATGCTCTTTTAAGAGCTAGCTGACCACTTAGGAAATGAACTATTTCTACTTAGCAAACAAGAAATAGTGTGAGAAAGTACACACCTAAAATATTCCTGAGTCCTCCTGCATCCATTCAGCATGCTGGTGACCTTCGCCTTGCTCAGGGTTTGCCCACTCAGTCACCAGGTCTGAACTATGTGCTCAGCTCACAGTTCTTGCTGTGAGTTCATCCCTCAGACATTAAGATAGACCTGGATATCCTGACTCATGGTGTCCCTTACCAGATTCCTGTCCTCCTCCTCTGGCACTTTTCCCCTCTGTTTAAATAAACATTCCATTGACCCAATTGCATTCCCGATGACCCACCCATATCAAGCTGAATGCACACGCAGCATATGACAGAGACAATGCACCACAGAGACCTTCAATCTTCAACATGTACTTTAGAACTAGTAACTGAATAAACATGTCTGGAAAACCCAAAGCCAGCAAAACAATTACAGTTTACTAGGTAAGGAAATCTGGTGTATAAACAGGTTGGGAAAGGATCATAGCAAAGATTATTGATTTTAGACATTTTGTTTTTAGTGTAATACTAGTTCTTAGAAAGTGAGAAGTCAGTTGAAATATCATAATTTTTTTAAGATTTTTTTTTTAATTTATGAGAGAGAGGTTGGGAAGGAGGAGCAGAGGGAGAGAGACAAGCAGACTCTGAGCTGAGTGGAGAGCCAAGAGCCCCACATGGGGCTCAATCTCATGATCCTCAGATCATGACCTGAGCCAAACTCAAGAGTGGGTCACTTAAATCAGACAACAAAAAGAAATAAAAGATATTCAAGCTGACAAAGAAGAACTCAAACTGTCTTTCTTTGCTGATGACATGATACTTTATGTGGAAAACCCAAAAGACTGCAACCCCAAATTACTAGAACTCATACAATTCAGTAATGTGGCAGGATACAAAATCAATGCACAGAGATCAGTTGTTTTCCTATACACTAAAAATGTAACTGTAGGGCACCTGGGTGGCTCGGTGGGTTAAGCCTCAGTCTTTGGCTCAGGTCAGGATCTCAGGGTCCTGGGATCGAGTCCCGCTTGGCAGGGAGCCTGCTTCCTCCTCTTTCTCTCTGCCTGCTTCTCTGCCTACTTGTGATCTCAGTCTGTCAAATAAATAAATAAAATCTTTTTTAAAAAATGTAACTGTAGAAAGAGAAATTAGGTAACTGATTCCACTTACAATAGCACCAAAACCACAAGATACCTTGGAATAAAGCTAACCAAAGAGGTAAAGGACCTATACTCTAGAAACTACAGAACACTCATGACAGAAACTGAAGAAGACAGAAACTGAAGACTCAAAAAGATGGAAAAACATTCCATGCTCATGGATTGGAAAAATAAACATTGTTAAAATGTCTATGCTGCCTAGAGCTATCTACAGTTTCAATGTTGTCCTGATCAAAATAACAATGGCATTTTTCAAAGGGTGGGAACAAACAATCCTAAATTTATATGGCACCAGAAAAGACCCTGAATCACCAAAGAAATGTTGAAAAAGAAAAACAAAGCTGCTGGCATCAAGTTGCCTGATTTCAAGCTATATTACAAAGCTGTGATCACCAAGACAGTATGGTACTGGCACAACAGACACATAGAACAATGGAACACAATAGAGAGCCCAGATATGGACCCTCAGCTCTATGGTCAACTAATCTACAAAGCAGGAAAAAATATCCAATGGAAAAAAGACAGTCTCTTCAATAAATGGTGCTGGGAAAATCGGACAGCTATATTCAGAAGAATGAAACTGGACCATTCTCTTTCACCATACACAAAGATAAACTCAAAATGGATAAAATATCTTAATGTGAGACAGGAATCCATCAAAATCCTAGAGGAGAACATAAGCACTCTCCTCTTTGACATCAGCCACAGCAACTTCTTTCAGGACATGTCTCCAAAGGCAATGGAAACAAAAGCAAAAATGAACTTTGGGGATTTCATCAAGATCAAAATCTTCTGCACAGCAGGGGAAACAGTCAACAAAACAAAGAGGCAACCCATGGAATGGAAGAAGATATTTTCAAATATCCTTCTGACTCTACAGACAAAGGGCTGATACTCAAGCTCTATAGAACTTCTCAAATTCAACATCCAAAAAACAAATATTCAAGTCAAAAAATGGGCAAGACATAAACAGACACTTCCCCAAAGAAGACATACAAATGGCTAACAGACACATGAAAAAATGTTCATCATCATTAGCCATCAGGGAAATTCAAATCAAAACAGCATTGAGATACCACCTGACACTAGTTAGAATGGCCAAAACTGATAAGGCAGTGGAGAGGCTATGGAGAAAGGTGACCCTCTTACACTGTTGGTGGGAATATAAGTTGGTGCAGCCACTTTGGAAAACAGTGTGGAGGTTCCTCAAAAAATTAAAAATAGAGCTACCCTATGACCCAGCAATTGCACTACTGGGTATTTACCCCAAAGATACAGATGTAGTGAAAAGAAGGGCCACATGCACCCCATGTTCATAGCAGCAATGGCCACAATAGCCAGACTGTGGAAAGAGATGAGACACCCTTCAACAGACGAATGGATGAAAAAGATGTCATCCATGTACACAATGGAATATTACTCAGCCATCGGAAAGGATGAATACCCAACTCTTGCAACAGTATGAATGGATCTGGAGGAGACTATGCTAAGTGAAATAAGTCAAGCAGAGAAAGCCAATTATCATATGGTTTCACTTTTTTGTGGAACATAAGGAATAGCATGGAGGATATTAGGAAAAGGAAGGGGGAAATGAAAGGTGGGGATCGGAGGGGGAGATAAACCATGAAAGACTATAAACTCTGAGAAACAAATTGAGGGTTTTAGAGGGGAGGGGGTGGGAAGGATGGATTAGCCCAGTGATGGGTATTAAGGAGGGCACGTATTGCAAGGAGCACTGTGTGTTACACGCATGCAATGAATCATGGAACACTACATCAAAAACTAATGATGTACTATATGGTGGCTAACATCACATAAAAAAAAAAAGAAATAGCAATATGGGAAAATCTTTTAGGCATACATACTTTAAATTCTAAGTAAATTATGTCATACTACATACAATTCATTAATAATACATCATGCTAACCTATAGTTCCATTCAAGTGTTACAATAAATATTTGTAGATTAAAAAAAAAAGAGTGGGTCACTTAACTGATTGAGCCACCCAGGTGCCCTGAAATACCGTATAATTTCTGATGGCAATGCCCTGTGTTCTTCTTTTTCAGAGCCCATAATAGTGACTGCAATCATCCGAACATAATACAAGCACAATGAATGATTATTTAATTATCTAGAAAGTAAGTTTACATAAATGGTACTAAAAATTTAACCTTCCATTTCCTATCTTAATCCAGCAAAATAAATGCACAGACTCACAAAATCAATCCCTTCTCCTCCCCTCAATTCTGGTGATCAGTATCAGGAATTTTTAATTAAGGTGATCCTATCCATCATTTACGGATGTTTCAAATGTTTATTTCATGAACTCAAATAGTTTTATCTAGCTATTCTAACTTATAGAAGTGCTATTTTCAAGGATAAATAGAAATTTGGAAATAGTTTAGTGTAGTGATCCTATTAATTTAGAATTTTAATCCGAAGAGAAATCTAAAGTTACTTTACCATTTGTACTGTTTTCAACAAATGTAGACTTTTAAATAAAAGATTTTAAAATAATGTGGTTAAATTAGCAAATACTTGCATTCTCTTACTCTGATTTCAAAATAACCATTTTGCTTTTTCCTTTACTTTCAAAATCAAAACTATATTCTTTACTTACTGAAAACTTTATCATCAAAAGTACACACTACACACATACACAAATATCAAGGGTTTAGGGTAAAATTAAAATATGATTCTGCACTAAGGCATTATCTACTATCAAAAAAAAAAGTCTTTTACAACTCACAAGATATTTGGAATCAGAAATATATATGGAAATTTTCCCAAAAATGAGAAATTGGTTATAAGGAAGATGAATATAAATGCTAACTCAAATGTGAAGCTTCTGCTTTTTAATACCTCATTGAATACTGAGTATTTAGGAAAGATGATTAAATATTTCTTGAAATATGTGCTTTAAATGAACTGGTTCATAATGTATGTGTTCACTGTTTATCATATCAAAGCAAAGTAAATCTCTATGCCCTTCAAAATAATTCTTTGCTGTATTAAATCCCAACTATATAAAATGATTGCTATTTGGACAACATTCATTTTCTATGACAATACATGATACTCTAAAACTCAAATGCCATGATTTATCCTGGCCAAACATTTAGCTCTAAGCTTGATGCATTTCTGAACCCTGAAATCTCCTACAATTCCTAATATTGCTAATATTCATTTCATAAAATTCGAAAAGGAAATCTAATTACCGCCAGGAAAGTGATTTCCAAAATGACTTACAACCAGGAAAACGTAATCATGAGAATTGAAAGGAAGGACCACTTGATTTTCTAAATAGCTATGTTATTTTTAGAAAAAATAATGTACTCCAATTAAGGACAAAAAGATAATCCCATTTGGATTTTTTTTTATATTTCTTTTTTTTTAATATTTTATTTATTTATTTGACAGAGAGAGAGGTCACAAGTAGGCAGAGAGGCAGGCAGAGAGAGAGGGAGAAACAGACTCCCCATTGAGCAGAGAGCCCGATGCGGGGCTCCATCCCAGGACCCCGAGATCATGACCTGAGCCGAAGGCAGAGACTTAAACCACTGAGCCACCTAGGTGCCCCTTTTTTGATATTTCTAATAAAAATTGATATTTAGGTTTTTTAAAAATGTGACAGCTTCAATACACTTATACATCACATTTTTATGTGAAACTAAATAGGTCATAATAAAGTCTTTAGTTGTCATTAAGGACTCATTTTAAAAGATGATATGCTGATTTGCAAACCAGTATTTTATCTATAAACATTTTTCAAAGCTTTTCAACTGTGATAATACTACGGATAATATTTTGGTTAAAAAAATAACTGACAACAGGCTTGAGTGTATTAACAAATAACATATTACATTTCTTTAGAATATAAACATAGCTTTTAAAGTGTTCTCTGTTTGACTAAAAGGAAATGAATGTCACAGGTACTTCTTACTCTGTAAAAGTTTATAAAATCACATTTCCCTGAGGTTTAAAAAAAAGGATCCAGACTGGATATGATGTCTGGGATTTGCTTCAAAAAAATCCAGGAGTAGGAGAGTGAGTGAAAGAAAAGAAGTGACACCAGACTAGCTGGAAGCAGATGATTTTTAAGGTCAGAAGGTGAACTCACATGGTGTGGGTTTGGCGGAGAGTGGTGAACACAGGGGACAGGGGGGAGGGCAGAAAGGTGGGTCATTATATTATTCGGTCTACTTTTGTATGTGTTTGAAACAAAAAGTTTTAAAATGAATAAAAAATATATGCATTCCATGTTCTCTTGTTATTTTTACATTTTAAGTGATATACATATATATTTTACCTTAAGAACAAATTCGTCTAAAAAAATGTATATGGTCTCATTTTCCTTAATTTAGCAGAAGACATGTCTTTTAAAGAGAGTTTCTCTACTCATAAGTGTGCTTATCTTAGCTATTTATATATGGGCAATTTTTTTTCTTCACAAGGGAACCAAATCTGCCTAAGGAAATGTTTTAATAAAATGTTTAATAAAATAAAATAAAAAGGTTTAATAAAACATTTGCTTCAAATTTGCCTTTTCTACATATCAAAGAGACCATTCCATATAACTTCTAGTTAATCAATATGTTCAGCATTTATGTGTATCTCTGCATGATTCGTGAACTGCATTGGACCTCATTCAAATAATAAACAGGTAGATTGCAAAAAAGTGTTCTGGGACCCATGTACGCAAAATAAGAATCCCATAGAAAAGTGACTTTTTGCTCATGTGCATAACATACCAAAGGAGGTAGGGATGCCACGGGTTGAACTAGAAACATAACAAGAGACTTAAGAGCTAACATTTATGAAGGGTTCACCATGACTCAGGCATTATTTACATCTACATGTCATTTTATTCTCTCAGTAATTTTTTAAATCAGCATTGGGAGAGTCCCTATATCGCAGACACAGAAAAGAAGACTCAGAGAAGCTATGTATCCCCAGGGTTCTCCATGAGAAGAGAATCCAGAAATCGAACTCTGATCTCTCTATCCAAAGAACTCCTAAACACTGTTAATTGCCACATCATGAACCGTTAACATATTACTCTTGAAACAGAATAAATTGTTAGACACTATAATACTCTTTTCTTATAAATAAATATATAAAGAAATAGCATAATTTAGGACATTAGTGTAAATGATTTATGTATATGAATGATGTTAATGTTTACTGTCACTTTTATATGTTTTTATCTAGTCATCATTCAGTAAATATTTGTTTCAGATGATTTTACATAAGCTAATGTGCCATATTATAGTGGGTAAAAAGGTGTATACATCAGGGTTCTCATTAAGATTTCTTACCTGAAGGACCTGAAATATTCCTTCTCTTTTCACTGATCTCAAAACAAAGTTTAACTTAATCTCTCTCTCAGAATTAGTGGTGTATTTTTTATCATTGCCTCACCTGAAATGATTCCCACTATTTTCATAATAGTGAAGTAATGAGAAATTGACTCAAATTTATCATATATCCAATGACTCAAGAGTCAATTAGCCACCAAGAAGTGAATGAACATCATCTGGTTTGGGGTGATTTTCAAAAATACAAATGGCACATTGAAAGGCGTGATGTCTAATGATTTTAAGTGCACATTTTGTGATTCCCTCTGCCCCTTTAAAACATATTCACCCCTAGGGTAAGAGCTCAGCATGTCCCAAGCCTTCCCTGCTCACTCAATCTCAGGAGTCACAGGAACATTCTCAATTCAGTCATGTCCAGCCAACAATAGTAATTGGAAATCTGATCTTGTGCATTTTTTTCTCCTAAGTTCAGACCTGCTTCAGACTGGAAGCCTGCCATAGGATATTTTCTCCATTTCTTGTATTTCTGCTACTCCTCATCTCCATGCAAAGCTTGCTAGTAGTTCTTCTCTCCCTTACCCACCCTAACAATCCCGCTCCTGGTTATTCACCCAAGCGAATTAAAACCTTATGTTAGTGTAAAATTTGTACACAGATGTTTATAGCAACATCACTCACAGTCACCAAAAACTGGAAACACCCTAGCCATTCTTCAGCAGATGAATAAACAGACAAATTGTGAACATTTCATAAGGTAATACTGCTCAGAAAGAAAAAGGAACAAACTAGAATCACACAGAAATATGGATGATTTTTTTTTATTTTTTTAGTTTTATTATTTTTATTAACATATAATGTATTATTTGCCCTAGGGTTGCAGGTCTAGGAATCATCAGGCTTACATAATTGACAGCACTCACCACAGCACATACCCTCCCCAATGTCCATAACCCAGTCACCCTAGAAATATGGACGAATTTTAACGTGTTTTGCTTAGTAAAAGAAGCCAGATGAAAAATGTTTACATATGGTATGACTCTGTTGATATGACATGCCAGAAAACACAAAACTATCTGAATAGAAAACAGATTAGTGGTTGCCAGAGGGTAGGGATCATTAGGACGCCTGAGGAAAGGCGTCATTTAGAGCTTTCTTAGGCTAATGGAACAGTCCTGTATGGCCCTGGAGTGGTGGAGACATGCCTCTGCACTCAAGAAAGTCACAAACTGTACGTCACTAACAGTGAATTTTACTGTACCCAGATTTGAAAAATATTAATCAATCAGGATGTCAGCAAACAGTAGAAAGAATGCAAACTGTGACGGATGAATATAACTATGCATGACATAGCCTCACAGAAGGGCTAAAGAATAACGTCTCCTAAGTTGTTTTGAAAAATAACATTTTGAGTCAATATGTTAAGTCTAAAAACAAAAAGGACTGTACACAAACACTATACTCCAGGTGGTAAATTATTTCTCATAGGGCTACATATTAAAAATTCTGAAACCACTTCCTATGCTCCATATACAAGAGTTCTTTTTCTCATCATGGGAGAAAGAAGTTACAAGTTTAAAAAAAAACGGGGGGTGTGCCTGGGTGGCTCAGTGGGTTAAGCGTCTGCCTTCAGCTCAGGTCATGATCTCAGGGTCCTGGGATTGATTCCCACGTTGGGCTCTCTGCTCAGCAGGGAGTCTGCTTCCCCCCTCTCTCTCTGCCTGCCTCTCTGCCTACTTGTGATCTCCCTCTGTCTGTCAAATAAATAAATAAAATCTTTTAAAAAAATGGGAATGATAGAATGAAACCATGATTCCAGATTGAAATTGTATATATCACTATGATGTCAGGTTTATATTAATAAATAGATATAAAAATAAACTCAGATATATGCTTATGCATGAATTAGTAAACATGTAACAGGTTCCTAGCTTTATCCACCAAAAGGACCCAGGAGCAGTGACACTCCAGTGAGTGTGTCAGTGAGCACACCTCACTCTGGGTATTGGTTTTGTTTTGTTTTTTTTTAAGATTTTATTTATTTATTTGAGAGATAGCATGAGAGGAGAAAGCCAGAGGGAGAAGCAGACTCTCCAAGGTGCAGGGAGCCCGACGTGGGACTCGGTCCCAGGACTCTGGGATCATGACCCGAGCCGAAGGCAGTCGCCCAACCAACTGAGCCACCCAGGCGCCCCTGGGTATTGGTTTTTAAATATCATTCTCCAACCAAAGGATTCCGTGCTCCTTAGAAACATGGCTGACTCCTACTGGGTTGGGGAAAAGATAAGATGCCCCTGAAGCATCTTATAGTGTCATAAACTAAGGCAGTGCTCAAAACACTAAAGATAAGCATGTGTCAAGGGGACACAGGAGTCAAGTTGGAAGAGTTCCCAATGGCAAAAGTTGTAACAACGTGAACAGTAAAGTAAGTACATTCCTTAATTCCCTAATTCCTCAAGGAATAAAATAAATATCCAAGATGACATTCTGATATAAAGAAATGATTGGAATAATAAATAAACAAAGAAGGGACAACTCTTCCTTACAAAAGAATTACAATTAATAATGTAGAAGGAATAAGGGAAATAGAAACTCATCATGAAAACATAGCAACTACTCAGGCAAGATGGATGTGAAAATTAGTGGGAGAAACCTTAAGAAGAGGAGAGCCTCCAAGTATCTCCTTCAAAATATTTAGTAATTACTGTGATAGCTTTAAATTATGCCCGCAGATTCTTTGATACCTCTCCCCCCAGGAGGTGTAGTTTAATTCCTCTCTCTTTATGTGTACATTGACCTGCTGATCACTTCTAATGAAAGGAGCAGTGTCAGCTTATGTGGTTAGAACATTCATTGGGCCATGTTTGTGTCTTGTCTCTGTCCGCTTTCCAGCTACACAGCAGAGTTAAGTCATTGTGACAAGGGACCATATGACCCACAAAGCCTAAAACATTTACTAACTGGGTTTTTACAGAAAAATTTGCAGGTGTCTGGAAGAAAGCATGGAAAGAAGAAATAAGGTTAGCATCACCAGTGATAATTCAGGTTGATATCACAAACACTCAGATATGATATAAAGAGAAACACATATCACCTTTCTGCTCTCCTTCCCCAAAACCCATAACCAGTAGTCTCCAAAACTGTCGAGGTCATGAAAGACAAGGAAACATGGAGAAACCCACAGATTAGAGGAGATTAAGAAAACATAATAATTAAATGTAATGTGGGATCTTGGAAAGGATTATGGAACAAAATGGAAAAACTTGTAAACTCTAAAGCCTATACTTTAGGTAATAATACTATATCAATATTAATTCTCTAATTTTGCTATTATGTGTGATAGTAACATTATAGAAAGGTGGATAAAACTGTTTTATTTTTGCAGACCTTCTATAATTCTAAAATTATGTCCAAATGAAAAGTTTTTAAAAATAAGGGGCATCATTTTCCATACTCCCACAGCATCAGGGAGGGAGGACAAACATACTAGTTAAGGACCAAGTGAGAAGGGTCTCTGTGGTACTTTTGGTGAATAATGATATAGTGAGGCAAACAGAACTCTTCTTTTTTCCCTTGGAATCATAGGTATAGAGATACTACAATCTTCCCATGCAGATGCCCATCGTGTGTCTATAAAAGGAAGCAGACCAAAGAAAAAGAAGGACAGAAGCAGATCAACTGTATTGAAATTATTTGAATCAAGTGCAGTCTCCTAGATTACCACCTTCAAAAGACAAAGAGTTCACTTTTATTTCTTAAAAAAAAAAAAAAGGCCACAAGAGCTCCATTATAGCATCCTGTCATAATGACAAGCTCTTCAAGTGGGAGAACTGAATTTTCTCCATTTGTTAATTGATTGTCATCACTCAGCTTTGATAAAAAGATTATGGAAAATATTACTTGAGGACATAGATGCAAAAGAGTCATAATATTAATGAATAATTTTATTGCCTACAGCTCCATGTTGGGTCGAGGGTATACGAGAGGGAAAACTCATCTGTATAAACATAACTATAGGTAAAAATATGTGGTAAAAACCTAGCTTCATGGCTTTGTGAAGTCCCTTAAATCCCTTGAATTTCTGTTGCTTTACTTGTGAAATGGATATGATAAAATTCTTCAGTGGGATGTCGTGATGGTAACAAATGAATTAACAGATGTGAAAGCACCTGAGAAAATGTGAAATCCCATATAACTATAAGGGGTTGGTATTACCAGTTACAATACATGACACTTCCTGAGGTATTTCACTTAGCCAAGTGCTAGAGTTTTCAGATTTCAAAATGCCCACTCAACCAGCTAGGAGACATGCATATGAACAAAAAACCCTAATGTCATTGGGGAACACAGAGACAAGAGCAATGCACATATGAACCATACCTTACACATACAGAGGCAGATTAGGCTGGACTGTGAAATGCAGTCAGTTTATCTACCATTGTTCTTGTGTTGTTTTCTAAGACTGCTTTGTTGAAGTGTAATCAACATACGGTGGTCAGCAGATTTTAAAATGTAAATTTTGAGAAGTTTGGACATATGTACACAGCCATGAAACCATCACTACTATTAAGACAATGATCATTTCCATCATCCTCCAAAATTTCTTCCCATCCTTTGCAATATCTCCCTCTCTGCATTCCTGTCCTTGCCCCCATTCCCAGACGAACACTTGTCCTTGTATGACCTTGACCCAAAACATAGGGGTTCCAGAAAAATAGGGTTTTACCCTTATGTAAAATATAGAGTTTTTTCATTTAACTTCCATTTCTTCCTCTGTTGTTTTTTGTTTTTTGTTTTAAGATTGTATTTATTTATTTATTTGAGAGAAAGAGAGAAAAGCATGCAGGATCGGGGGAAGAGGAGGAGCAGAGGGAGAGGGAGAGAAGATTCCCTGGTGAGCATCCAGCCCTGATGTGGGGCTGGATATCAAGACTCTGAGATCATGACCTGAGCCAAAGACAGACACTTAACTGACTGAACAACCCAGGTGCCCTCTTCCTCTGTTTTTTTAATAAAATACAGAAGCCTATATCTATATATTATGAGGTGAGAATGAGTGTGTAGGTGAGAAAGAGAGATATTTCCTACCTTATAACAAATTGTGTGGCTCCCCTTTTCTAATACCCAATACATACAGAACTACTGTGGGGTTTCTAAGACTTAAGTAATATGTTTGCAGCCTAGGTAGTAATTCAGTTTCTTAGGTTGGCAATTTGAGATAACTGTACCTGCCAACAGAACATAGAAGTCACTCATCCTGACATCCTGTTATTACTGTCAGTAGCAGGACTTCTGGGTGGGTTTTTTTTTTTGTTTTTTTTTTGGTGTTTTTTTTTTTCTCCAGTCTGTGCGCCTGTCAACTTTTTCTGGATAACAGTGTTACCCATTCATGAAAAATACAACTTTTAATTTTCAATGCAACAATGATGGAAGAAAGTATAATTTATACTCTCAGGTTGGAATTGTTTTTCATTTATTATAGAAAAATAAACTGAGTGCAGTAATGATTGAAAAACTGAGGCTTAGGGGCACCTGGGTGGCTCAGTCAGTTAAGCATTTGCCTTCATCTCGGGTCATGATCTAAGGGTCCTGGGATCAAGCCCTGCACTGGGCTCCCTGCTCAGCGGGAAGTCTGCTTCTCCCTCTCCCTCTGCTGCTCCTTCCACTCATGTGCACATGGGCTCTCTCTCTCTCTTTCTCTCTCTCTCTCAAATAAACAAATAAAATCTTTTTTAAAAGCCTGGAGCTTAGACACAAAAGACAGTGTTATTCATCTCTTTAAACAACCTCTTTGACCACAAATAACATAACATAATGTGTTTTTTTTAAGATTTTATTTATTTATTTGACAGAGATCACAAGTAGGCAGAGACACAGGCAGAGAGAGAGGAGGAAGCAGGCTCCCTGCTGAGCAGAGAACCTGATGTGGGGCTCGATCCCAGGACCCTGAGATCATGACCTGAGCCGAAGGCAGAGGCTTTAACCCACTGAGCCACCCAGGTACCCCCAACATAATGGTTTTAATTACGCGTTTGTTTCTCTGTTTTTGCAAGACATCATTCTGTATTGTTCTCCAATGATTCTGCAAGATACAAGTTCACCTTGTTTCGACACGGGTGGAACTGAATCAGTACCTCTACTGGTGAGCTCCTTCACCAGAGCATCAAAAGGTGCTAATAAATTTTTTCTCTCATGCTTTCAATTACCAATCCTTGTTTTACCAAGGTACCTGAACTCAAGCTCAGCAGACAAATATCCTCCCATTCTTTCTACGTCCATCTTCTGCATTTTTAAAGATTTATTTATTTATTTATTTATTTATTTATTTATTTATGAAAGCGAGTGAGCGAGAGAGAGAGAGAATAAACACAAGCTGGAGGAAAGGCAGAGGGAGAGGGAGAAGCAGACTCCCCACCAACCAGGGAGCCAGATCTGGGGCTCCATCTCGGGACCCTGAGACCATAACCTGAGCAGAAGGCAGACATTTAACTGACTGAGCCACCAAGGCACCCCAATCTTCTGCATTTTTTATAAACATGATATCATTAGCTTTTGCATTCACAACTTTCATCTACGTAAGGATTTATATTATGGAAGCAGAAGGGTTTAAAAGCATGAGCTTTGACACGTTATCATGGGTTCATATCTCACCACCACCACTTCCTGGTGTCAGAAACTCAGCCACGTGCTTCATTTTTCTAAGCTTCAATTTTACTTCCATAAAATATAGAACCTTAAACATAAGGGAGCTGTGAAATTTAAGTGAGAAAATGTATACGAATATATACGAAGCAGTGCTCATCACGTAATAAACGACCAGTAAATGTTAGCTCTACTATTCCTCTAATCATGACTATAGTTACAGTTGCTGTTGCAAATTGGAGGAGAAAAAAAAAAAAACAAGATTCATATTTAGATGTGAGAATAGGCTCCCATCCAAACTAGAGGCAAAAACACAGGCCATATTATATTTTCCTTTTTCCAATTGGAACATGGGAAAATGTTACAGCAAAATAACGAGAAAATTGGAAACTTTGCATGTGTGAATCTTTTTTATAAAGGTTTGAAAGGAGGACTGTAAGTATTTGTCTCCCTGGACTAATATAAGAGGCCATATGAATAGGTTTCTGAGTCATGCACCAGTTTTAAGTATCCTGCTGAAAGACACCTAGGTGCAAAATCTGTTCAGTAGAGTCTGTTGTGCTGTCTCTCTCCTGCTGGGAATGGATCATAATGAGTGGGCACAAGAAGGTATCAAATAATTATAAGTCTTCGGGATCTAACTCCTTATTCCTCTCCAGCAGACGTGTGATCTGAAAGTATAATTTCTAATGCCACCTACGGTGCAGCAGCTGAGAATTTCTTCTGTATTTGTGGATAAGAAGCTTAGAGATCACACCATGCTGGGCCTGCTCCCTTGGGGTTATAATGAATTGAACTCTAACAGTCCCATGTCAAGAAGGAGATGCTGTGCAGTGCACTCCTTAGATTTCCATTACAAAATAGGTGGTTACACTAACTTAAAAATGCCTCATACTCAAAGGAAGAGACTTTCTGGCTCATATTGAATGAGAATATAAATATCATGGAAATATAAATGCTGTATTTGCTGTGCATCGTCGGTATAAATATAAAAACACTTGAATTCCAGTTCTCAAAAGGTTTTTTTAATTAATATCTAAGAGTGTAAGTCAAATTTTGTCTCCCATCATTAAAACATACATCTATAGTTCACTAGATATCTGAGCTCTTCAAGAATCAGATTCAAGGTTTCAAGGAGCATATTTGAAGTAGTTTCCTTAAAAGAATGTCTAAAAAAAAAAAAAATCCTTAACAGCAATGGTGTATTCACATATAAAGGCCGGTATATATACTGTTTCTTGTTTTACAAAACCAGCATAGAGGATAAATATGTTTTTGAAGTCTCAACAACTTTCTTGTTCCCAAGATTATTGTAAGAACATAACAATGTGACTATAAATCATTGGGTACCTTTGTGCTAATTTAATCAATAAAATAAATACTGATTTCTTTGTAGGTCTTATTTTCTTCAGAGTCTGATTTAGATAAGAGATCTTGACAATTCATTGCATTCTAGCAAATGTAGATTGCATGCAATGTAAAAGTAAACAAAATTATTTAAGACTTCCTCAAAATGTAATGAATTGAGGAAACAAACACAGAGTAAAACTATATTACCTCCTATTTAATTACGTTTATGAGAGTTTTAAATATTGACCCAAAAAAAGCTGCTACACATATCACAGAGTCAAGGACAGTTAAAATTTGTCTTCATTACAAGATGGCAAGACAAAGGCAGGCTCTTGGTGATGGTTGTTGTGTCGTGAAGCTATTGGTGATACTTCCCTTGTGTCACTTAAATACCAGTCAGTTGCATTATGAGTCCTTAAAAATGACCACACCTGCTAATGCAGATTTGTCAAAGTTCAAAACCTAAACAAATGAAAAAAAAAAAAAAATGGTCACAGAACACTGGGGATGCCAGTAAGTTTGAAATCCCAAGAGTCCGAAATGTAATTTAGAACCTTCTCCTACATAAAATTATCCCCTGGGCAATGTAATTTAAAGATTTGATTTTTTTGGTATTCTGGTGGCCTACATTCAGCAAAAAACTTTAGCTTTCTTTCATTTTATAGGTTTTTTTTCTTTACTATTTCAAAGTGTTTTTTAATTGTACTCCTCCATGAAAGTGGCATCTCAAGCGAAGAGTAGACTATTATCACCAGAATAATTCAACAAAAAAGAATCTTATATCATGTTTCTTTTGTTTTACTTGAACTGTTTTCTATCTAGTGATGTCATGCTGGTTTAAATAAAGCTAGGGATTAAAGAGTAATGATAATAAATCTGCATGACTTTAAAGCAGAAGGAGTTTGCCCATAAGCTAGAGGCAAGGCAGCATCTCTTCCACCCATAGTAAAAGTCCAGTCGTGACCCACAGGTCTAGAAACTGTGGATGCATATTTAATTATGCACTTAGGCTAATGCTCAAAAATAGAGAAGGTCAATCTGTTTTCTAGCAACTTTCCCTCAAAGCTGAACTTTCACGGTATTCTGAGCTGAAAGGGAAAGAGAATCTGGGATTTCACATTAATATTCACACTCAAGGATAATAATGATAATATATATTCAGTACTTGTTATAAGCCAGATAATATGGGTCATGTACATAACTAAGACTAATACACTGCCTGTGAACAAAGGTAAAAAGGAGTCATATCCCACAGGTTGTGGGAGTTCACAGAAGTGAGGCAGCCCCTATGGAAAGATGAGGGAAGCTTCCATGGAAGTGTGATGATTAATATCATACAGTACGACTGGCCCATGGGATGTCCAGATATTTGGATAAACATTAATCTGGGTGTGTCTCTGAGGGTGTTTCTGGAAGAGATTAATATTTAAGTGGGTAGACTGAGTAAAGTAGAATGCCCTTCCCAATGTGGGTGGTTCTCATCCAATCTATTGGTTGAAGACAAGGTGAAAATAAGGCATAAGCTAGAAATCTTTCTCTCTGCCTGATTGTCTTAGAGCTGGAACATGATTCCTCTGTTTTCCAGATCAAACAGGGACTCAAACTGGAACTATACCAATGGCTTTCCTGAGAATCAAGCTTGTCAAGTATGTATCTTGGACTTCTCAGCCTACATAATTACATGAGCCAGTTCCTTATAATAAACCTCTTCATATATAGATATGTAAGTTTCTACTGAGGGTGGCAATGGCAGGTACCCTTAGATCAAAACCATTACAGGAAAAAAATGATGGTGCTGTAAATTACAAAGAAAAAATAAATAAATAAAAGGACTGATCTGAGCAGAAAAACCAGCTGGGAGACGATTACAGTAATTACAGAAAGAGGTTATTAGGACTTGAGTTAGGATACTGGGATGATACAAGGAAAGAAAATTTGGCAGAGTGTTTTGACAAATTGAATTTGTGGAATGATAGAAATGAGAGACTCCAGGCTAATACTTTGAGTCCAAATGACTCGGAGAATATGAGATATTCATTAACGTTATTATATCACAGCAATGAAAAGTATTCACAGTAGTAAGATTACTATTTATTGACTCTTTTTTGTACTTGTGATAAACATATAGAACCATCACGGGTGCCGAGGTGACTCAGTTGGTTAAGCATGTGCCTTCAGCTCAGGTCATGATCTGAGGGTCCTGGGATCCATCTGAGTTGGAGTCGCTGCTCAGCAGGGAGTCTGCTTCCCCTTTCCCTCTGTCCCCACCCCCATTTGGCTCATGCTCTCTCTTTCTCAAATAAATAAATATTTTTTTAAATAAGTAAAACCATCCCTAATTTACCACAAAGCTATTATATAAACCATAAACAATACTAGAATTCATGAACTTCCAAATGGTCGTTCTCAGTTACAATCATTGACTTATATTCAGTATTAGTTAAGTTACTATATTTTACATCAGTCAATGTGGAGTTGGAGGGACAAGAAAACAAAATTTTCTTTCCAGACATATCTCCAAGGAAGATGGACAGACAGCATAGGGGGTTGTCTTTGCCTCCAATTTTCCCTGAATACAGACTTTTCTTTAATGAAGATTTACAGGGACCAGAGAAGTAGAAATCATTGACTTTTTTTCATGAAAGATCTATGGAAAAATTGTGTCAGCAAGCTATTGACCAATTGCTCAAAAGTAACACACATTCCTGCTTGAATTATCACTAACTCAAACCTTAGCCAAAATGTATAGCATATCAATTTGTGGCTTTCCAAAATTTGTCTTCAGGTCGCTCTGGAGCAAAGCTTACTCAGGACAATTCACAGGTTGCTTACTCTTCCAGAAAGGTGTCAGAAATCAGAGCAGTCTTCTGAGCTGTACTTCATCTTTACTACTTAGTCTTTAAAAATAATTCAGAATTGCCTATATACACTTTCCCAATGATACTTCAACAAAATCTCCAGGCCTTCTCAATACCTCCATATCAAACCAATGTTGTCTAACAAATTCTGCCACCAGCAGATTCATCTAGGTCTTGTGAATTCTGTGCCTATTACTCAAAAAGATTTTGTTTCCCTCCTAAGTCCTTTTAAATCCTCTTTCTAGCCCAGTCTTCTACAATCATAAACCTGACTTATAAATGGAGTCACAAATACACATTTAATTTTTCCCTGGTCAATCCTTCCACTGTACTGGGTCTTCCCTCTGTCCATCATTTCTGCTTACAAGATTCCAGAACCATCATCATAACCTCATTCCCTTCTCTCTGCCTATTCAAACCCTGCTCAGAATCCACCTTTCCTGAAGAGCTTTGATATCACTACAACCTGAAAACTGTCATCTCACCTCTAGCCATTACTATTATTTTAATCCTATTTTCATGCCCCTTTCTCCTCCTACTTCCTTTGCTTAGGGTTCAGCACCCTCTTTCCTCCCTGAGCCTTGGACTTAAGATTAAAAGAGATCCACCATGTTGCTGTCATTAGAGTACTCATAGTAACAGGTAGCAGTAATGATAATAGTAGCGGAATTCCTGATCCTCATGAAAGTGAAGCTCATTCCACCATGGTTTGGCATGACCTTACCCTAGATCTTCACCTAGCTAGATCTTTCTTGTCATTCAGGTCTTGGTTCAGTATTACCTCCTCCTCAGATACACCTTCCCTGGCCATTTAATATTGCCTGTTCTTGCACTGAAGTCACTCTCCGTTTTGTCATCCTGTTTTGTTTCTTTTTTTAATAATTATCACTATTTACAATTGCTTTGTATTTATCATTTTGGTCTCCACCCTAGAATATAAGCTGAGAGCAGAAACCCTTTTTATCTTCATTATTCAATCTCCAGAGGCTGGAAGAGCACCTGTCCTACACTAAATAGCCAATGAATATTTATGAATAAATAAATTAATAAGTTACTCGGAAATTACCTCAAGTACTATTAACAGACAATTTTCCTTGGGTGTCTCATGTTTCTAGACATCTTTAAAGCAGAGGAACTGACTGTCTTTGTGTTAGACTTTATCTTCAAGCAAGTTTGCATATGAACAAACTTGGAAAGATAGACATAGTATCTCCCTCTGGAGCCAAGGATGGGTCTGTTGCCCGTCTTCTGTTTGGAGACCAATCAAGCCTATTCACTCTCTGGTATAATAATGTCTCCCTCAAAGACAAAGATCAAGCAGGCCCCCTAACTATTATAAAAGATTCAGACTCTTTAACTCACAGCTCCTGTCCTATAACACTGCCCAAAGCATACACAGGTTTCCACTTTTTGTGCTGCCCTGTGGGAACTGGGGCTCAGGAAGCTGGTACAAATGGTGGCTTATGTCCAATTCCCTTTTGTCTCCAATCCACGAGGTTTGTGCCTTCTGCCAGCATCCATTAGATTGCAGTTGTCTAACTATAAGATAAGATCTCATACCCATCACAGTTCTCACAGAACTACCTAGTTGCTTCTTTCTGTTAGCCTTCTGATTACATGAGCTGGTACAAGCAAAGTCTAGTTGCAGCACCAAGTAACATTTCAATACAATTTTTCATTCAGGGTAAGTCTGCAGTGATTCCAAGTGAATCTTCAGGGAAGCTCTCCTCCACATGTAATCCCTATGTCTTGATTGCTTCAGTCTTCTGTTTTCTTCATATATACTGCTGCTGGTACGATTTCTGAGAAATAGCTGCCTAGGGACTTGAACATCTGAAATCAAATGCTTTCCCCCATGGGTGTCACATGTCACTTCCTCTCATCTTCATTGGTCAAAGGAAGCGCCCCTGCCACAGCTAATATTGAGCTGTATAGAAGTGTAATCTTCCCATGTGGCTGGAAGTAGGGAAAAAGGATATTTATGGATAGTAATAAAAGGCTACCATAACTTTTACAGTATATATATATATAGATTTTTTTTTAATTTTTAAGTTTCTTGAGGACAAAAAAATCTTTTTTTAAAGAATTTTCCATTATGCCTGTCTTACACAACATAATCATTTAAGCATTATTTTATTGAATAATTAATATGTGATCTAAAACATTACCATTTTTATGAGTTGCTAGAGACAGGCAGTAACTGCTGAAATCAGAACCACCAGCCCTTGGGATAATGACCTTGAAAACGATGTGTAGGCTATAAGGGTGGATTGTTTCTTGAGAACAGAGTAAGAAACAGGACAAATCTTTTCCATGTTTTTGGTGCAACTGATAATAAACTGAAATGGGAGCAGAGCTAGAGCCCACCCAAAATAACC
This sequence comes from Meles meles, assembly GCF_922984935.1. Classification (NCBI taxonomy): domain Eukaryota; kingdom Metazoa; phylum Chordata; class Mammalia; order Carnivora; family Mustelidae; genus Meles; species Meles meles. The sequence goes on from NC_060069.1 coordinate 145,760,361, forward strand.
CATGCTTGCTTTTTTTTTTTTTTTAATTTGTTTGACACAGAGAGATCACAAGTAGGCAGAGAGAGAGGACGACGAAGCAGGCTCCCTGTCAAGCAGAGAGCCCAATGCAGAACTCGATCCCAGGACCCTGAAATCATGACCTGAGCCGAAGGCAGAGGCTTAGCCCACTGAGCCACCAAGGTGCCCAAATTACCCATGCTTTTAACAAAGAATTTCATTGCTCATCCTTAGATCAACCTTTCTCAAAGTGTTAAGATAGAAATAGGTGCCATGGGATAAAAGTACAGTTTGTGGTGCTCTAAATTTGAGAAATTCTAAAATTCAAAATGCTAACCAGGCTTATTACCTGGGAACTTGTCAGAGCCTCTGGGATAATAAATACACTTTATGAATTGACTGAGGAAGGTAAGAGAGAATCTGCCAAAGAATCTACAGGCACATCTTATCCTGCATGCTATCCAGAGCAGAGCTTTAATCTTGGGGAGTAGGTATGAGATCAGAGGAGAAAAAAAAAAAAAACTAATAAAACCTTCATTACAAATTTGTCCTTGGTATGGTGACTTCCATAGATTTCTCTGGCATCTTATGAGATGCTTAGGAAATGGCTTATAAGTCTTGAAGAGATATAAGAGGCCATCACGCATCTTCCAGACCTCACTGGACCAGACCAATCCCCAATGGTCCAGGGTAGCCTCACAGGTATCACCTCTAACCATTCTTCCAGAATTAGCAGTGTGAGTACAGAATGAGTTTTCTAAACCATCCACTCTGTAGTGTCAGAGGACCAAAGAGGATATAGTGAGACATTGGTTTGAGGAGTTTGAGGTGAGGTGCTAATTACACCTGCCTTAAGGTGTTCAGAGTCTACTCAAAACTGGTGGCTAGAGCAACTTCTGGGGAAAAGGTGTGAAGTCAGGAGGATTCACAATGATGCACAAAGGCTTCTGATGAATGCTGGTCTTCTTTTTTCAAAGATCTCTAGGGAACTCCTTCAGAAAAAACTAATCTAAGTCACCTACACTATAAATTATAGTTAACTATCATACAAGCTGAAAAAAGAAACAAAATATATTGCAAAGCTACTAAGGTTCTTAAAAATAAAAGAATGCTTTTAAAACGTCATGAATATAGGCAGTGTAACTAATACCCCACTTTTTCAGAATTTTTAAATCCTTTTGAAAAAACCCAAAATAAGTATTACAAGGTAAAGGACTCACATTCTGAAACAAAATAGATCTGGTCAGTAATAATGAATCCTCCCAGAATTTGAAATCAAGTAAATTTGTAAAACACCTTCTAATTTAATTTCTGAGCAACATTGGCTGCCACAAAACTTTTTTTTTTAAAGATTTTATTTATTTATTTGACAGAGAGATTACAAGTAGAGAGACAGGTGGAGAGAGAGGAGGAAGCAGGCCCCCTGCTGAGCAGAGAGCCTGATGCGGGGCTCGATCCCAGAACCCCGGGATCATGGCCTGAACTGATGGCAGAGGCTTTAACCCACTGAGCCACCCAGGCGCCCCACACAAAACTTTTACAATTATTGTAAGATGCCTAAATATCTGTTGTTTCTCCAATAATATCTCATTTTCTATAAAAACTTTATATCCCCAATTCTTAGGTTTTTACATTGCAAACACATTCATGGAATCTAATGAGGTGATTATTACTTTCCTGAGTGTAACATCTGTAGCTCAATTAAAAGCCAAACTACAGAAAAACCATTCAACAATGCAAACATGCTCAAGTTGTGTACACAAAAATAAACACCCATTAAGTGATCAGCATATCAGGGAGGTGCTATAGGGAGGATAAAGGAAATAACAATCAGAACAGTGATTTTAAAATGAGAAGGATGGTTTATCTGGGTGGCTCAGTGGGTTAAGGGGTCAACTCTTGGTTTCATGCCAGGTCATGAGCTCAGGTAATGATCTCAGGGTGGTGAGATCAAACCTCCCCTTAGGTTCTGTGCTCAGTGGGGAGTCTGCTTCAGGTTTCTCTCCTTCTGCCCCTTCCCCCATGTGTGCATGTTCTCTCTCTTTTTCCCAAATAAATAAATAAATCTGAAAAATGAGAATGAGTGATAAGCTAGAAAATTGACTTCTAATACTCAAGGACAGGCATTTTTGGCTTGTTTAGAATCTTTGTCACTGATTTTTTTCCTACACCTTTGATTAAGAAGTTATTTCCTTAATGGTTCCAATGATTTTCCCCAAGCCATCACATTGAAATATGGCCTTCAAAATGAGCTTTGTCATTGAATAAGTCTACAAACGATGGAAAAATAGCACCAAACTACCATTAATTGATCATGTGACCTTGAAAGGTCACACTTAACTGTGTTCACTTTCCTCACCTGCCAGATGGCAGTAATAATCTTTGTTAGCTAAGAGGGCTATGGAATTCCCAGAAGAAAAGGTGTTATGTGAAAACAATACAGTTACTTGAACTGTCTGAAGAGAGCAGGACAAATACTTTCCTCCGAGTAGCAGCAAATTTGTTTGCTTGTTGTTGCTGTTTCAAACCAGCATTCTTTACCCATGAATTTGCACTGAGAGCTTTTCATTCTTTCAACCCTAACATCAGATGTTTTTCTTACTTTCATCTAAGGGCAAATATACCATTTGACCAAAGGCTTATTTTTCATATCCGTATCCCTTTATATGCATGAACAGAATCCCACCACATTTACTAACAGCAAAAATGCAGACTCTAAAATCCAAGTTTTAGACACAAGCTCAGCTGAATTTTTCAATATGTTAATTTATAACACTACCATCTAAATTAGCTTTGTTCCTATAATCATCAAATATTATTGTTAAAGAAAACTCACACTGGACTAGATGAGCAAACCAAATAGATCCTATCCGAATGCTCGTGGCAGCAACAGAGGAGATAGCACAATCAAGTCCTAATACTCAGCTCTACTCAAAGTGGGGAGGAGGAGTAGACTTTTGAGAAATGGAGTACAGAGATTGGAGGCCCTCTGTGTCTGCTAATTTCCTTTATCCAAAGGAAAAGTAAGCTTGCCACTATCTACATGACAAGAGGTAGTTTTACAACTTAGAGAAAAGTGTCCACCAAAATTAGGCTCCTGCCTTCCCACAGAGACCACAGATAGGGATGCTATCTTCCTTGATGATCCCACTTCAAAAATATGGCTTCCTTGGAAACAGTCCTGGGCTGTAAAACTAGGAAGAGGCTTTTTGAAAGATTTATATCTCAAAGGGGCATAGAAAAAATTTACAATTACAGCTGGCCCTTGAACAATTAAAGGGTTAGGAGGCCCCCCTCCTCCTCACCTATGAAAATTGCATGTAAATTTTGACTCCCCCAAAACTTAACTACTAATAACCATCTGTTGACTGGAAACATAGGAATAACATAAACAGCCAATCAACATGTATCTTGTATACTACACATATTATATACTATATTCTTATGATAAAGTAAGCTAGACAAAGAAAATGCTAATAAGAAAAACATCAGGAAAGGAAAATACATTTACAGAACTGTATGGTATTTATCTAAAAAAAAATCCACATGTAAGTGGTTCCATGAAGTTCAAACCTGCATTGTTGAGGGCCAACTATACAAGTGTTCTAAAATAGATGCCCTAAGTAAAGGGAGGTCAGGACCTAGGGTGAACAATTCTGCCCAAGGTTTTGTCAAGCTGAGGGGTCACTATTGGTCTTGATCACTACTGAAGCAGAGAAAAATTTGCCACCCCAAAATATTGATTATCTGGGGCTGATTATTTTTGAGAGGCTGCAGACCCTGGAAAGGCTCTGAAAACAGTAGAAATTGCCCTTTTGTAAGAGATATTTACATTTATAAAAGAAATCTCCATTTGTAAGGATATCTCCCCCTCCATACCAAGAAAAAAAGAATGACTGAATGCCTAGAAATTCTGATCAACCTTATCAAGTGAAGAGGGTAATGGTTTAGATCTGTATAACAACCTTTCCCTTGTTACTTGTTATTTTGCTTTTCCTGGTAACCTCCCATCAACAGGTCTTCCCCCTCCCCCCACCTCTAGCATCTTTTTTCGTTGCTGTTAACTGAAGATGGTAGTTAAGGTGATGGCTTTGGCCTACCAAGAGTTATTCAGTTTTCCTGGGTATATCTTATGTTTACAGGATGTAGACATGTTATTAATCTTCTGTTTGGTGTTCTCCTCTTAATCTTTCTTTTATTACAGGAGGTTTCAGCCAACAACCTACAAGGGTGAAAGGAAAAAATCACCTTCTTGCCCTATACCACGGATGTATAAAATTCAAACCAGGCTTACCTCTTATCCTCCAGCAGCTGACAATGTAGATGGAAGGCAACAAAGACGGTACTAATAATATATTCTTTGTTACATTTGCTTTGTTCTGTCTGGTTCACAAAATACTTATCTTAAGCAGAAATAAGGAGTCCAGGGTAAAATGGGAAAGCATGAAAACAGACTGGGTCCTATAAACTCTCAAAACTAAACAGCCAACGTTCCCTTCTAACACAAAGGCCACATCAAGAACCAAACCTGGGAATGAAATATGAACTTAGCAGAATAGGAATAATAGACACAAAGGACAAAGAATGAAATATCCAGATGACAGTAGAGGAAGAGAGAAATTCAGGAGTTCTCAGGAAGTACTGTTATGCCCGAGTTTTCGCGTTCAAGAGACCACCAAGGAGCCAAGCACTGATGCAATCACATGAGGGTTTATTCAACAAGCTTAAGCTTGGCCCAAGTATACCCAACACAGTGGAGTAGGGACTTGGACCCCAAGCTTAGTTAAGGAGGGGTATTTATGGGTTCCTGTTACTAAAGCAGGGTGGGGGTCTCTGGAACCAAAGCAGGGTGAGGCTTACTAAAGCAGGGTGGGGGAAAGTTCAGCCCTTAGGCACAGGGTTCTGAGATGGTTGTACTTATGCTAAGGCGAAACCTGAGGTGGGATGGCCTTGATTTTTCTTGGCCTCCACATTTCCCTCTCTCAGAGGAACCTAAGGAAGGACCCAATCATGGGTCCTGGCTGGTCTCAGCAATAAGGTCCCATAGCTGGTACTGCTGTCTGAGTAACATGAGCTGAACTGTACTGACTCTGTCTTTGACAAAAGTAAGCAACATTAGTGGAGTAAATGAATGGTGCAGTCTTAGCTTTAGGGGATTGTCCTTATCAGGCTGACTTTTCCATTCTAGACAAAGTCCTTGAGAACAGCATGTGGGTCAGCTGGCCAGATGTGGGTGTAATGGACCCAGGGAGTAATCCCATCCACCTTGAGAGCTGTAGGAGTGGTCAGGATCATGATGTAGGGTCCCTTCCAGTGAGGCTCCAAGTTTTCCACTTGGCAGCAGCGCATCCAAGCCAAGTCCCCAGGTTGTTAAGGATGTGGTTCCAGCTCCATCTCTGTCTCAAGTGTGGACAGTTAGGATCTCTGCATGGACTAGACAGACTGTAATGCCTGCAGTGACTGGAGTACAGACTAATCAGTCATTGTTAAGGAGGAGGGCCTGGTACCCCATCACTCCGGGGTTGGTCATCCACCGGTCTGGTGGAGTCCGGAGAAGGCCCTTGATAGTGTGAGTGGTGGTCAAGATGAGATTTTGACCCAAAGTCAATTTACTTGCGTCCTTGACCAGGAAAGTCATGGCAGCAATTATGTGGAGGCAAGGGGGAACCCAGCCACCACTGGATCTAGTTTCTTGCTAAGATAGGCTACTGGCCTTTGCCAAGGACCCCAGAGTCTGAGTCACAAATCCTTTGGCCACCCCTGCCTCTTTATCCACATAGAAGTGGAAGGGCTTGGTAATATCTGGGATGGCCAATGCTGGGGCACTCAGTTAGGCTGTTTGTAATTCCTGAAATGCTCCTTATATCTGGGGCTGATTGACTGGTAAGATCGTCTAAACGAGTTATCGTGCAACTTCTCTGAAGTTGCTTAGGCAAACAAACATCTAAAAGCAATCAAATCTAGAATTTAACATCCATAAAGGTGTGTTATTAAAACACAATTTTTCTCTCTAGAACAACCCTCATTTTCAGAGATAGCCAAATCAGGGCTAATTCATTTGAAAAACAAGTCCAGTTTTAACAAACTTGCCCTAATTATTTACATAAGCTCAGCAAGAACAGTGAGTGTGATCATATAGATCTTCTAGAATCTGCTTTGCTGGAACTTCTTATAAGGAATCTCTAGGTTGAACTTTTTAGTAGACTCTCCAGGCCAGAAGCCAAGCCACATACTTGCTATCAGACATGCCTGCAACACCTGTCAATTTGGGTGAATTTGGAACCTTCCTGAGGTTCCCAAAGTACTCTACCAGGAAGTGACATTCTTTACTCACCTGGTGAGGCTGCTGGGAACTCTGTAAGCAAGGTATCAGGCCAACAGTTCAAAAGGGCTTTATAGCTCCAGGTTTTATAAAGTCAACCTTAGTTCCTTCAAGCTGTCTGGTCATATCTGAGTCTTTTCAAATATGACATTCCAGTCAAAGCCTTGGTAAAATAACCAGAGTTTCCAATGGTGTCCTGTTACAAGGAGAACAGATTCTTATTGAATTTATGCAAATGACTGATTGCCAAGGAAGAAGAATACTTACTGAGACCTTTTGGTTTCAGAGGGCTCAGATAGAAAGTTGAATGCCTTGATTCGTTTACAAATAAATATTTTTGCATCTCTGTAGGTTACAGATAACTTAAAAAAGTATCCCTAGCCTGAAAGAGCAAACATTACAGAACCATTCATGTTTAAAATAAAACAAAACTTTAAGAGACGCAACATTACAATTTTTTAGTTCATTTAGTCCCATGTTTCTAATTCTGGTTTAGTCTGAATGCAGCTTTTACTTCTGTAAATTCTTACACATTTCAGTTCCAGTATTTTAACGTATCAAAGACCTGTATTTGTCCTGAAAGTCTCCTATAAGAATTTCCTTTAGGGCGGAATTCATCTTACAAGAGAATTAAAACAATTACAAATGACAAAAACCCAGAATAGATATGGTTAAATATTAAGTGATGACCCTTATCAAAACATTAAAACTTTAGGAAATGTATAGAACCTCTAGAGTAGTTAGAGCATTTACCCAAATGCAACCCAAGGTTTATCATTGGTTTATTAGTACTCTCTGAGTAACTTAGCATATCAAGGAAAAGCCTTATGAGCCAAAGAGATCTCATTTACAATTTTGGGCGGCCATTCCGAAGATTTCCCTTCACAAATCTTCTACAACTTTCCTTTGCATTCAGGTTTTGTCCCAAATCATTTCCTTCCAAACAACCATCTCATTTAGGACAACATGACCTTCTTTTACTTTCAACAAAATGTACTCCCATTCCTTAAATCTTTCTTACATATCTCCTACTTTCCTACATACAGAGTTGCTTCCTTTATTTCCATCAGTCTTACAGTTAGCAGAATTTTGTACTCTTAGAAACACCTTTAGTTATTAACCTCTAGTCAGTTATTAATCGTGAATGGTTATAACAGAATTCTTTAGATGCCAATTTATGAATCAGTAAGCACAAAACATGTTTACCAACAGATTTAAATATTCTTAATTTCTTTGCTGTAAGAAGTCAAAAGCGCAAACCTACATCCAGTAATTAATGACTTAGCATTCTATCCTCTTTGGAAAAAGACCTAAATGTCCAACAAATTTAATTCCATTTGTCATCCAAGCAAAACTTTAAACTTCCAGGTTACCAAAGACTTTGAAAGTGATCTCAGTAACTACCCATTAAAACTTTGTGACAATTGGGCGCCTGGGTGCCTCAGTGGGTTAGGCTGCTGCCTTCGGCTCAGGTCATGATCTCAGGGTCCTGGGATTGAGTCCCGCATTGGGCTCTCTGTTCAGCGGGGAGCCTGCTTCCCTCTCTCTCTCTCTGCCTGCCTCTCTGTCTACTTGTGATCTCTCTCTGTCAAATAAATAAATAAAATCTTTAAAAAAAAAAAAAACTTTGCGACAATTAACATCAGTTTAGTCATCTCTTTGCTAACAAATTTTAACAAATAACACAAGCTTACTTGACCTTCAGTAAACTGAAGTTTCACATTTACTGCTAATAACTTAAAAGATATGTATATCTTAATTAAACCAACAAACTTAACTTAGTTCAAATTCTGATTTACATTCTACCTGGGCCTATTCCACTATGAATGTTTACCTGAGACATGGGTGGGAAGATCTGGAGTGGGGGGTGTTAGGTCCGGAGGGTGCTCTTCTTCTTTTCCGACAGTGAAAAACAGAACAAAGTGCCACCAGAAGGCAGAAAAAGGGTTCCCAGTTCTAGGGCTCATCAGCTCCAAGAGAGGAGCAGATGCCATGCTTTCCCGCCAGCAAGGGGGAGGGGCTAGGCAGTCCCCATCGGGCCAGAGAGGGCAAGGAATATCCCTGAAACAAAGATAGTTTCAGCAGCTGCTTGGGAATATTCCTTAAAGTCGCTGTCTCAGGCGCCTGGGTGGCTCAGTTGGTTGAACGATTGCCTTCGGCTCAGGTCATGATCCCGGACTTCCAGGACTGAGTCCCGCATCGGGCTCCCAGCTCCTTGGGGATTCTGCTTCTCCCTCTGACCTTCTCCTCTCTCATGCTCTCTCTCACTCATTCTCTCTCAAATAAATAAATAAAATCTTTTAAAAAAATTTTTTAAAAAAAGTCTCTGTCTCAAGTTAGACTAGCCACAGTTGGCTCCAGTTGTAGCCAGCCATACAACAAAAAGACAGGACAAAGACAACCGCAGATCCAGCGGCCGTCCCGGGGCCCTCCAACATTAAAGGACGGCCATTCAGACATGCAGAAAGTCTGAAACTTTCCCTTTCGTACATCAGTGCTCAGGTTATGAGCTCTTTCCCTAACGTCTGAGAAGTGGTCAATCATCAGAGACAGAGGGTTCATATGTGTCTGTCCCATCACGTCCTCAGTCCACAACAAGACAAATACACTTACCACACACTCACAAAGACAAACGATCCGGCACAGCCGCGAAGACAAAACTGGAAGGAAGTTAAGCCCCGGCTGCTCTCAAAGCCCGACTGCAACAGCAGCTGAGTCTCCAGGCAGGGGCAAAGGGACATCTCCCAAGACCCCCCCGGGAGGTCGACGGCCCGCCATGCATCCACTTGAGCCAATGTTGACTCCTGATACAGATTGGAATTCCTACAGGTGAAAATGCAGATTGGAGCTCCCTGAAAGTATGCGGGCAAACAGATAATAAAAACAAACAAACAAAAAACAAAAAAATGAGTACACTTACCAGTCGGCATAAGACTCTCCAGGTTGGGGTCCTAGGAGTCTCCCAGATTTCGGTGGGACCTCCAAATGTTACGCCCGAGTTTTCGCATCTGAGAGACCACCAAGGAGCCAAGCACCGATGCAATCACACGAGGGTTTATTCAACAAGCTTAAGATTGGGCCCAAGTATACCCAAGCCGAGTAGGGACTTGGACCCCGAGCTTAGTTAAGGCAGGGGTATTTATGAGTTCCTGTTACTAAAGCAGGGTGGGGGTCTCTGGAACCAAAGCAGGGTGAGGCTTACTAAAGCAGGGTGGGGGAAAGTCCAGTCTCCTTGGGCACAGGGTTCTGAGATGGCTGTACTTATGCTAAGGTGAAACCTGAGGTGGGATGGCCTTGATTTTTCTTGGCCTCCACAGTACATGCTTAGTTTCAGAGATTGTATAGAAATGTCAGAAGCAGAGCTTTAGTGCAATGAAATTGGAAAAGTTCCTCAGCACCCACTCACATCCTAAACGTTCAGCAAACTCATTTCATCAAAAAGTGAGTAATAGAAAATAATGAGTGAAATACAATTTCTATATAAAATGAAAGCACACCGGAAAGAAAAGCCTACAAAAGAGATAACCATAATTATAAACAGGCATTTTTAAGTGAGTGACTAAAGTGACATTAAGAAATGACACATGTAAAAAAAAAAAAAAAGAAAAGAAAAGAAATGACACATGTTACCAAAAAATAATAATAATAAATAATCCTGGGGTGCCTGGGTGGTTCAGTGGGTTGAGGCCTCTGCCTTCAGCTCAGGTCATGATCCCAGGGTCTTGGGATCAAGCCCCACGTCGGGCTCTCTGCTCCACAGGGAGCCTGCTTCCTCCTCTCTCTCTGCCTGCCTCTCTGCCTAGTTGTGATTTCTCTCTGTCAAATAAATAAAATATTTTAATAAAAAATAATAATAATAATAAATAATCCAGAAGAAAAGAGAAACTCAGAAGTGAGTTTGGACCATATATTAGTTAACTAACTACAATTTAAATAAAAATCATTCAAAAGAAAAAGAACAATATTTCACAAATAAAAACAATACAAAAGACAAAAAGAAACACAAGAGCAAATAAGCACAAGATAATACCTTAAGAGAAATAAAAGATTAAATGGAGAAAGCTTCTGAAAGTCAAAAGGAAATGAAGAAAGAGAATAAAGGTTTTGAGAGAAAGAACAAATCAAAGTGAGGCAGAAAAGACCAAACCAGGTAGTAGAAGTTGCCAAAGGGAGAAAAGAGGCAGCAAGTATCAACTAAAAACAAGAAACCAATTCAAGAGGTAAATATTTTGGGGGTATCAAAGAACTGAAATTTGGAGGATACATAGATTTAGGTAGAAACCCTACCTAAGTCTGTGTCCCCATGACAGGAGGTGGACTCAGGATTTTTATGGGAGGAACGGGGGAAGATTATTTACATTTACAGAGCTTAAACATATTACATATTTTATATACACACATACACACACATACTATATGTATATATTATACACACACATACATATACATATAATATATGTATGTGTGTATATGTGTATATATATAGATATGTATGTAGAGAGATTTTTAAGTGCTTAAAGACATACATATAAAGACAAAATTAAATCACTGTGTTGTTTGTGTGGGAAAGAAATGTAAGAAATAGATGACCAAAGAAGTCAAGATACTAGGTTTGATGTGGTGGCAGGAGTAATTCATAAAGCCCTACAATGGTGTGATTTTCTGAATTGAAATAATTTTCAACCATTAAGTCTAAAATTTTTAGAAGAAATTTAGGAAATACTAGGTCAAACATGGCTAAATGGGTTTTGGGGGCTTGGGGGAATTTTTTCCTTTTTTTTTTTTTTTCTTTTACTTTGGGAACTCTTAAACCTAGCCCCTTTAAAATGCCAGTGCATACTGTGAATAGTTAGCATGGTCATTTACCTTGCAACATTTAGCAATCTAATTTGGCCAAAGGAATCTTTTTTCTTCAAACACCTATTAACAGCTCTCAGGACAGTAGTGTTCCCTGAAGCATAGCTCAAGAAATGCTACTTAGTTAATACATCAATGTAAAAAACTGGCATCCTGGGTCCTTTAAAATATATATGTAATACCAAAATACCAGTTATCTAGTAATAGTGACTAAACATTTAAAACTCAGTTCGGACAATTTTAAATAGTCGTGCTTGCCAATAAGAAGTTTCATTTCAGCCAAGAATATTTCCAATTCTTATCCTACAGTCCTTGCTTTCATTTGGAAACAAAATTTCAGTTACTGATTTATTGGCAATATCTCTTGATCATTAAAATAGGATAGTTCTGGGGCACCTGGGTTGCTCAGATGGTTAAGTGCCTGCATTCAGCTCAGGTCATGATCTCCAGGTCCTGGGATGGGACTCCCTTTTATACTCCCAGCTCAGCAGGGAGTCTGCTTCTCCCTCTCCTTCTGCCTCTCCCCATGCTAGTGCTCTCTCTGTCTCTCTGTCTCTTTCTCTCTCTCTCTCTCAAATGAATGAATCCAATCTTTTAAAAAATGAAATAAAATAAAATAGGATAATTCTTTTCAATAAGAGCAATGAGTCTATGCTTTAATAGGAGAATACAAAATTTAGGTCAACAAAATTAAAATCTCAGTTATAGTAATTTTAAAGCATAGTTTTGTGACATACTGTGAAAAACAGTGGCTATAAAAAAGTTCACTTAACTTACACTACTTGTTCCCATTAATGATGTATCATTAATACCATAATGTATCATCATACAAGATAATAACAGGTTTTTAAGTAAATTTGCAGGGAATGCAGGAATTCAGGTTGACCTTCCCATGTGCACCAAAATGCCCCAACTATGAGCTCGGCATTCACTGAAACACAGTACACTTAGGGGGCAAGGTAACCCCAGTATAATCTCAGTGTGACATACCCTATAGTGGAGGAGAGAACAATGGACAGAGACCCCAGGAGCGGTGAGGCAAGTCCCGTGTATGCTGAGGACATGAATGTCATGCAGTGTGGAGCAGCTGGGAGTGGACAGAGGCCTAGGTGTGCTAAACAAATGCTGCTTCCAGGGTAAGGTTTCCAGTGGCAAAAAAAAAGAAAAAAGAAAAAAGAATTCATTTTTTAACTAGGTGAATTATTTTTATACCTTTTATTCCTGTTTTGACCAAAAGATAAGGGCAGGTAAGGATTAGGAATTTTCAATCTAAAGTTCTTTTCCATAAAATCAAAGTATTTGGGAAACTAATTTTTTTATGTTAGAAGTAGTAAATTAATATAGAGAATGTTTTGTCAAAAGAACCCCATTAATGCAAAATTAAGATATGAGAATCCCAGTGGCCTTTAACACTGTGTCATGGAACGGTCGTAGGTTTCTCATCTCCTTCTTTTAAAAATCTATGTAAAAATGTCCATTCCCTTTATTACAAAAGAATTTCATACAATGAAAATTGTAATAAATAGAGCACTGGGTGTAGTGCATAAACAATGAATCTTGAAACACTGAAAAAAAATTAAATTAAGAAGTCAAATAAATAAATAAATAATGAAAACAAACCAAAAAAAAGTCTTACTTTAAAAGTATTCTTTTATTGTAAGCTCTAAGATTAACAGTAATAAGGCTTTACTCCATCACGATGCTTAGGGAGCTAAAGTCAGAGAATCATCGATGGGAAGGACGACTTTGGGTAATTAGCTCCTTCAGGTATACTTAGATAAACAGACTTTTGATGTTAAACTACAAAAGCAAGCAAATTAGGCAAAGTGTGACCACATTTTAGTCATTTAAAATTGAGTACTAATCGTAAGCAAATGGCAGAATGTTTTTTTCCCTAACCACAAAAAACAGCATTAGTGATCCATTAAAAAAAAAACCTATGTCAGGTTGCCTGAGTGGCTCAGTCAGTTAAGCAATTGACTACATTTTGGCTCAGGTCATGATCTCAGGGTTTAGGGATAGAGCCCTGCACTGGAGGTGGATCCTCCTTAAGAGTCTCTCTCTCCCTCTGCTCTTCCCCCCCTCCCCAAGAAAAAACTAATGTCTACGAAAGAGATAAGTACCTTCACTCTTAATCGTTCAAAAATAAGCATAATTATACAATTATTAAGTGTCTTAACAAGCTAAACTAGTCACACTTGTAACTGTAATGGAAATTTTTTTTCAGAAGAAAATATAGTTTTCTACAGGTTCAATGCATTTCAATCATTCCTTCATCTAAGAAGCATTTACTGAGAGCCTTCTAATTGCCAGGCACTGAGTGTGTTTGTTACTGGGGATACAGTAGAATTAGGGAAGACATAGTTCTTGCTCTCACAGAGCATGAAATCCAGCAAGAAAGTCAGAGGAGGAGAGACCATCGGTATTCCATTGAGAAGTTAGTGCTGCAGCAGTAGAAGAACCGTGCACGTAGGAGCGTTCGTCAAGGAGCACCAATCATGACTTTGGGGATGAAAGGCTACTCTTGGAGCAAGTATCTTCTAGCCTGAGACCTTAAAGATGAGGAATTAACCAGGCAAAAATAGAACAGAAGTGCTCTAGGCAAGTCAAACAAGTACAAATGCCAAGGGGGAAAAGACAGTATAAAACAGTTGTGTAATTGGGAAAGAGGTCAGCCTGGCTGAAGCCCAAGGAAAAGTGGTGGTAAAACGGGAAGCAGAAGAGAGGCACAAGCCGGGGAGACAGGAGTTGACTACCATGATGCTTGAAGCTTATCCAGAGGGCAGTGGGGACCCCCTGAAGGTTTAAATGACAGTGGGTTAGTCTCATTTGCCTTTGACTCAAATGGCCGCTTCACAAATCTGATAGTTCTTTGTATTCACAGGAATACAAATAGCTTTGGGGATGATTCTAGAATTATTTTTTTCTTACTATACACTTGAAAATAAGAAATGGCATGAATGATATTTGCCTAATGAGGAGAAAGAAGATGGTAAGCTTAGTGGGAAAACTGGATCCAACATAATATATTAATTTCATAGACATGGAAAGGGTCCTTTCATTTGAATTTAGAAGTGTTTTACAAATATTTTATTTAATTACATAAAATTTATGTGTAAACATTGTCATCATTTCTCCATCCCATGGATTGACTTCTATTTCTGGCCAACTCATGTCCTTTAATTATAGAATATTTGGGGTACCTCTTTCATTACAGCATAACAAGTCTTTACTCCCACATGAACATAATAACATGGTCATGATACAGGTGCCACTTTCAAAATTGATCTTTGTACCAAGAATGAAGCCAAAAATTACCACAGCATTAGGAAGTCTGAAGTAAACACAATGTTCGCAAAAATTATTTCTGTTTGCTCAATTTTTCTTTTTACTCATTTAGAGGGTCGAACTTGTGGATCAATAAATGGCATAAATAAGGCTAAAATCACAGTTTCCATCTCTAGATGAATCAATTCATTGCCTCTGAATTACAAAGGAAATCTGACCTAGCGCCATAACCGAACCAATAGCTTCAAGCTTCAAAAAGAAAGAAGAAGAAGAAGGAGAAGGAGAAGAAGGAGAAGAAGAACAAGAACAAGAACAAGAAGAACAAGAACACGAACAAGAACAAGGACAAGAACAAGAAGAACAAGAAGAAGAAGAAGAACTGGAGAAAACCAATGCCTTAAGTTAAGTTCAATTTCTAATGAAGTGTCAACTCTCTCTGGTGGTAGAGCAACAGGAAAAGCCCATTATTTAAAGTATAGGGCATGGGGTGCCTGGGTGATTCAGTCAGTTCAGTGTCTGCCTTGGGCTCAGGTCATGATTGCAGGGCCCTGGGATGGAGTCCTGTATGGGGTCCCTTGCTCAGCAGGGAGCCTGCTTCTCCACGTGCTGCCACCCTCCCTGCTTGTGCTCTCTCTCTCTCTCTCTCTCTCAAATAAATAAATAATCTTTAGAAAAATAAATGACAGGGCACTGATGCCTTTGTGTTAATTGACACATTTATAAGTGGATTTGGAACTAGACCTAAGAAGAGAGAAATAACATAAGATCTAATAAGGCTAAGCAACAGAGTCTCTTTTTTTTTTTAACTGTTTTTTTAATACAATGGTGATATATGCAAAGTAATTTATTAAATTTATAGACTAACATTCCTAAGAATCTTACGGCATTTCTACAATATCAACAAACCATACACAAAAGAGTTAGAACTATTTTTAAACCTAAAAAATGAAAAAAATAGTAAATAAAAGTTTTAAAATGCATGGCTATGATTCATCTTCTAAAAGTTCTGTGCTTCATCTTCTAAAATCTCTCATAACATTTCTCTGATAGCTACATCAGTGAACAGAATAAACATTTTAGCCCAGTGACTGTACCTATCATTACCAAAATGTTAAACATTAGTTAATTAAGCTCAAAACCCCACTATTTGCAAAGCAAATAGTACCAGAGAGGAAATATAAAAAGTGAGGAAGACCCAACATCTGCCCTTCAGTTAGTTAAGCAACAGATGCATAAACACAGCCACAGAACTACGTGGCCTCACAATCAGAGACGAGCAGGAGGCCACTTGCCAACACTGTACAATGATGATTATGTACCACAGTATCAATTTTGACCAAATGCCAATTCCAAAAATTCAGCTGGAAACCCATGAAATGCTGAAAGTCAAGTGTCAGAGAATTCGTAGATACCAAGATTCACTAAAAATATTGAATAACAAAATGGGAGTCTTATTTCAATTCATCAAATGTCACCCATATTTTAGGGCCTACTGGGTGTCATCATGATCTGCTGATCACTGAGAATGGAAAGCAACCACAACTCCAACCTGGAAGGGACCATAGTCCAGTAGAATTTTTTTTTTTTTTTTTTAGATTTTATTTATTTATTTGAGAGAGAGAGAGCACAGAAGCAGTGGGGAGAAGTGGAGAGGGAGGAAGATAAGCAGGGAGCCCAATGGGATGTGGGACTCAATCCCAGGACCCCTAGATCATGACCCCAGCTGAAGGCAGATGCTTAACGAATTGAGCCACCCAGGCACGCCTGGTGCAGTCGAATTTTACACTAAACAGAAGAATATAGGGAAGGCAAAATGCGTGTTTGAAAACTTTTACAACCAAAGCTTTGACCTGGTACAACCTGTATCATGGAACGTTGATCTTTTTGGAATCTGCTTTTATTGGCATATTTATCAGCTGATACCATCTTCTGGAGAACTATTAAATGTGGAAATGACACATACTGTCTGTTCTCAGGGGTTTTCCAGCAGTGTTAGATTCTTAAGTGTTGTATTCATTCCAGTAAAATTAATTTATTAAATACATAATCTAAAATCTCTACACCTTCTTCAATTAGTCATATAAATAATGTCACCCATCAGACAATATCCTTTCCAGATATTTGATCTGACTTGAGATTTTTTTTTCCCCAAGGTCATTTGTAAATTGGTTCAGATGTTGCAACTAACCCATCGCAGCCAGTGAATGAAGTCCACTTTCAGTGCTCCTTGTATTTGGACAGAGCTTGAACACCATAACTCAGACCTTAGAGCTGAATATATCAAAAAACACATATAGTTGAGTCTTCATTAACATGTTCTGCTCAAGCAACCTAATGAGTTAAGGATTTTTTTTTTTTAAGGATTTTTTTTTTTTTTTTTTACCTTATAAAAAACCCCATTTTTTCTTGTGCAAGTATACCATAAGTCTTATATAAAGAAAGGTACACAGATCTGGGTGAATGTTTACAAGAGCCCTCTGGATTTAATCTAAAATGATTAGCCCTTCTGCTGTATGCTTATAAATGAAGCATAGTATAACATAATAACCAGATCGACTACAATTACGGCCCTGAATTAAAGGCAAGAAATGAGACAGTTCGACAGCTCTGGACCATTGCATTTCATGGGGCTCAGTGCACAGCTAGGTAGCACAGGTGTTCCTGTAATTGCAGTACAATGGGAAAATTTGGTGCTCAACGGCCTTCAGATTCTCTTGTTTGATGGGGTGTGAAGATCAGGGGTTGGTTTTGTCTCCCTGACATGATGTGAAACCTAACTAAAAACACTTTGGACCTCTGGCTATCCTAGACCAAGTTAAGAGTATGGATTGGGTTTCTTTATCATGCAGCCATAGCTTCTATAACTCTGTACACATCTCACAAATACAGAAAAAATATGTTAAGAGCTTTTGTTAGCACAAATTTACATTTTAAAATCTCATATTACAATGGTGCACCAAAAATCTGCCATTTTCCTGTGTGAGCTGCAAAATTCTGTCCAACAGTGTACTGAAATTCAAAGGAATGTTTCTTTCATCAGAAGGAGGACAGGAAGAGAAGGAAAATGTTACATTGTATAGCAAATTATGAACATTATATAAACCATTTTCTGTTCTGTGATGGAGGGTCGTTGTTGACTCAAGAATCTCTAGGCAGATAGGCTGAAGCCCAAGAATGGGCTTTGGAAAATGTTGGGAAAGCAGCAGAATGAGGGTTCGTACAGCAGGGAGAATGTAAATGATGACACTAAGAATGTGACAAATGCGGGCAAACCTATCATCTACTGAAGAAGGACATGGGGGGGGGGCATCATTTGAACTGAGCGAAACGGAGATACACATGCGCAGTCTTCTCCTCCTTCCAGAGGGCCTTGAAGAGGGTGACCCTAGTGGGCTCCACAGAATCATCTGCATCTGTCTCCCCAGGGTAAGAGGCACCCTGAAGAACAACTCCATTAAAGAATGCTGTCGCTTTTCTGGTATTAAGTATTGAGAAAAACGTGTTTTTAATCTTCTGGGGAAACACTATTCTCAAAAATACTCAACAATATTTTTAAATCTGAGGGCAAAAAAAATACTCTGCTAACTGATTTGGACTGTTCTGGGGCCCCTAATGAATTCATTGTCCAGATTGTTTTTAGGACTGCCCAAAGCCTGGGGGAATGTTGCATTGCAATAGGGCCCTAAAGCCTAGATCTCCTCTGTGGTCATAAAGACTATGACTTGACATTTTACTGCACTTACAGTCATCAATTAAAACAGAACTTGCATTTGATTCTGTAAGGGACCCAATGTGATGGCATCATCTGTGCTTCTGATCTATGAACTGTAGGTGACAGGCACACAGAATTGTCCATGAAATTCTCTTTTCTCAGAGAAGAAGGTTGGTCATGAGCAAAATAGTAATGATCTGGCGCAAGAGGCTGCCACCTTGCACTAAAAATTAAATTGGTAATTTTATTACCTTGTCTATGGCCACTAACTATTCATAATTCTGAGTCATATTTTTGAATGATGTCCATAATGAGATTATTCATTATCAATTTTTGTTTTGTTGGCTTTGGCCCACAGAGGACGAACATCAGGTGAGACAGAATGCCACCGAGAGGAAAACCCAGTTCAAAAAAAAACCAGAATCATTACCTAAGACCTGGTGTCTTTTCCAAGAAGCTGGGCCATCGCAAGAGACAATTACAGTATGAAAGAGACAGAAACCACCAGAGATCTCTGAAGGCAAAAGCTGATTCTTCAGCATAGTACTTCAGATGATGATCCACATTCAACCTTCTAGTAATTCCAACATAAACCTTAACAGGGTCAGTCTACACTATTGCTCAACTTGCCCTGTGGTCAGAGGTCAATTACTCATTCTCCACTACTGATTGTGTCTTCAGTGTGGAGGGAACTCTTCTAGCTAGAGGACTCTTCTTTCTTCCTTTTTTTTTTTTTTTAAACAATAGCATGAAGACTCTTGCCTTTTCCTCAAGCTCTTGCTCATCCCTTTTCCCCAGTGAGGAATAATTTGCCCATTGCTAAGGTTGGAAGGAGCAATGAGGCACCCACAGCCTGGCTCCTTCCTCCTCCTTTGTGAATGAGCTGACCTGTAGGAAACACACATGTTTCTTTTTTAGTCCATGCCTTAAATGTTAAAAACTCCTGTGCCAGTGGAGTGGTAGTGGAGTGGGGCTGGTTAGAAAGGAGAGGCTTACTTTTGACGATTAATTTGGGGATTTTAGTTTTAGAAAACCCTTGACCACAGAAGGAGCACATTTCTACCCTGCTGCCTTATTACTGTCTTATTTTTTAATTGGTTCAGAACACATAGTGGGAGTTGGGATGCTATTTCAAGGTCACCACAAAGACCACAGAACTGTATTTGTTCATAACTTCACGTTCCAGGAGCTTCTGCCATCTGGAAGGCACTTCCTCATTTTTTTTCTCCTTTTCCTAAGCTCTGCATCATTCAAGCTCTTTTTCAAGCCTTAACTTCAACCACAAAACTTTCCACATAGTAGCTGTGGTATTTAAATAATGCAGTATGTGTGAAAGGATTGTGTCCAGAGCAGTAGGTATATACTGGGTGTAACTTTTCTTTTCCCTTCTTACTCATTTAGGTGTGGGTTGGTCTTCCCCTTACCCTGCTGGTTTGAGTTCCAAGTGGTGCAAATTTCTAGAAATCAGCTTGATGGGATACCTACCCAAAGAGTCATAAAATTAACCATACCCTTTGAGTCAAAATTTTACTTCTGAGAATTTATGCCGAGTTAAACCTTACACTAGTAACGATTTATATCACAAGATATATGTTGTATCACAATCACTGAGGAAATGACTAAGTAAAATACGGTATAATTATTTTTTTAAAGATTTTATTTATTTATTTGACAGAGATCACAAGTAGGCATAGAGGCAGGCTGAGAGAGAGGGAAGCAGGCTCCCTGCTGAGCAGAGAGCCCGATGTGGGGCTTGATCCCAGGACGATGGGATCATAACCTGAGCTGAAGACAGAGGCTTTAACCTACTGAGCCACCCAGGCGCCCCAATATGGTATAATTATAAAAGGGATTATTATGCAACATTTGAAATTGTATCAATAAATTATTCAGGATGATGCAAAGTATTTTTACACTTCATGATCTTGTCCCAATGGTAATCATTCTCTTTTCTGAAAAACAATATAAAACTAAATGTGCTGATTCATTTTTCACTTTCTTTCTTGTGTCATTTTTCAACATTGTATTTTGAGAGGATTTTTAAACATCTCCTGTCATCAGAGTCATCATGATTATCATCATCTTATAACACATAGCTACATGTGCTGATGTGCTAGGCATTGCATTATGAGGGTGTCCATAGACTCTGCCTTCTAGAGGTTTACACCCCAAACTCTGCAACCACGTCACATAGTAACAACCAATATACATTTGTGAAGTGACTGAATGAATGTTCTGGTCTAGTGTATAAAACAAAGGTTCAATATCAAGTCACTATTCATGCAATATCCAAATAAATAAATGAATGATTAATCAATAATCTGATTTTTCCCCTTTTTTGGCATATCTATTCCCATCTTTTTGTTCTTTTCCTGGTGGCTCTTCTTTCAAAATAGTACCCTCTGCTTTAAACTGAGGTGTCTGGCTGAGTCCTTGTGAATGTGGGGTAAATTGGGCAACAGCACTGCTCTTAATTTGGCTTTATGTAATCTTTGCAATTGTATATAAATCATCCATTGTTTATCACTTTACTCCAGGAAACATTAATTCCCTTGCCCATGATTTCCCCAGGACTTGTTCTATTCACTTCTCCTACGTTCAATTCAGGAAATCATCATTCCCCAACCACCCACTATGCCCTTGGTGTCACTGGCTCTAAAACATGAAATGGAACACAATTTCAGAATGAAGCAGGCAATTAGGAAATTACTAGTCATGAGCATAAAAAACTTTCCCACTTCAGTATAGCCACACACCCTACTTATATGTATGCAATGTAAGAAATTTCTCTCATGACACCCCATGACACCCCTGAGAAACTGACAGATTATTTATGCACAGAAACTTTAATAAGTCTGTTTTTAAGTCAAGATGCTACAGAACAATTTTTTCTCATCTTTGGTGGAATTCACATAGACAAAATAATCACCCTTGGGAAGCAAGTAGCCAGTTCTCAGGTACAGATGAGATATGCATTATGAGACTGAGATACAGGTTGAACAGTAATGGAAAGGCTACTTACATTTTTCATAAATCTTCCTATTTAAAAAAATTACAACACTTTTAATGATTCATCTCAACTGTAGTGGTATCAAGTTGGCATTAATCTTAGAACCTTTCTTCTGCATGGTAACATAAGATTGCTGACATATATGAAGAATCAGATCAGGGTATAAAAACATGTACATGAGTAGAAAAAATTTTTATTAGTTTTATTAACCAAGAATTACTACTCTCTTTATTTCTCATTTAAAGATCTTTACATTATTATTATATCTGCTCTCCATATGTATGAAAGTTTTTTTTTTTTAAGATATATTTATTTGAGAGACAGAGAAGGAGAGGGATAATAGGGCAGGGACAGAGGGAGAGAGAATCCTCAAAAAGACTCCTTGCTGAGTGCGGAGCCCAATGTGTGGCCGGATCCAGGATCCCAAGATCATGACCTGAGCCAAAATCAAGAGTTGGCCTCTTAACTGATTGAACCACCCAAGCATTCCCATAAGAAGGTATTTTTTAGATAGTATATTGACCACCACCAACATGTATCCCATGCCAAGGTCTTTATGATGTGGCCTTGAGTCTTCCTGGTGAATGCAAGTGCCACAATGCCCAGCTCTCTTCTCCCACATCAGGCTTACTTACCCTGTGCCTACTCTTCTCTTGCTACTTCACATATTCTCCTATATAGAACCCCATTGGTCATTAAGGTCCAATAACCTAGAAAACTTTTCTTTTTTATAAAGGGCATTTCCTGGAAGATCAGAGTATTCAACTGATATAGTATTTTCCTTTTATATTCAGGATTTTGTAGAACCTTAGATAACTAACAAATCACCTTACATTTCTTGAATTGTTGAATTCAACTCTGTTTCTATTGAATTACAAGAAAATTCAGTATACATCAAAAATGGTTTCCAAATTTTAATCCAACGAGTTCCTCTGCAAAGTCATCTTCAATTTCCGAGGCCCCTTCAAAAATCTGAGGAACTGACTAGTAATTGAGAAATTATATACATATTTTAAACTTGAAAAAGCCAATTACAAGACTTTCTTGGTTAGCAGTTGTTCCGTAACTGCATCCCTTTTTGGAAAGCAGGAAAAACAAAACTAAGGTAAGTTTTACAAACACAAATTATTAGATCTTGACCATTCTACTTGTGATTCAGGTCAAGCCGGCTGAGATAGAACAGATTGATACTAACCAAATTCATGGAAGGATATATAAGTCAGATACTGATTTATTAATTTAAAATGAGAAGTTCAGCTACCAAGGAAAACA
Source organism: Meles meles (assembly GCF_922984935.1). Classification (NCBI taxonomy): domain Eukaryota; kingdom Metazoa; phylum Chordata; class Mammalia; order Carnivora; family Mustelidae; genus Meles; species Meles meles. The sequence continues at coordinate 145,782,819 of NC_060069.1, forward strand.
GATACTCGTACCTATTAGTAGTAATATATCTACCTATGGTAGGATATATCTACGTGGTAAGACAAATAGTAATCAAAATATTGTTTGCTATGTATGGACACAGAGAAGAGAGAATGAGTTGGATGGTCTTTATGTTGCTATCGTCAAACAATGACCACCATATAGATCAATTTTTGAATTACGGAGTCAAAGTCTTCTTTCTAACTAAAATGTTAGAGAGATACACTGAAAATTTATGATGGTATTTCGCTTTCATGAAAGGCCACTTTTTCAATATTCCTTCACATAGAGAATATGCAATAGATTACATTTCAGTGTTTTTTTGTTTTGTTTTTTTTTGTGTGGCTTGGTTTGGTTTGGTTCTTATAGATACTTTCCAATCAACTATGTTCTTGCTATACCTCAATGTCTCTTTTTGGTGATGATGTTTTTGGTGATGATGTAGATGGCCTACCATTTTCATTATATCAGTCATTCTTAATTTATTTCTTCACTTATTTATATCTCAAATACCCTTAAAGATATAATATTACAGATCATTCTTAAGAGAGCAAATATAGTACACACACAAAAATATTTGCACATTCTTTGCAGTGTTTGACAGGAATCCTAAAGTAATTCATGTACCACAGATCTGTCAAACTGGGCTACCTTACCTGTCCAGACCAGATCACACTTATTATTTTCAGAATGAGACAAAATTTCGAGACACAGAAGGCAAGCATTCAATTCAACTTTTACATAATTTAACAAATAGGTTGCTGAGCCAATGCCTGGTTGTCATCTGAAGGCAGATACAGTCCGAGATGAAATCTGGTCTATGGGGCAGAGATAGCTTTGTTCATATTGAAGATGGAGGTGAATGAGGAGCAGAGGGCTTTATCTATAATTCCCAGCAAAGGAAAAGCTGGTTTTAATATTCTTCTTGCTTTAGTCCAAGCAGAAGTTATGAGTCATGATGATTCACCTACCTTGGAACGCTAAGGAGAGGGGAGGGCATTTTATTCTATTCTATATTAAAAATAAAAAGCAAACAGACATGTTTTCTAAGCAGATCATTTTAACAATAGCCAGCAGACAGTATATATTCCCCTCCCAGTTTTAGAAGGAACACAAAGAACTTGATCGATCTTGTTTAGGAAAAATATGTAATAGTTATTTATTGCCCAGGAAATGGTGGCTTCAGGAGATCTCCAGGCCCACACGGAGACTTTTCTTGGGGTCACCTAACAATAGGTTCCCTCATGTAAGTTGGTGTTTCTTCATTTTGCTCAGGCATAAAAGACATAATGTCTGGTTTGGAGGGTAGCTTATTGCCCTCCTTTTTTTTCTTTTTTAAGATTTTATTTATTTATTTATTTGACACGAGAGAGTGAGAGAGACAGAGACAGAGAGCAAGCATAAGCAGGGGAGAAGCAGGCTCCCTGCTGAGCAAGGAGCCCACTGTGCTGTTTGATGCCAGGACCCTGGGATCATGACCTGAGCCACTCAACCAACTGAGCCACCCAGGCAGCCTTTATTGCCCTCCTTTTACTTCCCTTCATTGTCCTTTCATTAAAAAGTAATGGAGATATGTGACTATATCACTTATTATTTTAAAAGAAAATGGCACCTGACTTCCAAATGGTTAAATTAACAACTTTTCAGATGCTTCATATTATTCAAAGAATTAATAACAAAATAACAAAATATTTTTCTTGCCCTACAGTAAAATTAAATTAAAATTCACAATACCAAAAAAGAAAAAAAAAAACCCTTGATGATGAGCATGTTGTATAAGGCAATGAGACAGACTTGTAAATTATTTATATATATTCTTGTGAATAGTTAGGTACATCATGCTGGGTTTCTCTGCCTCCGTATTACTCCTCATACTGACTTATTTGTAGATTGTTAGTTTATACTTGAGTGTATCTCATAATTTGAATCTGAATCTCACCCACTTCATTCTGTGGCTACTCTTTCTCCCAAAGGGTCAGAAAGCTATAGTCTCCCATTCCACATTTTCACTGTGTCTAGTTTCTTATCCTTTTTCCATTTGATTGGCTTCTCTTCCTTTTAACCTAGTAGACCTAACATTTTTTCGTCTGGGAAAAGTAGAGGATTCTGTTCACCTTTATATTTGTTTGCCCATACTTCTATTGGATTGAACCACATGAAATGGCCATTTTTCTTAGGTTAAAATGTTGACAATTCATGACGGTTTATCCATAATCTGTTATGTATATTCAGAATAAATATTGAAAAATTGCCAAGACAAAGGTAGGCCAAGTGCTTGACACATAAATTCTTTTTTATATGCTATTTATTACCATTATGATTCTTTTCATTTTTATTTAAATCAATTCAGTTCTGTCTATAAAAAGAGTCTGATGTAGATTCTCAGCTGTTCTTCTCAAGGCTGCATGTGCAATGCTTGAATAGTCATTCAATAGCATTGAATAGTTGAGACCTCTGGGGATGTGATTCAACATCCTACAGTCATTCCAAACTCATTTTTAAATTGCTCAGTTTGTACATGTGTCATCTTCAGGCTACTTGTTCTATTTGTCATATTTATATCCAGTCATGTTCATAAACTAATGTTATCCTCTTTACAACAACGTAAGAGTGTATACGTTCTTAAGAAAGTAAATACAGAGAAAACGTGAAGATCTAGATACATGAGGCATTTTATAATTTCATACTGCAAACATACCAAATATGTTAGTTTATCACTATTTCTGTTCAAATGTACATGGAAAGCATCTGCAGGATTAATCGTCTTTAAATCCCTTTTGAATTACTCCCATGTTCTGTATATCATTACATTTTCTGAAAAAGAAAAATCAGTCTCAAAAGATACAGAGAAGCAGAATAAATAATTTCTTCATTGAACTTATGATTATTTCCTTCATCCTGATCAGTTTCAGACCTCAGATTCAGGACTGAATTGATTTGGGCAAAAATTTCATTCAAAGGATAAACTGATTTTAAGGTCCAAACTAAAGTGTTTGCTAAATTAACTGTGGACTTCTTTTATGTGAAATTTCCATGACTGCTTCTGCTAACGAAGTATTGTCATAGAGTATGGGTAGCTTTAGTAACACGCTTGTCGTTGCCATAATTAATTCTCACTTGGAACAAGCACAACATTCATCACATTTAGATGGTGCTCTAACATTCTGTGTCAGAACAGAAGGAAGGCGGTGATTGACAAAATGTTTATGTGACAGATACATTCACCATATAAATACACATCTGATGAACTCGAAAATTAGCCGCCTGTTTGGAATAGTGGTGCATATTTGAAAAGACCAACTTCACAGAAAGGCTATTTTCCACTGCTCATTTCAACTACAAAGAGAATAGTAACATAAAGCTTATACACTAAAACAAAATGATTTACTTTACTCAGCCATTTCAAACAACTGATGGCAGGAAATAGCAAAAAACTTAAGGACAGACCACTTAAATTCCAGTAACATGAAAGGAGTGAAAAAAAAAATTTTCAATCACAGGGAAAGCCAAACATTTTTGTCTAATACTAATATTTGTTGACTTTTTTTTTTTACTGGATATTAGATATTATGTTGTTTGCCATTTTAAGTACGCATACTTATTTGCAACTATCTTAATCTTCAGAATTAGCGATGCACACGAATTAACTGAGCTATATTTGCAACTCACTGTATCCGTAGTTTCCAAGTATAAATTCTCCATCTCTTCTCCCTGCTTTCCCATTATGCTTCCCAAAAGATGGCCCACACCCTCTTGCCCCCTTACACAATGCTCCGTTTCTCTGCTCTTTAGCCTTCTTAGCTATGGTTGTGTAACAAACAATCTCAGAAACAAGTGGCCTCAAACGATAATGACTTACTGTTCATGAATCTACAGGTTGACTAGGTAGTTCTGCTGACCTGGGTCATGCTCATTTGTTCTCATCTGGGCTTATTTATGTATGTAAGGGTCAGCTGTGACCTACATCTTCTCATATGACTATTGTGTGTGGCTGGACATTGGTTGGAGCATGAGGAGTGAGTGGGTCACTGGCCTCTCATCATCCAGCAGGCTAATCTGGGCTTGCCCTCACAGCAGCTGGGCAGAAAGCAAACAGAGCTTGCAAGGTGTTCTGAACCTTAAGCCTAGAACTGGCCCAGTTCGATTCTGCCACGTTGTTTGGGCAAAAACAAGTCAAAAGTCTATCCTAGATCCAAGAGGGACTTAGGTGCCGTGTCTTGGTGGAAGAAGCTACAGTGTCACACTGCAAGGTCCATTATACAAGAAGTGAAGAACTAGAAACATTTTTGCAGTTACCAATTGCATCTCTCTTCCATTATTTTTAATACATTTACAACATCTTTTCAATGTCCATATTCCTATAAAACCAAAGGGATTTTGTTGACTAACTTACACCAGAGAAAGCCAGGCTAGAAACCAGTCAAGGAACCAAGCCAAAAACAGGAGAAAGGTTTTCACACTGTTAATTTATTATATGTGTGTCTTCAAAACCACATGCACACACACACACACACACACACACACACACAAAGCCTCTCCATGCTACTTGCTTTGATGTGAGTCCATATCATTCTGGTGATTGTTTGGAATATGACCCTGGGTCTTGGGGAGTATTTAGAAAAATAATATATAGGTATTTTTTAATGGGGACAATTTCTGCTTTGTAAAATCCTTCCTTTTTTTCTTTTAAAGGATTTTTTGTCCTATTGAATTGAAGGTAAAAGTAAGTGTAATGTAAAGGGGAAAATATAGCATGGATTCTGACATCAGATAGACCTGAATTCGAATTTTACTTCTGCAACTTACTACCTTGTGAATTTAGCCAAATTGCTTGGCCACTCCAACCCCACACATGGGGCTATATGAAAGTGAATTTACATACCAGGTATCAATCAATCTTCCCTTATTCTAATGTATTAGTTTACACTTTGACAGAAGTAAGATGAGAGGGAGAGGAGGGAGACCAGAGAGATTCAGCTGAGATTTCCTCAATCTGAAAGAGATTCATAGACCCACATTTCAGCTCTTTGAGAAAATAATAATTCATTAAAAGCAAAATGTTTGAATTAACAGTCTTGATTGAGATCACCAACCTTACACTTAACAAGTTGCATTAAATAATACACTTCTTCAAACATGTTTTCATGCATGAACATTTGAAGCATTTTCTCAGATTCAACTACCATCTTTAATCCACTGTAAAGAATGTCAAAATAAACATAGTATTTCAATCAAACCTATCTGATAAATGAATAGTTGGCACTTTTGCTTTTATTAGGGTCTATATCTGTTAGCCATGGACTCCTGAATCCTTTGATAAGCCATGACAAAAATGTACTGACACCCCAAGACATGTGGCAAAAATGAACAAACAAGAAATGCTTTAGTGTTTCTTTTATTTAAAAAAAAAAAAAAGATCTTATTTATCTGAGAGAGAGCACGAGCAGTGGGAGCAGCAGAGAAGGAGAAGCAAGATCCCTGCTGAGCAGGGAGCCCAATGTGCGGCTCAATCCCAGGACCCTGGGATCATGACCTGACCCAAAAGCAGACACTTAACCCACTGAGCTACCAGGCACCCCAATCCTTTAGTGTTTCTGAAAGAATTTTTTTTTGCTACAAGATAAAAGAAAACCAATACCTAGGCCACTAAGAAGAGAGCTTGCTTGCATCTTCAATTCCCAAAAGGAAAAGCAAATTGTTGTTTTACAAAGTTAGAAGTCATCTTTTAACATTTCATGAGAAATCTCAACTATCCATGTCCCCAGAGTCACAGTTAATATTGTGTTGCTCCTGGGTATTTTGAGGTGGTTATATACTCTATCCTGTAAGGTTCTTTCATTTATTTCAAAGAATTCATTTGCACATTGTCTACTTCTTCCACCAAATTCAGAGATGCTCCATGATGCTTTTTCCCTGTGAGCAGAGAAAAATGCATCCCTGGAGTAAGTGAGGTTTGGAGCTCTGGTTTTTACGGTAGTGGTCCCCAGGAGAAAAATTGCTAGCTAGGAAGGATGAACAATCTTTAATTCTATTCAGGAGTTTAATCTTGTAATGAAGCCCAAAAATTCCATTTCTGTTAATAGAAAGAGAACCAGCATGAAATGTAATGCACAAACCATTCGCACTGGCAGCTAACACAGTCACACTGAGCCATCACAGACCCTGCCTAATAAAATTGATTTAATTATACTGAAGAGAAAGGGGAGGGGATGGACTGAACCAGCCAAGTACAAACAAGGCACCCAACTCCAAATTATGCTGCTGGTAGAGAAGTTCAATGCTTTAAGTGTAGAGCTGAAGTGTTCATCTTTCATTATTCTCAGTCTTAGTGAAAAGCACCTCTCTCCTGCTGGAAGTCTTCCCCATTCTTCTTCCTATAATTTCTCTGGAACAGAATCTCAATCGTACCAATAGGGAAAACAATAAATGATATGCTCATTTCTTTGGACACTCCTTAATGGTCGGGATATTCACTCTTGTGACTTAGGCTAAAGCATCCTCTACTTACAAGGTCCAGGGAAATTACCAAATGCAAGTGGAGTCAAGCCTCACTTGTTTTCCTTAGGGATCATGTTGTTATCAGAATTGTTAAAAATGAAATTGTACATCTATATCTATATATATCACTTATATAGTGTGTATCTATATGATATTATTCATGTGTATAATGTTTATATACACATACATGTTATAGAATAAATATATAAGGTGTACATATTACATATGTAACTATTTTATAGAGAAAGAACTGTTACATATTTGTGACCCACATGTAACAGAAAGGCAACATGGCAAAGACTGCATTAGAGTCAAGAGACCTGGAACTTTACTACCTATTCAATGTCACCATTTCAGTGGTGGGTGGTAACTTCACTTTATAAAACTTTCTGAGTGATCTTTCTCTACCTGTAGAGTCCTCATTTATAAAATCAAAGGATTGGCTGAGATAATTGCTAAAGTTCCCCTGAGCTCTAAAATTCTATGATCTTAGGTCATTCACCATGAATCTACAAGTTACTAAAAGCCATGGCCAGTATGGCCCAAAGCAAAGGCTATATTTTTAAGTAGTTTATAAGGGTTTACAAATAAGGGTACAGGGAAAAATATGTGGCCTTATCCAATATTTTATTCGAAGATCCTGCAGCAATTTGTTTTATAAAAAATTACGTTTTCACAAAAATACACTTCAAAGATATTCCACTTAGAGTTCTTACTTTTTCTCATCCTTTAAATGTGCTAGAATCAGAGAAAACATATGAAAATTGATCAGTATTCTTTTCATCCTTCCCTACTTCATACTTTCTGATCTTTTTTTTCCTTACTTGCGGATGTCTCACGTGAATATAAGTGTTATTACCTTACCCTTGGACTTCCCATGGAATTAATGAAGTGTTACAATAGCCAATCATAATTTGTGTTTATAGTTTAGAGTCTTGTCAGGCTTATAATTATTTTTTAATGCAGATCTGCTAGTCCGGTAAGTGCCTTCATTATTCTTCGAGCAGAAGAAACTGTTGGTTATGCAGAACTTGTCTTGTCCCTGTTCCTTCCTTCTTGGCCACCACTTGTAGTAAACATTTTTTGCTCCATTTTCATAGAGCTGCCTTCAGTAGGTCATTTATTAGGTAATCACTTGTCTGTGAAAAATCCTAATTACTCCGTGTTTGTCAAAGGGAAGAAAAAAGCATTGCATTTGAATGCTGAATGAGGAGCAAACCAGAATGCAGATGAGTTAACCAGAAGATTTTTTTTTTAACTTGGTAGATAAAAAATTTGTTAAGTGCACCTACACTTTGAGGGTTAAAAAGAAAAGATACACTATCAGCTGTAGTGAAGATTTTTTTTTTAAGCGTAGTTATGGTGTTATCAGTTCAGAGTTAAGGCAAAAGAAAAATAATTTATCAGTGCTGCAGGGATATGTTTTTGCTGTGGTATCTTAGTGCCCCCTGCTGATCCTCTAAAAGTGCTTTGCATTCATCAAGCCTCCTGATTTCCTTTCTAGAGAAGTATTTTTCTATTATGGCGTTTCCTTTTCAGGGAATAGAGAATCTTTCTTATGTATGACTCCACCTCAATACAATTATCATATTAGTATCTGTGCCTTCTCATAGGAAAACAAGTAATTAATCAAAGATGCTTATTTACCAGTGTTAAAGTAGAGGGCAAAGAGTTTGAAATTACTGCTGACATAACTGAACCAGCTGCACTTCTTAAATTAAAACGAAACAAAGCCATCACCACTTGGAAAGCAGACATTGATAAAAGTGCAAATACGTCATGAGATTATCGGTGACCAAAACCACAGTCCTGCTTCTGAGTGGGATGCTTGTTAAAATGAGTTGTTTATGTTCATATTAGTTCAGAACCAGACACAGGCACATCGGACATTAAGACATAATATTTTCTCCGGGGCCATGCATTATTAATAATATGAATTTTGTCCTTATTTTAGCCTTCTCTAAAATGGAGAAGACTATACTTCTGTGAGAGAAATAGTGCCATTCCTATGAGAGGTGAGGAAAATGAGACTCATAAAGTTGATGTAACTGACTAAAAACATTGTACAACCATTTAGCGGCAAAGAATCATCCTCGATTATTCTTAGAACAAAATGGAGCATAAATACATTCTCCACACCTACTCCCCACTCCAACTCAGGATTATTTCAAAGCAAATCACAGACATCTGTAAAAATCGAAGGATTTATCTCTAAAGATAAGCTCTCTCTTAGAAAAACATTTTAAAATCTAGCAGAACCAAGATACATAACCATGCTGTCAATATCCAGCTTCTCTCTATATATTTACTGTATCTTTTATTTTCTCTCTCCTAATACTTTTAGCATCTAGGGCATTGCTGACCCTTCAGGGACTCTGCTCCAGGGTTAGTGAATTCCTAGAGATAGTGAACAACTCACCCCGGAGGGCAAGTCTCAAAAGAAAAACAACCCATCCAGAGCACACACCCTCAATTGCCTTTTGTGGGGCCTTATCACACTCTGAGCCACACCTCACCTTCCCTAATCACCCTGGGAGCTGGTATCAGACAACAAGGAGCAGTCTCCATGCCCCAGAGCCCACTAAAATTATTTAAACTAATCAATTCTAGGCCTGCTGGCCCTGCCTCATTCATTCTTCCCCTTGGAAACCACAATAAGGGCTCTTGTACCCTTTCCATAAAGGGTGGAACCTTAACCAACCCTGGTGCTTCCCCAGATGCCCTTTGTGGTGAGCGGTGTTCCCTTCTCTTGTGATCTGTGAGTATAACAATCTTTTTAATGGCAGTCATCTACTGATTGTTAGCTTTGGTATACATAAATAATAGTAATAGCTATTAAAATATTATCCCACAGTAACCACACACAGTCTCTTTCCATTACATTTCAGTGGGAAGATAGAACTGATATAAAATAAGTATGCCTTAATCATAGAAATGCTAAATTATGAGGTCAGCAAAGTACAAAGCATTTTTTTACAAGACTAAGGCTTTCTCATTAAATAAAATTGAGTGCCAGTTATTTCCCATCGTTAAATGGGTTCGTTGACATTCCTGGGTGTCAAAAAGTCATTTCCCTAAACCATCAACTGCCACGGAATCCCTGAGCCATGATAACCCCCAGTAACCCCTTCCAAAAAACGCTCAGACTTTAATAATGTTGTGGTGGGTTTGAAGATAAAAGATACTGTGAAGTCAACCAGGCTGAGGTGTTGCAGGAAAAGATGTAAGAAGGGAGAAACTTAGAGGTCCCATTTTCCATATGGCTGAAAAACAACTGATTTGGTTCAATAGGTTTTTAGTAATGGGAACTAATATCAGAGTTCCCATTACTAAAGGGGGAAAGGCCATACAGTCTTCTGTGTTATCTAATTTAATACATACCATTCCTTTATCAGTTAGGCTTAAATTATTCTCAATTTATAGATGTGGGAGTCAAGACAAGCACAGTGAAGAGTTTGATGCCATGGTTCAAACCTTGTCTGATGGCACATACCATGTTCTTCTCCTTAAGTCCCACAGAGCCACGAAAGTCTCAATTTCTTCAGCCAAAGTTGTTTTAATAGAGGTAATTCCTATATTTCAATTAAAATTTGGTATTGGTAATTGGTCATTCTATTTTCAATAATAATGTTGAGTGAAGTTTCAGGTAGTTCTCTGCACAAAACTCAGATTTAATTTTTAGGAAATATCAAATTTAATCCCAGTATGCAATAATCATCTTCCAGTATCCCTATGTATTATTATTTCCGTATCTTTACACAACACAAAGGCAGTGTCTACACTCACTAGATTTTATCACTTTCCCAGATAGTCTATTCCAATAGCAAGATCCAGTCCATCACTGGACACCCTCAGTATAAAGTAGGTTATCTGGATTTAAGGTGGAAAAAGGGGGACACCTAATAAAATCTGAATTTCAGATAAACAACAGATAAGGTTTAGTATAAGTATTTCAGTATTTGATGTACTTACACACACCAAAAAATACTCATTATTTATCAGAAATGCTAATTTAACTATATTTTATAGTGAGATATTAATCTGTCTGTATTTTTATCTGGCAACCATAGCCCAAAATCTTCCAGAGAACCTGAATTCCTTCTGTATTCCTGAATGTATTCATGAACCAGCACATGGTTTTGTGCTGAGAGAGAAGAGAGCTAAACCCAGAACCCTAGTCCCCAAAGGTTTCCTAAAATAAATAATTATTAATTGTAACACAATAATTTAATTAGTTAATTTTTAAAATAAAATGTTATAAGGCTTCTCTAGACTACATTTGTGGACATTTTTACTCTCACGGCTTATCCTGGTTGGAATAGGAATTTCTGGATTACCTAGAACCAGATGAGCTTCCAGATGAACCTAGGGCAAGGGCAAGATGGCACGGTTATTTGCTTCACGAGCTCATCCCTTCTCTCCACAAGGCCCACTGAACCTCAGACTTGGCACTCAAAAGTCTTCATAATGGATGGATATGGGGATATAAGGAAGACGTCAAGGAAGACAGATTGGAAGGATAATTGTCATTAAGTAAACCAGAAACCAGTAAGATGCATATAGAGTCACTTTTTCATGTCAAAATGGTTTTTATTGTATCTTTTGCTCTAATTTTAAATCACATTTCCTAGTAACAAACAGCTCAGAGCATCATTATTTTGGAGAAAGAAGTCTTGATATTTCAGAGTATTTGGAAAAGGCTTATATTGAATCCATTATAATCTTTCTGAATTCTTCTTATGGTGACTGTAGCCTCTTGGCATATTAGGTTTTCCTGGACCCACTAGACATGGGAACAGTCTTTTTGTCAATGTTATTTCCTAAGAGAATAATTCATTTTTAAGGAAAAATATAATTTATTTGTCATAATTCAGACTGCTATTGCTGCACTTTACCAGCAAATATTTCATGATATCTTTTTTTTTTTTTAACTTTGAAAACTTGTAACTTGGTTCAATTAAGGTGAACCTTTCAACTGAAATACGAAAATGGCAACCTACTGTCTCACAGTGTTAAAAAAGGTTCTGACTTGAGGGAATATTGGTGGTTTGGTGACATCCATCTTAGTATGTATTTCTAGAACAGTGACTATCATATTATTCCATTTGCCAAAATGTCATGAATTTAAAGCTGGCCTCAGAAAATACCATCAATGTTGGTTGTGAAATTTCCTTTGGGTTAAATGGAAGAACGGTATTACATGCTCTCTTTTGTGCAAGACTGTTATTATTAGAGCAATTTAAATTTTAAAAAAATCAGTTTTCTGGGCCAATCATATACTCAGAATGCCTTTTTTACGAACTCCCCAACTAGTTGAGTCAATGAAGACACTTCAAGAGTTTAGAAGGCAAATGGCTTCTTATAACTGAGTTTAAAAATCAGATTTAGAGCTCTTCCCCAACCAAGCAGGTCATCGTCCAAGATCCTCCCAGATGAGCATAGCATAGCTAGTATTAAGAAGACATTCACTCAGGGCTTCCTGTGTAGCTCAGTGAGTTAAGCCTCTGCCTTCAGCTCAGGTCATGATCTCAGGGTCCTTGGATTGAGCCCTGCATCGACCTCTCTGCTCAGCAGGGAGTGCTTCCCCCTCTCTCTCTGCCTGCTTCTCTGTCTACTTGTGATCTCTCTCTCTGTCAAATATATAAGAGTCTTTAAAAAAAAAAAAGGCATTCATTCTTCTTGCTTAAATTTTATTGGTTCTGGAAAATTGTTATTTTTCATTAAAATATTTTATTTATATTACCATGTCATGTGTTTTTTTAAATTACTGATCAATAACTTTTTTTTAACTTCTTAGGTGTAATCTTTAGTGTTGTAAGTCCCAGTAGAGATAATCCCTTTAACCAAAAATAAATAAAATAAAATAAAATAAAAAAGGTTAAAAAAGAAGAAAAAGCTTTCTGAGGTGCTTAATCATTTTTAATTGCATACAAGTGCCTTGAGAACAAAAATCTGCTCTAGAACATGTGAAATTTTCTGTCAAATGAGGTACTTTGAGAAGCTGCATTACTTTTTTAGAGTATTATTTGCACTAGTAAAAAACAAGTTTCCTCAATATCCTCTCAAGCAGGTACCCAAGATATATATATATACATACATACACATATGTGTGTGTATTTGTTTCTTATATACATTTAAATTTTTTTTAAGTCTTTCCATGTCTATTAAGCAACTTGAGTTTCTCTTCTTCATAAAATATCCCAAGGTTTCTGTGCTAAAAACTAAACAACTAAATAAACTAAATAAACTAAACAACACAAATCATTCACTTTGGGGAGAAAGGCACTTGGAGGGGCAAATTTCTAAACAAATGCTTCCCCAAAAATATGTTATTATACTGGAGCGCTTGCTACATAATCAGTGCGGAATCACCTTCCTGCCACATTGCAAGCCAGAGTAGTTGGGATCCCACCACTGCCTCTACTTTCCTCTACTTCTAGCCCAAATACTGGACATTCATTTGTTGTTCCTTCACTGCAGTGTGCCTTTTACAGATTTTCATTTAATGGAATCACAAAATATGTTGTCTTTTTTGTCTAACTTCTTTCACTTGGCTTCAGTCACTTGAGATTCATCGATATTGTTGTGAGCATCAGTAGTTTATTCCTTTTTTATTGCTGAGCAGTAGTCCATTGAATGGATATAGAATGGTCTATTTATCCATTATCTGTCAATGAACACTTGAGTTCCTTCCAGGTTGGGCTATTACAAATAAAATTATTAAAGACATTCACGGAAAAAACTTTGTAAAAATATGTGTTTTTATTTTTCTTGAGTAAATACCTATGAGTAGGATTACTGAGTTGTATGGGAATGTATATTTAATTTTTTTTAAAAAATTTATTTAAATTCAATTTAGTTAATATGTAGTGTATTATTAGTTTCAAGGGTAGAATTTAGTGATTCATCGTAGTGATTCATCAGTGATTCATCATATAACACTCAGTGCTCATTACATCAAGTGCTCTCTTCAATGCCCATCACCCAGTTACCCTCCACCCACCACCCCTCCAGCAACTGTCTGTTTCCTAGAGTTAAGAGTCTCTTGTGGTTTGTCTCCCTCTCTGTCTTTAACTTCCTTTCTTTTTCCTTCCCTTCTCTTTGTTCATCTACTTTGTTTCTTAAATTCCCATATGAGTGAAATCATATGATATTTGTTTTTCTCTCACTGACTTGTTTCGCTTCACATAATACCCTCTAGTTCCAGTGTTCTCAAATTTTCTTATGGCAAAAAATTTTTCTACCAAATATTTTCCTAGTTTTTCTCTTCCTTCACTTTTTTGTTTCTTCCCTTTTTCTACTTTTTTGAAGACTGTCATTTTTTACCTTCTCTTTCTTGTCTCTCTTTTACTTTTCACATTTTTTTTTACTCACTAACCTAAAAATGCATTTTCCTCTCCCATTCTTTCCTTCCCATACTAGTCAAATGGAGTTTAATGAACTAAAAAGTAATAACACATATCAGAATTGCTGAAACTTGAAATATTGGACCACATAAGAACTACAAATGTAATCTCAGAGGACATTGAGTTCATAATATTTTTAAACTATATTTTCTTTTAAATAAAAATCTATGATACATAAATAAACCTCTTCTGGGTCATCTGGATGAATATCTTTAAAATAAAATACTCTGCCACTCCATTTCAATATCTCACCTTGTGTTCATATTTACAACAGTGTAAATCTAAGTTAAGGTAAAATGATGTCATAGTATGCTGTAGAAAGGAAGGATTCACAGCAGTTCATGAAAGAACTGAGTCATCAAGTAACACGTAATAACATAGACGTAAGTACATTAAAAGAACATTTGCTAAAGAAATTAATACAAAATCCACATAGCGAGTGGATATACTTTGCATACACTGCCTCACTTTGCATCACTTGAAAACAATGAACTAACATATGGATGGTAGTAAATGTAGAATATTCTTCCATTCCCAAATCCAGTAAAAGTTATATTAGAGTATCATTTAGGGGCGTCTGGGTGGCTCAGTGGGTTAGGCCTCAGAGAGCCTTCAGCTCGGGTCATGATCTCAGGGTCCTGGGATCAAGTCCTGCATCGGGCTCTCTGCTCAGCGGGGAGCCTGCTTCCCCTTCTCTCTCTGCCTGCCTCTCTTCCTACTTGTGATCTCTCTCTCTCTCTCTCTGTCAAATAAATAAATAAAATATTTTTTTAAAAAAAGAAAGAAAATCATTTAATGCAGATACCAAAAATGCCATAGTGCTAAATATTTCTTGAATATAAAAATAACAGCCTCAAAAATTTATCAAGAGACACCTCAAAATTAACAATTAGGGATTTTTCTTCATCAGGGTTTTTGTTAAAAATGCATCTGATTGGCCTTTCTCTTCAGATAATGTGTAAAATTGTAGTAGCCTAACTTCCAGAACAACTATAAAATCTAGAACAGAAGCAGGGGTGTATTCTTTTGGGAAGTACGCACTCAAAAAAGGGGGTAAAAAGTAGTACAAAGTGATTTAATGTTTCTACAGTTTTTAGCCTGGGCCAGGAACAGTCTATATGGTACACAGGGCAGCAGGAAAATCTCTGAAAAACAAAGATTTTCTGACCTGAAAGACCTTAGAACACTGAATCTGTGGAAAGTATGGATATTGGAGGGATTGGGAGAATCTTTGAAGAGAAAGAGTCTTAGAAGAGGGTCCCCATGTTTGCCTGCCTACATCTATAGCTGAACTTTGAACTACACTAATTCAAAAAAGATTCAAAGTAGTTCAGCTGAAACCAAAGATCTTGTCTGAGACAAGGGATTCTTCTCAAGTGTTTGCAGTTCAGATCTAATCAATGCCATATTCTTCAAAAATAACAGGAGGAACACTCTTCAAAGAAAAATAACAAAATCCAATTCTTCTGGATTTGCACTCAAAATATCCAGCATACAACTATGCTATGAATATGAATATTCATTTGAATTATGAATAACTAAGAAAACAGGACACATTTTGAAAAGAAAACAAAATCTAATATGACAAAACTCAAATTTACACAGTTTGGAACTAGAAACAAAGATTTTGTAAGAGCTGATATAGTTCTCTCAGTGAAGTAAAATAAAATATGCTCACAATAAATAATGGATAGAAAATTGCAGCAGAAAAAGAAAAGAATTTTAAAAGACCCAAGAGAAATTCTATAACAAAAATACACAAGACCTGAAATAAAATTTTACTGGAGAGACATAAGATTTAAATGAATATGATAAGGGAAAGAGTATTGATATTGCATACCTATCAATAGAAATTACCCAATGTGAAAAACAGAGAGAAAACAGAAAACATTATTAAAAATAACACATACTTAGTGGCCTGTTTGATATCAAATATATGTCTAACAGCAATACCAGTAGAAGAGAATAGAACAGGAAAAAATTATATAAAGAGATAACAGCAACAATTTTTCCCAATCAAAATAAATAAATAAAAGACATACATTTACACATTCAATATACTTAATGAGCACCAAGTAAATTAAACATAAATAAAGCCTGCTGAGGCATAGCATAATTAATCAGTTAGGTAAAAGTAATATTGAAAACACAAAGAGAAAAGTGACACATATGTAAAGGGTAACACTGAGTCAACGGGTAAAGAAATATGAACCAGAAGTCGGTAGAATGAAACTTTAAAGTGCTGAAGGAAAAACAATTTGTCAACAAGAATGCCACATTGGGTAAAAATATACTTCAAAAATTAAGGCCGAAGAAGGATTATCATATAAAATAAAAGTCAAAGATTGTCGCCAGCAGATCTGTAACACAAGAAAGGATAAAGGAAGTTTTCCGGGCTTAAAGGAAATGATCCCAGATGGAAATTCAAATGCTGATAAAGAAATGAACAGCATAAGAAATGGTAAATAACTGGTTTAGATTTTTTTTTTTTAAGTTTGGCATTATTTCTCTTAATTTGTTTTTAATAGATACAGTTGTTTATACCATATATTACAATATTGTCTTCTGGTGTTCACACAGATGGATCCAATATGTGTAACAAATGTAACATAAAAGCTGGGAGGATGCAGACCTATATGGTCTACATACATAAAGTTGTATTAACCTAAATGAATCTTCAAAAGTTAAGGATATATATCATGATCCCTAGTTCAATTGTTAAGGATATGGCACAAGGCATCTACCTAAAATGTCAATAGGAAAATAAAATGGATTTTTGACATTTTTAAATAATCTAAAAAGGGGCAGGGAAGAAATAACAGGAATGAAAAACAAAGGAGATGAATTTTTTAAAAATCAAATAATAAAATGACAGACTAAACTCAATCATATCAATAATTAGATTAAACATTAATGGAATAACAATTCAATGAAAAGTTATAGATTGCCAGAGTTGGAAAAAAGTGAGACTCAATTATATTCAGTCTATAAGAAATTACCTTTAAAAAAAAAAAAAAAGAAATTACCTTTAATGCAGATATAGCTGTAAATGACCTTTATGCTGATGCAGCTAGATTGAAAATGTATGGATGAGGGGCTCCTAGGTGGCTCAGTTGGTTAAGTGTAGAACTCTTGATTTCAGCTCTGCTCATGTTCTCTCAGTGGTGGGATAGAGCCCTGCGTGGGTCTCCGTGCTCAGTGGGAGTCTGCTTGATATTTTCTTCCTCTGCCTCTCCCCCTGCTCTCTTAAGAAAGAAAGAAAGAAAGAAAAGGAAGAAGGGGGGGAGAGAGGATGTAACAGGGAGGGCAGGAGGGAGGGAGGGAGGGAGAAAGAAAGAAAAAAATAAATGGATGAAAGAAGTTATTCCACACAAACAGTAATCACAAAAAGAATGCAATAATTGCATTAATGCCGAATGACAGAGATCTCGAGTCTAAAGTTATTACGAGTGATAAAGAAGCAATTTCATGACAAGAAAAGGTGCAACTCACCAAAAGGCAGAATAATAAAAATATGTGTGTGTTTAATATCAGATAACCAACACACTAGCAGCAAAAATTAACAGACTAAAAGGGAGAAATAGAAAAATCTACTATTAGAGTTGAAGATTTCAAAATTTCTTTTTTTAGCAACAGATGAGTCAACTAGACAATAAATCATCAAGCCCACAGAAGATATGACTATGTCCTTACTATGACTATCAAACTCACCATAATTTACATTTTTAACATGAAGGATGACTTATCAGAATCACGTGGTTTTGTTTTTGTTTTTGTTTTTGTTTTGAGATCAAGAGAGAGCACCAGTGAGGAGAAGGGAAGAGGGAGAAGGAGGAGAGAGAAACTCCACGCTGAGCAAGCGCTGTGTGCAAAAGTCCCAAGGCAGGGCTGGATCTCAGGACTCTGAGATATGACCTGAGCCCAAGTCAGAAGCTTGACCAATCCAGCCGCTCAATCAGAATCACCTCTTAATGTTAGTCATATTAACCTACAATAGTTTATTTCTAAATATGTCAATAGAGTACATATTACTATCAAAATATTTCAAAAGATATTTAAGGCATGTTCAAACTAAGATTGTCTGTCCACTATAATGAATTAAATGTAGCTAATTCCCATAACTCAGCATCATTGCACGTATTACAGGGCAGTTAGAATGTGGACTGTAAAGTCAGGTGGACTTAAATAAAATCCCAGCTCAGCCTCTTCCTAAGTACGTGGCCAGGGGGACGTGGCCAGGGGGGTGTACTACTTCCTATTTCATGATCCTTCACATTTTCCTCCCCAAACAGAATGATAGCTCATGTCTCAAAGAGGTAAGCAAAGTATTAACAATTAATTAATTAATTAAGTCGTCATTGTATGATTATCAAAAACAGGAACCAATTTGGGTTGAATTTCAGTAAATAAATGAATCTTGACTTTGAAAATGCAGATGAATCCAACTTGTGATGATCACAAGGAGACTTTAAAAACCACTGAAGTCGGGGCGCCTGGGTGGCTCAGTGGATAAAGCCGCTGCCTTTGACTCAGGTCATGATCTCAGGGTCCTGGGATCGAGCCCCGCATCGGGCTCTCTGCTCCACGGGGAGCCTGCTTCCTCCTCTCTCTCTCTGCCTGCCTCTCTGTCTACTTGTGATCTCTCTCTCTCTCTGTCAAATAAATAAATAAAATCTTTAAAAAAAAAAAAAAAAACCACTGAAGTCACTGGAGGTTTATCCTGCAAAGCTACTGAGATCAGATCTGAAAAGTTCAAATCTTTGCACCAAAGCTGAGCCCCCTACGGCTCAGGAGTCCTTGCCTGGAAATACATATGCCTCAATAGAGTTTTCAATTTGTTTCTTTTTTGATATTCGTGGTTTCCCTTCCATTGCACCCAAATGTTTCTTATTTCCTTCCCCAGGTTGACAAGGAATATTGATTTTGGTAATAAGAGAGGTCAGAGGAATTTACAATTTTTTTTCTCTTTTTGATAGTATCAGCAATAAATGTCATTTAAGCTGTTTGCTTTTCTGTATACTAAAAAAAAAAAAATAGTCATCTATAGCCTACAAGAGATCCTAAAAAGATGACCCAAATTGAGACCTTCTGATGAAACTGAAGTTTGAAGTAGTTTTTCCCACCATTGGATTGACCTTTCAATCAAGTACAGTTTAGGTTTTAAATGAATCTTTGATTGTTTTCACAAGTTCTCCCAAACTGACAAAATCTAGAGTAAGACTGCCGTTGATACAAATCAGGAGAGTCATCTTAAATGAGATAAACTCTGAGAATTATTTTCTTTTCTAGTGGTATTTTATTTTAATAAACATTCCACTTTAATAAACTTTCAACCTCAACTTCAGGAATTAAAAAAAGAATAATTACATATGCTCACTTTTTTTTTTTTGCTCAATAAAGCCTTTTAAATTGCTTTCAAAACAAGATGAAAAAGATAAACTCTATAAATACCATTTTCCATCTCAAATTAACTTGTTTAATAAAATTTCAAAACCAGATAATCAACTGTTCATTTTATAAAATATGTGTTCATACTAAAAGAATGTTTACCAAGGATATACAGCATTGTCCTTTTATAATTTGTGACTGCCCTAACGCTTCTTGTAAAGCCAGAGTTTCCCATTCTTTGTTAATGGCCATGACACAGGACAGTGTTTCTCAAAGTCCAAAGGTGGACTACTGGTATCAGAATTATTTGGGGGACTTGTTAAAAATACAAAGTCACGGGACTTGTCCCACTTCTTCCAAACCAGAATCTCTAGGAATAGGTGCCAGGAGTCTGTATTTTTACCAATATCCCCACATTATGCCTATGCAAACCAAAGTTTGGATACTGCTTGCTATTCAAGGAGAGTTGAGCAGTCTTGGAAAGGAGCTTGAAACTTAACAAGCCCTCACCCTCATAATAGAAGACAAAGGACAAAGGTTTTATAATTTGTTCAATAGGTTGATGCCCAAATTTCCAACCATCATCACATATGCTAAAAAGAACATATATCTATTATCTTTAAATATTTATGAATACTCTCATAGCTTTAATAAAATCAGGGTTCAAACAAAAAATAATGATAATTTGTGAACTTCCAAAATAAAGTGAAAAATGAAGGGAATTGAGGCATGGAAATCAAGGGTCAGTAAAGAAAGTAGAGCAGAAGAGTTTCCTCTTAGTTTTCTTAAAATTACAGCAAAAATATTCCTTATATTCCAATACCACATGTCCGTACAAGTCATCAGGGAAATGGTGGTGTTGAAGATGGAGGTTCAGTTTAACTTATACCAGCAGAGTTTGAAGTCTAGGTAAGAGCTTCCCTTTTCTTTCTATAATTTCAAAATTATTTACTGTTTTACATGTACTACCTTCTAAACCCATAACAGCTAAACCACAATCAAGAAAATGAAAGCCAATAATGAAATGTAGATGGACATATGCATAGCCTCAAAATGCTGTAGGTAATTACAGAGACCACATAAGTGGAGATCATGTGCTTCTGGCTGTCATTTATTCATGATTTGCTATTATAAAATCCTGCAAGATATTGCCCAGATACTGCAATGGGCATTTGCAAAGTTAAGAGTAAGGTATTTCTAACAGTGGCTCACATACATACATACATAATAAAAGACCTAAAAAGTGAAACCTGCTCTTATAAATGGAGAAGCATGCGTATTTAGGTTCAGTGTGTAGTATATATTAATTTTTGTTAATTGGTATTAATATATTAGGTTAAGAAAACAAAGAAAAACTGTAGATAGCTGAGAATTTTATTAATTCTCACTTCTTATTAAATGAAAAAGTGTGTCAAATAGCCATGCTATATTACTCAGAAAAAGCTCATCTTCCTGCAGTAATGTACTTTGTTCCATCCTAGATTTCACAGGCTAAACTGATTAGCAGCTCACCAAGAACTGTGAGAATTATTCAAAAGAACTAGAGAGAAAACAGGATGTTGTGAGAAAGTCACATAAAAAACAGTGTATTATACTTAGGAGCTTTGCATCCTAGAGCTCAGAAAATGAAAAAAAGAAAAATCCATTGCCTTTTCTCTCAGCTCAGTGAGAGGGATACTTTATCAAACATTTCTGAAAATAGGACATCCTGCTGGTTTTATCTTATTAAACAGGGAATAAAACACATTGCTTTATTAGAGTTGTTTCAAGAAAGCATCAAAGCTGAGGACTCTCAACACAGAAATCAAAGAACTGAAAAAAATCACAACTTCTGTATCTCCCCCACCCCAACAAAATATAATTGGTTATAGTGAATGTAGAGTTGAAAAAACAACTGGGAGAAATATGACTAAATCACATACCAAAGCCACTGAAGTGTTTAACTTTCCTATAACCTTAATCTCATGATATCCTGCTCATTAAATAGTTTGTTTCTCACCATATAGAAACATGATAATTGTTGGAAAATTACTTCTGGGGATTTTAAGAGTTATGGGTAAATTAGGTATTCACTGTGGGTGACTTTTCTGAGCAGAACGTACTACATGAAACCCATACATCAGTCATGATTTTATTCAACAGTGTTGTAAATGTGAGTTCAAACAAGAATCAATTCATTCACATTCTTCTCTTGAAGAAATGAGAAGTTTTGAGTAGGCAGTAGATCACATACTGACCTATATGCTTCTCAGGAGACTTCAGAGCCACCAGCCAGGTTATGGGTCCCAACAATGGATCTGACTCATTCCCATAGGCCTGGCTATCCAAGTGTTCCCTTGGTCCCTGGGCCCCTTCTAGTCTCTTCCCTATACCACTTTAGTGAGGCTGAAGTCATGTATGACAATATTCATCTCCCATTATTTGAGCTCATTTCTGCTGGAACAGATTTTCTTTTAGTTCAGCATATAAAAATTTAATAAAATAAAAAAAGAAAGAAGTTAATACTTTTCACTTACTTTCCCTTAAGCTTGGGACAGTAACCAGAATATGGCAACAAATACCTCATTAGTGGACTGACAATACAACATCATGTTTCAAAATATTGGTGAGAGTAAGAAAGTGGATTCCAGGAGCTACAGGAGTGGGGGAAGTAGGGAGAATAGAAGTAGAGGAAAACAGGGAGTTGGTAAAAGGGTACAAACTTTCACTTACTAGATGAATAAAGTCTGAGGATCTCATGGACAATATGAGACTATACTTGGTAACACTGCATTCATTATATAATTGAAAATAAGTTTAAAAAAATCAACTTTTAAAAAAGTAAATATAGGGTCTGAATTCAGATAAATCTTAGTTTCTATCAATTATTAATTATGAAACTTGTGACAAGTATGGTAACTGTATGTTTGACATACAGTAAATGTTCAGTAAATGTTAGTCATTATTATCCATGATTAATTATTACAATCATTGTAATAATAGTCAAAGAAAAGAGTACAAATATCAGTATGACTAGGTAGGAAACAGGTTAAAAGTTTTGAAGACAAAATCAATGTGTCAAGAAGTTAACTAGGAAAAACAGACCTAAGAATAATGGAGACAAACAGAAAAGGAAGTGTAAGAAATGTCATAGGTTACATGACCCAAATTATTCTAATTTAAAAGTACCAGTTACAATTCCCACTTTGATGCCAAAACATACCCATGGACTCTTGAGATAGTGGATCCAATCAGATGTTCACCACAAGGAGCCCCTCTCATTTAGTACAAACCAATGAGATGGAAGGGCTTTCAAATCAAGAGTAGAATACCATGCTTTCCATGAATTGCAATCAGAGAAATAAGAACCACTAAAAGTGCTCATGACTTGATAAGGCCTTCTGACCAAATGACTACTCTGAGCAGAAAAAACAGTAACAGGACAAAGAGAGAGAGAGAGAGAGAGAAATTAAGTTGAAAAGAGTGGTAGACAAAAACAAACCAACCAGTCAATGGTGGATGGGGACAAAGTTTGCAATGTGCTCCTGATACTCTCCTGTTGCTTGAAGAATTGAAGAGAGAGGCAGGCTTCATGCAAGAGTGGAGAGTCAGGCTCAAGGGACTTAAAAACCCCAAGTTTCCTGAAACTGTGATGACAGGCAGTGCCTTGTCCGATGGGGTCATGGACTGGGGAGCTTCTTATGCATATCACTTATGTCTATTTTGTTCATTGAAGACTCCAAGTGCCAAGGGAGAGTCTACTAAACCAACACAGAGACCATCTTCTCAGAGACCTCCCTGTCACATATCCCAGCCATTCATTCCATGTAGTCTGCTTCAAACTCTGAAGGGCTTCAAGAGAATAAATGATAAGTGGAAGAGGGAGAGAGAACATATAACCTATCCCCTCAACATCAAAACCCTCCCCTATCCTCAGACTTTAAAAAATTCAGAAGTGTTTGGGCACCTGGGGAACTCAGTTGGTTAAGCGACTGCCTTCTGCTCAGATCATGATCCTAGAGTCCCAGGATTGGGTCCGCCATCAGGCTCCTTGCTCAGCAAGGAGTCTGCTTCTCCTTCTGACCCTCCCCTTCCGTGCTCTCTCTCTCTCATTCTTTCTCTCTCTCTCTCTAAAATAAGTAAATAAATCTTTTAATTAATTTCATGTTAATATAATTAATTGAATTAATTAGTGACCTGACATGACATTTGCTGAATTTGCTCACACAGCTCTATTGTCATGCTTTC
Organism: Meles meles; assembly: GCF_922984935.1. Classification (NCBI taxonomy): domain Eukaryota; kingdom Metazoa; phylum Chordata; class Mammalia; order Carnivora; family Mustelidae; genus Meles; species Meles meles. The sequence continues at coordinate 145,806,338 of NC_060069.1, forward strand.
TCCAATTTTCACCTCTGCTTCACTGTTTTCCCACATAAACCTACTGCAAACTGCTTTCAAATATTAGTATGCATTTACAAAGTAAATCCAATTAAGACTATATTGACTGTGTGTCATATGCTAGGCTCTGGACGTGGAGCTCAAGCTCATTGACAGAGGGCTCTCAACACTTCAAGTGGGTCAGCAGCTTCTGACTTCACAGCTTCAAAGCCTTGTGAAGCTAAACTCTAAAATCTGCCAGGAGGATGAGGTGGTACTTGCTTTAGACCATGCTATTTCTTCTTTAAACAATAGAACTCCATTCAGTCTTGGCAACAGTACTTGTCAGGACAGCCATGAGCTACTGCTCAAGTGAACTCTGGTACCCAGTGAGTAATGAGAGAAGTATAGAAGGTTCTGTCCCACTAGCCACATGGACTGTTTCAAGCATAGCAATAATAAAAGTTATGTGGCAAACAAAACCTCAAAAAACAAATGCATCTAACCATTTAGGCCAAAGGCAAACTATCTCACATCCAAAGACATCATCCTTGAAACCTCTATAGAATGACTCTGGTCACACAATCCAGCAATAAGTGACTCAATTGGCATAGTAATAACAAAGCCTTAAATTTGTGTAGTTGTTCACCATAATATGTTTCCCCAAGATCCATTTGATTCTCTTTTCTTGAGATGACATTTAAGCAATGCAGCACTTCCTAAACTTCCAAATTCATGATTTTCCATTTAACTTTTAGTCCAACTTAGAATTTTAAAAAAATGTAACCACCAAATCAATGGACCTTTTATGGTTATCTCAACTCAAGACAGTTAACATCAGCTTGTTCCTGAAGACCAGATTGGCAATAATTTACTTCATGCCAGATTTACTTCAATAAAACAAAACCATAAGCAGTTATGTTTACTATATGAGCACAAGAAATGTCATATAACCTTTTGAAAATTACAGTTGTGCTAATCAGTGATGCTCTAGTGGAACAAAGAGGATCTCCTCTGTGTGTTCCTTTCAGAGACAGGGTTCATTTATTTGCATCTAAAAACTCAAAAGATTGATTCCAAGCTGCCCTATATTTTGGTCCAATATTATTTTCAACATCACTGTGATATTTGAAAACAATAAATATGTAGCATCAAGTATCCTGTTTAATTGACGCTAAGAAATAGACCAAGAATTGCTAAAATCTTGGAAGATGATCATGTTGCCTACAACCGGTCAGCTACTGGGTTGAGAGTGGCATTCTCTAGGCATGTATTTACAATCCTCAACATGATGAGTGGTTAGGACAGAATTTCGGGCAATGTTACATCCTACCATGGAAATGTAAACATCTACTGACTGGGAGCTAAACTGGGAAATAGCTTGCACAAAAACCTGACTCTGGTAAGTAGAATAGGGTTGGAAGCTAGGAAGCAAAAATGAATAAAGGAGGATAATTATAGAGATAAAAACCTTTATCTCCCACTGCCAACTGAAAGCAAATTTATAAATTGTGAGCGTAAATGTCAAGGCAAGAAATTCTGATAGTTAATGTTGTGTTTATCTCCCCTTCTGCACATAACTTTCCATCAGATGAGGAGCAGTGGATGTGGATGAGAAATGTGTACTGTATGGGAGGAAGACGGTTGCTCCCCAAAGAATTACACACAGAAAGAAATTGTGGAAACAACCATTGTGAATGCTTAAAACATATTCTTTTTCCATTCTCCTCTTTCCATTCTTACTGTCTCCCACTCCTACCTCTCATGCCAACATCTTTATCAGCTTTTGTTTTCATTTTGTTTAACAAAGGCCAGGGAAGAAAAGTGCAAAGGACTACAGAAATCCAAAAAGTGTTCATTTTTGACCAGAGGTGACATCACTCTTCACATTCCAACTGGATCTTATTCCAAATACAAGAAAAGGAGAACAAATGAGCTTAATTGAAACATAATTGAGAGGGATAAACTGTACCTTCTCTTATCCACAGGAGCTGCATTTGCATATATTTGTGTATTTTTTAATCAAAGGGCTAGTGTTTCCGCAAACAAGCTGTTTCAGGGTTTGCCCAACCATCATGAAAAGCAGTACAGAGCAGAAGTTGCTTTCCATGTGAAATGTGGTAGATTGGAAAATGTTTAGAGTCCAGAGGCATATTCTGAAGCTACCATTTTGTAAATTTACTTAACCTGGAGTAAAGAATTCTAAATTCTCCTATCTAACTCTGTTAGAAAATGAACTCAGAATCTTCCACATTGCTAACCTATTCCCTAGTCAGCCTTTAAAGCTTCACTAACTTCACCAGGTCATGAACACAGACATAATACCTTTTCTGTCCACCTCTTACAAGGCAGTGCAACACAGAGATTCAGATCTCTTACACTAGCATTAAGAGTATCTGTGTTTGCACCTTAGTCCCATCATCTATAAGCTGTATAGCCTTAGATACACTTACCCCTCAGGTTTCTGCTTGTAAAATCCGGAATGTTGTTATAAGCAACTAATTACATACAGATTCATCTAAAAATAGTAAATTGCTAGCCATCAGGGAGATTCAAATTAAAACCACATTGAGATATCACCTTACACCAGTTAGAATGGCCAAAATTAGCAAGACAGGAAACAACGTGTGTTGGAGAGGTTGTGGAGAAAGGGGAACCCTCTTACACTGTTGGTGGGAATGCAAGTTGGTGCAGCCACTCTAGAGAACAGTGTGGAGATTCTTCAAGAAATTAAAAATAGAGCTCTCCTATGACCCTGCAATTGCACTGCTGGGTATTTACCCCAAAGATACAGATGTAGTGAAAAGAAGAGCCATCTGTACCCCAATGTTTATAGCAGCAATGGCCATGGTCACCAAACTGTGGAAAGAACCAACATGTCCTTCAACGGACGAATGGATAAAGAAGATGTGGTACATATACATGATGGAGTATTATACCTCCATCAGGAAGGATGAATACCCAAATTTTGTAGCGACATGGACGGGACTAGAAGATATTATGCTGAGCGAAATAAGTCAAGCAGAGAGAGTCAAGTATAATATGGTTTCACTTATTTGTGGAGCATAACAAAGAACATAGAGGACATGGGGAGATAGAGAGGAGAAGGGAGTTGTGAGAAATTGGAGGGGGAGATGAACCATGAGAGACTGTGGACTCTGAAAAACAACCTGAGGGTTTTGAAGGGGCAGGGGTGGGAGGTTGGGGAACCAGGTGGGGGTAATAGAGAAGGCACGTATTGCATGGAGCACTGGGTGTGGTGCAAAAACAATGAGTACTGTTACACTGAAAATAAATAAATAAATAAATTTTTTAAAAATTTGGAAAGAAGTTTGAGAAAAAAAAATAGTAAATTGCTGGGATGCCTGTCGGTTGGGTCGCTGCCTTTGGCTCAGGTCATGATCCCGGGGTCCTGGGATCCAGTACGTATGGGGCTCCTTGCTCAGTGGGGAGTCTGCTTCTCCCTCTGCCTGCTCTGCTTGCCACTCCCACTGCTTATGCTCTCTCTCTCTCTGACAAATAAATAAATAAATAAATAAAATCTTTAAAAATAGTGAATTGCTTTTACAAGCCAAGAGTTGTTCTAACCACTGGAAAATACAGTGATCAAAAAAATACATGAGCCTTTGACCTGTAAAATCAAGCATAAACATAAGCAAGAGAATATTCACAATATGACTTGTGTTATGAGTAAAATAAGGGGAATGATGTGTAAGAGAGTGACTCCTGAGGGACACATGATAGATAGCATGGTCAGAGATGGAATCAATCAGGAGGTGACGGTTGAGACCTGATATACGTGAATTGAGGAACCTACGTCCAGACTCTAGAAGAGAGCATGCTGAGTACATGGGTCAGCAGGTGCAAAGGCTCTAAGACTTGAAGGAGCTTGAATTGTAGAAAGAATAAAAAGGCCAGAACAAAGTCGGTGAGGAAACAAATAGTAGGTGAAGTGATCCAAGTGCTAAGCATGGGCAGTAGAGATTGGGCTGAATATAAATTGTGCTTATAGACTATGCAGGGTGCCTTCCATTCACCTCTCTGAATCCCCCTCTCCACTTCTCTCCACTCTGCTTTGTGTCCAGGAGGCTTCCTTCTACTTACTTTTTCAGTTGGGTTGGGCCAGTACAGGGCACTAGCAGGTAGGTGGAAGGGTAGGGGAGAAATGTGGTGAGGGGTGTTTATTCACCCAGCTGCTCTCCTGTTAAATTTTTAAGGGTTAACTGTACTCTTCTCTAAAACTCACAGCTCCCTTCAGTTGCCTCTTTCCATACAACTACCCTTGCTAGATCCCCATAGACCATTCTCTCCCCTTGCACCTTCAAGTCTTGGGGTGACATGGCCTCCCTCCTTTGCTAGCCCCAGAGTTCTATACCATGCCATACTATACCAACTGTTTTCCTTAAACCCTGCCTACAGATGTAAACTTTTATAAAGTTTCCTCAAATTACTCAAAATTAATATGCCATCTTGTTCTTGCCAGCTCCCTGGTTGATGTGTAGAACAAAGTAAGGATTTGGAGTTTCATTCTAAAGCATATAATGCATGGAAAATGACTTGCAGTCTACACTTTGTATATGCTAATCCTAATTATGATTATCCCATTTAGATAAAATGACTGGCTCCTCAATACATTGTAATATTGCATTGAGAGTATTGGAGTTATACTGAACCACACTCGTTTGCTCTTCTGGCCAGTGACCAACAGTGGCCAGACTAGGAGGTGGGTTGGTGACAATGAGACAACAAAACTTGGATGTGTTCCAACAGAATGCCTGACTCTCTGCTTCATCTTCTCCATGTGAAAATACAGAATGACTTATCATGAATATATGAATGATATTACACAGGGCACTCTGTGTAAGTTAAGAAAAGGTGCAATTTCTGTTAAAAATGTGAGACAATCAAGGGAACATCAAAGTATAAAATGAGGTTTGGTCTCTGAAGTAAACTCTTGAAAAAGTATATAAATAGAAGAGAGGCATCAATTAACTGAAAAACTGGAAGGCATTCACAAAAAAAAAAAAAAAAAGACAAATAGGACAGTTGAATTTATTGGACCAAAACCACTGCTTGCCACAGAGAATTAAATTCTTGTTTCTTTGCCTAAAAGAGGATATATTGAAAATTTGTAAAACAAAACATCAGATCTGAGTATATACCATTATTTGATAAAACCATGACATTTCTCCTAAGATTACTTACTTGTTATTTCTGGTTATTTTATTGTAAGATAGAAACTGGAAGACATTTAATCAAAGTTCACATTTTATATCAACATAGATTACACATGTGTACTATTCTCCAGGACTCCAGTAATTCCTTCTCATAGAATTGCTTCCAAAATTATAAATGTTATATTTACATGGACAAACTACAGCAAATGTTTGAGTAGGAATCTGGTGATCAGTAGAAATAATTGGTATTGAGATACTTATTTCAAGTCTCACTCTTCAATTCATACAAGTTTTGGTCACTAAATTTTAGTTATTTTGCTGATGATGACAACAAAATCACCAGCTGATGAAATGGAAGCTTATCAATTTTCCTTGGAATTAGCCACAAGTAGGGAAACTTAAGTAATGCTCACCAAAGTAGATGATTTAGTCTAAAATAAATATGGTACAAAGTATAATGTTTAAAACTATGTAGATTCTGAGAAAAAAGATGGCAGAGGAGTAGAGGACCCTATTTCAACTGGTCCCCTGAATTGAGCTGGATATCTACCAGACCATTCTAAACATCCATGAAATCAGCCTGGAATATAAGAAGATATAGCTGGATCTTTACAAACAGAAAACATAATATCTCAGGTGGTTGGTCCTGAGGCATGAAGCAGGGAGCTTTTGCGGGCAGATATTGGAAGATAAATGGAAGGGAGAGGAAGCCTCTGGGATCTTGCACCAGAGCACAGAAGCATCACACTGGGAACTGGGCACAGACTTGCAGACTGGTAGCAGTGGAGTAAGGACTTTAGGGCAACTCTCCCAGACTAAAACCTGGAGCTATGGGGGTGCACATGCGACCCAGTGTTGGCCTGTGGTTTTAGAAGCAAAAAGGACAGAGACATGTCTGGCCCTGGGAGCAAGGGCTGGGATGCTGTTGTGGGGCACAAAACCCCAGGACACTGCAGTTTTTAGCAGCACAGATAGAAATAGAGACAGTGTGGCCTGGAGAGCTCAGTGAAGAGCAGACTACGAACTCTCTGTCCTGAGAAGGAGGTTTGGATATAGTGTCACTTCTGCTCTGACTCTCAGAATAGACATGGAAAGCCGCCAGCGAAAACTACCAGAAAACAAAAGCCCCAAAACCTGGTTTTCACGGAGCTCATCCCCCTCCCACAGGGGGCAAGGTAACTCTACCCAAACAGAGTTGCCTAAGTAACAGCACAGCAAGCCCATCCCCCAGAAGACAGGCTGGTAGAACAAAAGGACAATAACCCTAAGGTCCCTATAAAACAGGTGCATCTTGCTTAGATTGTTGTCAATAATTTGGACTCTGTACATTCCCTCAACCACCCCTCAACAGAATGACTAAGAGGAGGAACTGCTAACAAAGGAAAGAACTAGAGAATGTGGCCTCTGCCACAGTACTAATAGATATGGATATAATCAAGATGTCAGAAGTGGACTTCAGAGTAACCACTATCAAAGTGATATCTAGGCTTGAGAAAAATATTAACAACACTATAGAATCTCTAAAGGCAGAAATGAGATCTCCTCAGGCCAAACTTAAAAATGCTATGAATGAAAAACATTTTAAACTGGATATTTTGACTGCCTGACTAATCGAGGTGGAAGAATGAATTAGTGAGCTAGAGGATAAGATGATACAAAAGAAGAAAACTGAGACAGCCTGGGGAAAACAAATTAAAACCCAAGGAATCAAATTGAGAGAGATTAAAACTCAATGAAATGTTCCAATATCAGAATTGTTGGGTACCTTGAGGGGGTGAAGAAAGAAAGAGGTCCAGGAGATATATTTGACCAAATTGTAGTTGAAAACTTCCCTAATCTGGAGAAAGAGATAAGCATTTGTGTCCAATAGGCAGAGAGGACCCCTCTGAAGATCAGTGAGAACAGACCAATGCCACCACATGTAATAGGACAATTTACAAATCTTAGATCCAAGGAAACAATCTTGAAAGTGGCAAGGGGTAACAGATTCTTATGTATGGAGGAAGGAACATCAGAATAACACCAGACCAATTCACAGAGAACTAGCAAGCCAGAAAGAGCTGGCAAAACATATTCAGGGTACTAAATGAGAAGAACATACAGCCAAGGATACTTTATCCAGCAAGGCTGTCATTCAGAATGGATGGAGAGACAAGCAGCTTCCAAGAGTGGGAAAAAAACTGAAAGAATATGGGACCACCAAGCTGCCCCTGCAAGAAATATTAAGGGGGAGAGTTTTCCATAAAAGGAGAAAGACCCCAAGAGTGATATAGAACAGAAATTTACAGAGACAGGGGCGCCTGGGTGGCTCAGTGGTTAAAGCCTCTGCCTTTCGCTCAGGTCATGATCCCAGGGTCCTGGGATCGAGCCCCGCATCGGGCTCTCTGCTTGGCAAGGAGCCTGCTTCCTCCTCTCTCTCTCTGCCTGCCTCTCTCCCTACTTGTGATCTCTATCTGTCAAATAAATAAATAAAATCTTTAAAAAAAAAAAAGAAATTTACAGAGACGATCTATAGAAACAAGGGCTTCACAGGCAACATGTTGATACTAAAATCATATCTTTCAACAATCACTCTCAATGTAAATGGTCTAAATGTTCCCATGAAATAGCACAGGTTTGCAGATTAGATAAAAAGACATGACACATTCATATGCTGTGTATAGGAGAGCATTTTGAACCTAAAGATACATATAGACTGAAAATGAGGGGATGGAGAACCATCTTTCATGCCAATGGACCTCAAAAGAAAGCTGGGGTAGCAATTCTCATATCAGACAAATTAGATTTTAAGCTAAAGACTGAAGTTAGAGATACAGTACAACAGTATATCATTCTTAAAGGGTCTATCCAACAAGATGATCTGACAACTGTAAATATCTATGCCCCCAACATGGGAGCAGCCAACTACATAAGCCAACTGTTTACCAAAATAAGGAGATATATTGATAATAATACAATAGCAGGAGACCTCAACACTCCACTATCAGCAACTGACAGATCATCTAAACAGAAAATAAACAAAGAAACAAGAGCTTTGAATGACACACTGACCCTGATGGGCCTCATAGATATATACAGAACATTCCACACTAAAACAACAGAATACCCATTCTTCTCAAAGGCACATGAACTTTCTCCAGAATAGACCATATACTGAATCACAAATCAGATCTCAACTAATATCAAAAAATTGAGATTATTCCCTGCATATTCTCAGACCATAATGCTTTGAAACTGGAACTCAGTCACAAGAAAAATTTGGAAGAAATCCAAATGCTTGGATGCAAAAGACCATTCTGCTCAATAACGTTTGGGTCAACCAGGAAATCAAAGAACTTAAACAATTTATGGAAACCAATGAGAATGAAAACACATCAGTGCAAAACCTATGGGATACGGCAAAGGCGGTCCTAAGGGGGGAATATGTAGCCATACAAGCCTCACTCAAAAAAAAAAAAAAAAAAAAGGAAGTAAGAAAGAAAGAAAAAAACGCAAATACACAAATTCTGTTTACACCTTAAAGATCTGGAGAACCAACAATAAATAAAGCCTAAGCCAACACGAGAAGAGAAAAAATTAAGATTAGAACAGTGATCAATGAATTAGAAACCAGAAATACAGTAGAACAGATCAAAGAAACTAGAAGCTTATTCTTTGAAAGAATTAATAAGATTGATAAACCATTGGCCAAACTTATACAAAAGAAAAGAGAAAGGACCCAAATTATTAAATCATGAATGAAAGGGGAGAGATCATGACTAACAACAAGGATATAGAGGCAATTGTTAGAAATTATTGTCAACAACTATATTCCAATAAATTAAGCAACCTGGAAGAAATGAATGCCTTCCTGGAAACCTATAAACTACCAAGGCTGAAACAGAAAGAAATTGACAACCTGAATAGACCAATAACCAATAACAAGATTGAAGCAGTGATCAAAAACTTCCTAAAAAAACAGGAGTCAAAGCCTGATGGATTCCCTGGGGAATTCAACCAAACATTTAAAGAAGAAATAATTCCTATTCTCCTGAAGCTGTTTCAAAAAATAGAAACAGAAGGCAAATTTCCAAACTCATTCTATGAGGCCAGAATTACCTTGATCCCAAAACCAAGCAAAGACCCCATCAGAAAGGAGAATTACTGACCAATATCCCTGAAGAATACAGATGCCAAAATTCTCAACAAGATCCACCTAATAGGATCCAACTGTACATTAAAAGTATTATCCATCATGACCAGGTAGGATTTATCCCTGGGATGCAAGAGTGGTTCAACATTCACAAACCAATTGGTATGATTGAACACATTAATAAGAGAAGAGAACCATATGGTCCTCTCAATTGATGCATAAAAAAGCATTTGACAAAATACAGCATCCTTTCCTGATTAAAACTCTTCAGAGTGTAGGAACAGAGGGAACATTCTTCAATTTCAGAAAAAAAGACAACTATGAAAAGCCCACAGCAAATATCATTCTCAATGGGGAAAACCTGAGAGCCTTCCCCTTAAGATCAGGAACATAACATGGATGTCCACTCTCACCACTGTTGTTCAATATAATACTAGAAGTCCTAGCAACAGCAACAAGAGAGCAAAAAGAAATGAAAGGTATTCATATTAACAAAGAAGACATCAAACTCTCTCTTCACAGAAGACGTGATACATTACAGGAAAAGCTCAAAAGACTCCACCCCCAAATTCCTAGAACTCATACAGTAATTCAGTAATGTGGCAGGATACAAAATCAATACACAGAGATCAGTTGTTTTTCTATACACTAACAATGTAACTATAGAAAGAGAAATTACAAAATCAATTCCACTTATAATAGCACCAAAAACCATAAGATAGCTTGGAATAAACCTAAGCAAAGAGGTAAAGGATCTATACTCTAGAAACTACAGAACACTCATGACAGAAACTGAAGAATACACAAAAAGATGGAAAAACATTCCATGCTCATGGATTGGAAGAATAAACATTGTTAAAATGTCTGTGCTGCCCAGAGCAATCTATACTTTAAATGTCGTCCTGATCAGAATACCAATGGCATTTTTCAAAGGGCTGGAACAAACAACTCTAAAATTTGTATGGAACCAGAAAGGGCACCAAATTGCCAAGGAAATATTGAAAAAGAAAAACAAAGCTGCAGGCATCACATTGCCTGATTTCAAGCTATATTACAAAGCTGTGATCACCAAGATCGTATGATATTGGCACAAAAACAGATACATAGACCAATGGAATAGAGTAGAAAGCCCAGATATGGACCTCAACTCTATGGTCAACTAATCTTCTACAAGACAGGAAAAAATATCCAATGGATAAAAGACAGTCTCTTCAATAAATGGTGCTGGGAAAATTGGACAGCTATATAATGAAGAATGAAACTGGAACATTCTCCTTCACCATACACAAAGATAAACTCAAAATGGATGAAAGACCTCAATGTGAGACAGGAATCCATCAAAATCCAAGAGGAGAACATAAGCAGTAACCTCTTTGACATCAGCCACAGCAACTTCTTCAGGACACATCTCTAAACGCAAGGAAAACAAAAGCAAAAACGAACTTTGGGGACTTCATCAAGATCAAAAGCTTCTGCACAGTAAAGGAAACAGTCAACAAAACAAAGAGGCAACCCATGGAATGGAAGAAGATATTTGCTGATATCCAAGATCTGTAAAGAACTTCTCAAACTCAACACCCAAAAAACAAATAATCAAGTTAAAAAATAGGTAGAAGACATGAAGAGACACTTTCCCAAAAAAAGACATACAAATGGCTATCAGACACATGATAAAATGTCCATCGTGATTAGCCATCAGGGAAATTCAAATCAAAACAGCACTGAGATACCACCTTACACCAGTTAGAATGGCCAAAATTGACAAGGCAAGAAACAACACATGTTCGAGAGGTTGTGGAGAAAGGACAACCCTCTTACATTGTTGGTGGGAATGCAAGTTGGCGCAGCCACTTTATAAAACAGTGTGAAGGTTCCTCAAAAGGTTAAAAATAGGGCTACCCTATGACCCAAACATTGCACTACTTGGTATTTAATCCAAAGATACAGATGTAGTGAAAAGAAAGGCCACATTCACCCCAATGTTCATAGAAGCAATATCCACAATAGCCAAACTGTGGAAGGAGTTGAGATGCCTTTCAACAGATAAATGGATAAAGAAGATGTGGTCCATATACACAATGGAATATTACTCAGCCATCAGAAAAGATGAATACCCAACATTTGCATCAACATGGGTGATCTGGAGGAGATTATGCTGAGTGAAATAAGTCAAACAGAGAAAGTCAATTATCATATAGTTTCACGTATTTGTGAAACATAAGGAATACCATGGAGGCTATTAGGAGAAGGGAGGGAAAAATGAAGATGGGGAAATCAGAAGGGGAGACAAACCATGAGAGATTATGGACTCTGGAAAAGAAACTGAGGTTTTTAGAGGGGAAGAGGGTGGGGGGGGGGGATGGGTTAACCCCATGATGGGTATTAAGGAGGGCATATATTGGATGTAGCACTGTCTGTTATACACAAACAATGACTCATGGAACACTACATCAAAACCTAATGGTGTACTCAATGGTGACTAACATAACACAATAAAAAAAAAACTTTAAAAAAAGTAAAAAAATAAAATTCCTTATTCTATTTAAAAAATAAATAAATAAGTAAGTAAGTAAATAAATAAAATTATGTGGTAGGATTGAACTGTGTAGAGTTTTTTTAAATAAGCCCCTAATTTCAAGCCTGATTGTTCTACCTTAAGGGAGAAATATTTCTGTTTGCAAAATAAAAGTTTCCATTGGTAATGAATTCAGTGAAGTCAGTGAGCAAGGTCATTGGAATCTTACGTCAAATACTAAGCATCAGAGAGATCTTCCAGAGGGCGAAGTGTAGCTGACTTAAACAGTGTTGGGAAAAGAGATAAGATTTAAGTTATATTATCCACCCAGAGGCTCAAGGATATGTGGATACGAACCTCCCAATAAATCATGTTGTCTTCATTCCACCATAATGAATGTTGATTGAAGCTATAGAGACTAAAATATACTTCTCATCTCTACCAAAATGTTAAAATAAACCCAATTTATAAAACTTCCTTCTTTTCACTAATAAATGGCTGTTCTTTACTCTCAGTCTTTTAATTTGCTTATTCTTTATGTATCCATTTATTTAACAGAATAAGTAAGTACAATGTCTACTAAGTAATAGAAATAATTCTAAACAAAAACAATATGATCGTTTATTAAACAAACATGATCTTGCCATGAAGCATGTCCTTACCTCTAACCATAAGGTACTAATTGAATATTGATCAGCTAAAGAACACAATTGTGATTTACAGTTATACCAGGATTCTGCAGAAAAGATGAAGCAAAAATAAAAAACATGAACCATTGCCCCTTCTATACTTTCATCTCACCTGGTATTTATACTAAGTATAAAGCAGATGATTAAAAGCAAAAAGAACAGACAAGCCACGATATTGATATCAGGTTTGACCTATTGTAAAATTCGTCTTACCTGGAAGGATAAATCAATGGCAGCACAGCAGGGAGGGAGGCTTCATTTATACAAAAGGAATTTGACAAGAGTATTTTTCTGAGCAAGGGCAGGAGTATACATGCATTGCTTGGAGCAGGTAAGCTTACATCATGTCTCTTTTAAAATATACTAAGTGTAAACCCTTTTCATTCTTTTCCAAACACTTTCTAAAGTATTTGCATACTTTAACTTTTAAAAATCTACTTCATTTCCTTTCAAAGCACTTCTCACCCTTAGGGTTAATTTTTTGGCAAACGACAATCCTTAATGACCCACTTTCTAAATGGAAAGTTTACCCAAAAATACATAAATAAAATAAAAACTCACAACAAGGGGCGCCTGGGTGGCTCAGTGGGTTAAAGCCTCTGCCTTCAGCTCAGGTCATGATCTCGGGGTCCTGAGATCGAGCCCCACATCGGGCTCTCTGCTCCGCGGGGAGCCTGCTTCCTCCTCTCTCTCTGCCTGCCTCTCTGCCTAGTTGTGATTTCTCTCTGTCAAATAAATAAAAAATATAAAAAAAAAAAGAAACTCACAACAAATCCTCCAAGTACAAAAGCAAGGACACTTCTCAAGTCAGCTCCCATTCAGCTCCAGGGAGTCTTTAATTCTCACAGATCTCAACCTTGTGTGGACTTAACAACTGTGCTTTAATCTGCTTAAGATCTGGTACTCCTGCCTTCCACTATTCCTTTTGATAAGACCAAATAAGCTTATGGAGACTGTGCCTGTCCCTGAGATTGTAAATTAAGGAGCTACTCAATCAAAAGAAGAAAAAGAAAAGATGGGACACTGGCAATGCTTTTAAACAGCAATGCGGGGCCCCGCTCTAAGTCAGAGACAGAGCATTAAGAAAGGAAAATAAGAAAATGTTCACCTCTCTATTCCAGGGATAAACCCCAGGTGGTGGGCAGCCCATGAGAATAAAAGAGGCAGCTATTCCTCCAGCCTGGGTCAAACCAGGCAGCTCAGGGCACCTTCAGACACAGTCCCTGCCCTCCCTTAGATTCGTTTATTCCTTTCACAGTCATGCCTACTACTCTCATCCTTGATTATTGCTTCTTTCAGTCTCAGAGGGTTTCCAATCAGAGTCATACCTGTGGAGTGAATATATTTTAAATATTTTCATAGAAAATATTCTCATTGGTAAAAACCATCATCTCATTATTTACATCAAGGCATACATGATAATTACAAGTGCACTTTTTAAATATATGAACATTTTAACAAATCAATATTTTATTTAAAAAATTGTTTTTGAAAATCATATTAAAACCAAAACACCAGGAGTGCCTGGGTGGTTCAGTGCGTTAAGCCTCTGCCTTCAGCTCAGGTCATGATCTCTGGGTTCTGGGATCCAGCCCAGGATTGGGCTCTCTGCTCAGCAGAAAGCCTGCTTCCCCACTTCTCTCTCTGCCTGCCTCTCCCTACTTGTGGTCTCTCTCTCTCTGTCAAATAAATAAATAAAATCTTTTTTTAAAAAAACCACCATAATGCTCTAAAATGTGTGGTTTAACATCTCTTATTGTTCTGTACATCATTCCCAACTTAAAAAAAAATTATCAGACATACCGGCACATGGTGAAACAGATCTTGATAATTACAAGAATAAAGAAAAAAGAAAAAAAAAAACTAAATCCATCCAGGCAGAAAAACAGGTTACATACCCCCCCCAAAAAAAGAGAGAAAAAGAGAGAGAGAGAGACCACCTGAATGTCATAGTTGTCCTCCACAAATCTCTATCTCAAAAGAAACTATTCAACATCTCTAAAGTTGGGATGACTACTGATTTGGATTTAAGAAACCAATTTCCAGCCAACCTATCATTCACGTTTGGAGACAACAAAGATATTTACATATCGAAGAACTTAAAAAATGTCCTTAACATGTATTATCCTTTTTAGTGAGATGTTACAGCAATCTTTGAAATAAATCAAAATAAAAGAATTTTTGTTGAACAATATAATCTGTAATTATTAGAATTATTGCCTGATTGTGATGAGAACTGGGTGTTATATGCAACTAATGAATCATTGAACATTACATCAAAAACTAATGATGTACTCTATGCTGGTCAACTGAACGTAATTAAAAAAAAGAAAAAGAAAGAAATATTGCCTGAGTAACTATCATGTAGTCATAGAGCAGCAACAACATATAATTCTCTAAGTATGTATGATCAACATATACAAAAGGTGTGAAGAGATAGGAAAAAGAGGAAAAAAAGAAAAAGAAAAAAAGAAAAAGGGAAGGAAGGAAAGGAGAAAAGAAGGTAGAAAGGAAAGAATACTTACTCTATCATATGAAACAGAAGAATTTTCAGTCTGTGACTAGTTTAAAAAATAAGTTCTAGTGTATTTTTATTTAGTTTTATGGTAATAATATTTTAAAATAGAATAAGTCACTGTAAAAGTAGAAAGAAAAAATAAACAATATATTAGGGTATGGGGAAGTTATGGTCATTGGAGATAAAGAAAAAAAGGCTTTTCTCAAAATTCATAGCTAAAATCTTCAGAAATAAATACTGTGGGAAGCAAAGATTGGTAGATTCACCCCACACCCACATTGCCACCGTTACTGTAGTTATCTGTAAATCTTTATCTTATACTATGACTGAGTGTATAGTCTAATACACCGAATATATTTCATTCCACAGTGTTGGTTTAGTCATTTTCAGTGAGTCTGCCAGGTCAATGTTGGCGGTCCACTCGACATTCATTCCTTTCCTCCCACACAGCATCTGTGGTTGAGAAGAAGCTGACCCAGCTCAGCACCAAGAATGGATCCTTCTTAAGTTGATTCATTTAAATTATTTCTACACCCAAATAATCTCATGACCCTGAGATCAAGAGTCACACACTCTTCTGACTGAGCCAATCAGGCATCCCTGGAATGGATCCTTTTTAGTTTAAGCTAATGGTTCCTCCATTCCCCCAGCCACAGTTAATATTCTTAAACTGTCAAATTGAAGGTAGGCTGACAGACCCTTGCTTGAAGAGGGGAACGCAGCAGTGCTCGACACCTTCCTCGATATTGTCATGCCTTGTCCACAAACTACAAAGTGCATTTTAGTAATGGCACCGGTAGATAAACAGAGTCAAGAAAAAGACAAGGAAAGGAGGTCAAAGCCATTGGATTGTTAAAGTTCTAGACTTTCAGTTATAGACACCAATAAACTTTCTCAGCCTTTGAGCCACTATGAAGTGAGGGGGGTTTTTTAATTGTTTTTGAAAGCACCCTAATTGATACAAACTCCTTTTATTGTCTTGTTGTCTTTTTAAAGGTATGAAGAAACTCCTGATTATGTTGGATCCGATCAACATTGCTTCCATCAGTCTGGTACCTCAGTGGGTAAAGCAATGTACATTTATCAACTGAGCACCATAAGCAATGATTTAAAATTTGCTTAGCCTTCAAGTTTTCCAATATATTAAAATTTCCTAGCTATATAATCTAGGAATGCCATCCTGCCTTTACAACTTCCCAAGACCCTTAGCAATATGCACACCAGAACATTATTTTCATGGAAGACAAATCCTGGAAAATTAACCACTTTTTAAAATCATGAGTTTTTTTAAGCAATAAGATTTTGTAGGAATAAACATAATTAAATTTAGTCTTAAAAAAGTCAAGAGTAAAAGAAAAAATAAAAAGGGAATTTATATATTGAAGTGGAAAGCTAAATAAAATGCTTTTTGTAGATTTCTCTATTTTTCAGTCTACTCACGAAAACGAAGGTACGTGTCTACTTGAATGTTAAATATGGCGCTACTTTTGTTTTTCACTGTATCAAGAACCACATTCCTTAGCGTCAAAAGAATAATAAAAAGCCTAAAGGCTTTTTAGATCACTTTCTCCAAAGCAGGTTTACTGAGTGGCACACCCACACTTGGTCATTATGTGCCAAGAAAACTACTTTACCAGACTCTGTGTTTCTCCATCCTATCCATCCTGGAATTGGCAACCTCCCACCTACTTAGTAATTGTTCTCAAGACAGTTGGCTTTGCAAAATCTCTAACATTCCCACCTAGAGAAGTACTCCTGACAGAAATTGTCCCTGCTGTGCTCCAGTTCCCTAACGAGGGAGAATTGGAAAAGGAGAAGACCATATCATGAGGAAGATATGGGTCATGTGTCACAAAGAGGAAATTACCCAGGAGCAGAATAAGGAAAATCTACATTTTAGCCCCAGCAATCCCCATTTTGCTCTCTCAAAGCAAGCCTCGGAATTTCTCCAAGCTTCAAATTAGTCTTGTATACAGGGTTTGTTTTCAGAGTCAAATGCAACAAAATGTTAAGAAGTTTTTAGTATCATATTTATTCCGACTCTAGGTAAGTGACTTCGATCCCTGACTCCCTAGTATTTGAAACATTTGATTTATGGCTCATTTTTATCGCTTCTCTCACAGTCTCACTATTTCTCTGTTGAACTGCTACTACATCCTCGAGTAATTTGTGTAGGCATGATTGTAAGTGTGGAAATGAGTCACCAAGGGAGTTTGAAAAATGTACTTTGCTCCACAGACTGGGGAATGTAAGTGCAGGAATTAGCATGGGATAATCTCTTGAAGACTTTTCCAGCCTAATAATTCTATGATTCATGAAAGGAAAAGTCTCTGAACCTTGGAAATGGGTTCTGAATTATATCCCCAAGAGCCAAGGAACTTGGCAATAGAGTAGGTGTGCCCGAATGAATACTCTTGTGTACTTTCCAAACAGTTTTGGTCACTCTCAAGGCTCCATAATAACCAGGGATTTACAAAGCAGAGTATGAATGTGGTCAGTGTGTAAGACTCTTTCCTAAAATGGCTAACGTTCAGCATATAATTTCTTTGGGAAAAAGCTTTAAATGCGTTACATGCAGCACATAGGAAGACAACTCTTCATAAACACAGTCTGCATTCTGCCATTTTTGAGTTTCTAACAAGAGACTTTACAATGCAGGGGTGTGGAGAATTGACAGATTTTGCACATTTTAGTGCTTCTCCACAATGTTTGCTCTGTTCAGCAGAATATAAGCTTTCAGATTTAAAATATGTTTTCTAACTTATCCCACTGTGCAAATCAGTACATTAAGCAAGCCTAGCAGAAAACCATAAGCAGGCAGACAGAAAGGCTACAAGAGGCTTTCTTATCAAATGTGATAGGAAATGAGATTTAAATATCAGTTTGCCCACCAGTGTATGAACCAGAAATCACAACCCAGAAACAGAAAAAAATAAAACTCCAAGCAAGGTCAACAGAGACACACAATAGATTGTGAAAGTTGAAAGAAACTCACTTAAAATAATGCAAACCAAAACAAACTGCCTTAAACATATTATATTAAGCATACTGTACTAAAGCACATTATTAATGTAGTATTAACTGCTGCAATAAATAAACCCATACAGGTCTCTATTTCTTGCTTCCATGATACTCCAGGCAGGTGTTTCTGGTTGGCAGGCAGCTCTCCAACACACAGGGACCCAGAGCTCCAGGCTCCTTCCATCCAGGACCCTGCCATCATTGTCCACATCCTATAGGCTGTTCTATCACGTCCAAGTGGCAGAAAAAAAGGCATGCGGGAGGCACATCTGCTTGGAAAAAGACTGCAGCCTGGAGACACAGTCTTTGGGCTGTCATTCCATTAAGAACTCAAGCGAAGGACCACACAGACTATTTGGGAGACTGGAAACAGCCTTGCCAAGTGCCAAGAAGAAGAGAAGAGATTTGTTTGGTGCCCAGCACATTTATGGAAGTAAGAGAGTATAATATTCGTCACACACCAACCACATCCCAGTGAATGGAATTATTGGGAAAATATTTTAACACATCAAAAGGAAGCTAGGTTAATTATGATACAAAGTAACAAAAGTGTAAAGATAATTACAATCATTTTGCTGTCTTATCAAAATAAGCAATTAGTTTGAGAACACAGGTGGTAACAAATTCCAGGATGCTAATTTTGAGTCATCACCATGCAAACATGGCATCAGTGTGAATTAAAATAAACCAAAAACTTAATGGAAAGTAGAAAAGAGAAAATGAATGTCTCAAGACCTGAATGAAAGTTCCTTTACTAAAAATGTGAGATTAAGTGACAACCATTTCATCTTCCAGTTTCTCTTCTTCAAAGAGATACTGACCTGTTTTCCTCCCAATCACTCTTAGGATTCCTGTAATAAACATACTTAAGTTGGGGATAAAATAGAGGAAGTTGTGGGGTTTTATTTTACATATATATAAAATTTAAAATTTATTTTGTTGCTGAAAATATACCGTGTAATTATGAATCTTAAACAAAACCTAGAAATTTAGATAAAAATGAAATATATTTTTTCAATAAATTATATTTTATTTAAGAACATAGAAAACATTGTTTTTATGAAAAATTGTTTAAAATATTTAACACTATTACATATGAAAACAATTTACATTGATTTCATATTCTTATTTCATAATATTTTAATGAGCAAAGTGATTGATTTTGCTTGCTTTAACCCTTTGAAATTCAGCTATTTAAAAGTATTCTGTTTATTTTTATAGTAGTTTTAATGTACGTCAAAATTAAAAACAGTATTTCACAAAGCTACAATATGCAAATATACTTAGGGATGGATGGTCCATTGCTAATGGTAATGGATATAATTCCATATTTCAATATCATAATGACTCCTCATCTTATTGACTTATTGTAAGATCTAATTAGAACATTGTGGGGGATTTTGTTTTGTTTTATATTGCTTTCTTAATGTCATAATTGAGTTTACAAAGAGTTTGTACTTGGACTAAGTGAAACGAACAACCCTGAAAATGTTATTGTTCACTTTATTGGCATTTTAGCATGACCTTGGATCTACAGTTCGTTTGGGAGAATCTTTTAAAGCTTGTCCATCTGGGGAGGATTCATTAAGTTAAAACTAGGTATTTCCACTTAAAAAGGCACAGAGTAATTACAACTTTATTGCAATGCACTAAAAGCAAATGACCAAGTGGAAGCAATTCTGTGGAATCCTGTGAGCCGTTGAGCTCAGATCCTTGAATATCCTGGCAATCACCTACAGGACCACATGGGGGCGCCAAAGTCACTCCCGCGAATAAATATTCATAAACTTAATTCCTTTTTTACGCGCTTAAAATAAAAATAGATAAAATTTAAGACGTGCCACAATGGTTTATTCTGCACCATCCGGTGTGTGTTCACCCTCACTTTGAGATATTGGCTGGAAACACTATTCCATTTACCGAGGGATTTTTTTTTTCTTCTTTTTAAATGTGCTTTCTGATTGCATGGGACTGGGGTGGGAAATGGAGATTCTGCATTTCTAACAATAGTCCATGCTTTTGGTCCACAGACCTCAAGTTAAGCCACAAGAACATAGAATATAGTTGTTTTATAGATCACAAATATATCGGGCACACCTGTAGTGAACAAAGCCATAGTCTGAGACATGTTTATATAAACCCAAAGAGAAGAAACATCCAAAAATAAGAAGTAGCCAACCATTTCACCTTAACCGATGCTTTCTTGAAATATTTATTCCTCCACTCCCTAGACCTTTGGACATATTTTAGACAACATTCTGGACAGACGTAAGATTTTGCATGCTGTCTAGGGTTGCCTAAGATTGTAGGTAAGATCATTAGCAGTGGATAATGCAAAACTAGAACTGTCAAAGAGTTTACAGTTTCCTTGGTCATATACTTGCTTTCCTGTTTCTATCAGTGCAGTGATGATAAAAGTCCGGATCCTGACAGTGGCATTGAAAGGATTATACAAGATAATAAGGTCAATCAAACCTAATGTTAACTAGCCCTAGCCATCCTCTGTGAGCGCCTGTGTTTAAGAAATTTCTCTTTGCTTCCTTTTAAACTCAAGCTAGACTGTAATCTCCAAACTGCCTGAGACAGACTCTAAAATATTTTAGTATAAATTGGGATTAGACAATATGATGGAGAAGAGAAACAGATTCATTTCCAAGTACTACATGGACTAGTTAAAAACAAAGCAGAAATTCAATAAATCTATTTTTATATGCATTCACAAAGTATCTGCTACTCACTCTGAATTTAGTGTGCTCATTAAAAAATAGTCAGCCTTGTCAAAGTAATTCTCAATGTTTACTCAAGAATATGAGAAGGAAAAAAAAACTTGCCAATCACAGATAAGACAATTTCATTTTAAAGGTGTGTATGAGCCTAGAGAAGGGAGAATGGACTAAAAATATGTGCTTGGGAGGGAGACAAACCATAAATGACTCTTAATCTCACAAAACAAACTGGGGGTTTCTAGGGGGAGGTGGGATTGGAAGAGGGGGAGGGGGCTATGGACATTGGGGAGGGGAGGCGAACCATAAGAGACTATGGACTCTGAAAAACAACCTGAGGGTTTTGAAGGGTTGGGGGTGGGAGGTTGGGGGAACAGGTGGTGGGTAATAGGGAGGGCACGTATTGCGTGGAGCACTGGGTGTTGTGCAAAAACAATGAATACTGTTACGCTGAAAAAAATAAATAAAATGGAAAAAAAACATAAAAAAATATGTGCTTAAAGAAGTCTTAAAACACAATGAAAACTTCTGATCTTATCTGTACTCTCAAAAAAAACACAATTCAAGATTATGTTATGTATAGATAGTTAAAATCTAAGCATTCGATCAACTGAGTGTTTTGGTTACTTTGCAATCCCAAATATCTTAATGACAAAGCTTTTCAGATGGTATTTTAATAAAATTCCAAATATGTTACTTTGGCTTTTATTATGGGAGAGAAAACTAGCCAAAGAAAAAAAAATTTCTAAAAAATTTCTAAAAAAATTCTTTCTAAAATAACTAAATATGCGTGCCATTTTCAAAAGAACTTTTTTGTAACATACTCATCCCTGAGATCTGTTTAAATGTTATAGAGCTTATACACACACTTGCACATAGGCATGTCCTTTTTTCTTGCAAAAAAGTATATATTTTTAAAAATAAAACTATTCCCATCTTGTTTCATTTATTCTTCTCCTATCCCCCTACCCCTCCATGAAACAAGATGGGATTGGGAGGGAGACAAACCATAAATGACTCTTAATCTCACAAAACAAACTGGGGGTTGCTGGGGGGAGGTGGGATTGGGAGAAGGGGAGCGGGCTATGGACATTGGGGAGGGGAGGCGAACCATAAGAGACTATGGACTCTGAAAAACAACCTGAGGGTTTTGAAGGGTCAGGGGTGGGAGGTTGGGGCAACCTGAGGGTTTTGAAGGGTCAGGGGTGGGAGGTTGGGGGAACAGGTGGTGGGTAATGGGGAGGGCACGTTTTGCATGGAGCACTGGGTGTTGTGCAAAAAGAATGAATACTGTTACGCTGAAAAAATAAATAAAATGGAAAAAAAAATTTTAGGTGGTTTAGGTGCTGTTAACTTAAAAAATAAATAAATAAATAAAAAATAAAAATAAAACTATTCCCCCAAATACTTTCTTTTTGATGTTACTAAAGAAATACTTGACTTTATTCCCTGAATAAATGTTAGCAGCCCTGAAGATCCACTATTGTTAAATCATAATGAAGAGTGCCCCCCCAAAAAAGTCTGCTGAAATAAATCATGTAACCTTTCAAGAACAAAGGAATAGAAAGATCAGACTAAGACGAAGCAATTTCTCTCCCTATTATAATATCGATAAAAACTTTAAGCATTTCCTCTTCTCAGTATATCAAAAAAGTGAAAAATATTCTGTTGGGGCTTTTTAAATGTCTTATTCCAACACGGGAAAAAGAAAGAACATCTTACGAGCATCTAATATGTGTTGGTGCCGTGCAAAGGTCTAAGGTACACATCTCATTATGACGCTTTCAAAAAATGTGGAATAAAGGTAGAATTGTGTCCATTTTTTTTTTAGTATATGTGCTGCCGAAGCGAGCACGAATTGTGTCCATTTTATGGAAAAGAAAAATAAGGGTCCAAAAAAATTAAGTCATCGTGTCAATATCAGAAAGCCAGTGAGTTGCAAGCTAATTATCGCAAGGCAGAGCCCATGCTTTCACTGGTGAAGCAAGACTGGATGTGTTGGGTCTGTGGGCAAAAAGTGTCTTTTGCCAGCCAAAAGGCTGCCCTTGCTCCAGCAATCACACCTTTGCAGTTCTGTGCAAGCAAGCAACACAGAAATATGGGCCTGGGGGCACATCAGCAGCACATTCGGACCCCCTGCCCCCCACGATTCCCGCCTCTATGCATGCACAAACACAAAAGACCTGGCATAGAAAAGAACAAAAATAAAAGTGTTTGAAATAGGATGAAACATTAAACAATAATACATAAAATTGCTTCTATGATAAAATGATAGTCACACTTGAATTTGTGCTGTGACAGTATAAACATTAAATGGTCTTCATCCTAAAAGCAAATAAAAATGAAATCAACTACGAATATTATCTCAAGGAGACATCTATGACTTTTACATTAAATTCGGTCTTTCAACCTCATGGTGCCCACTTATGATAGGTAGGGAAACATTATACTGCGGGGAGGGGTGAAAAGGGGGCTATGCGTGTCCCCAGGGCTATGCTGTGAAAGCTAGAATTAACTAAATCTCATTAATCACTAAATAATTTATCCAAAGTAAATCAAAGCCAAATAATTTTGTGTCTTATCTTAAGGAATAAATAGTAAGGACTCCTGTGAAAATTTAGGTTCTCGAAATAATAACCGTAAATATGACTGACTGGTAAATCCTTTTTGGTGACCCTCTACCCTCTACCTCTCCAGGGGAGTTCAAGGTTGTGCACACCCATTTAAGTCTCTACCATCACTCATCCTTACACAGCACAAAATAACAAATCTGTATCAAGGGCAAAAGGCATTTGTCAAGGGCTTACAGTGGAAAAGTGTAAAGACCAAGAAAGAGTCAAAATTCACTTCCTCCATCCATTTCTCCTTCCCTGTGGTGTAACTGGAAGGCTAGCAGGACCCAATGGGTTCACTAACAGCACTACTCTCTTTCAGCCTCTGGCAGAGGAGGGCCAAGTGGTCCTCAGGGCTCACATCAGGCGGTGGCAGCTCAGTGATGGCTCTGGTGCTGAAGCACTTGCTCCAGAAGGACGCCCCTGTACACAGTAATGGTCAAGCATTCCTCACCTAACTCTGTCTTCAAGGGGCAAGATAAATCTGCAGGAACTAGTTCCTCCTCCAGCTGCAATAGAAGCTCTGCTATTAAATGAGGCAAGAAGAGAAGAGATCATGTCCCTTTCTGCATCGAATTTGTTAGGGTTTCGATTCCCCTACGTACTTATGTCTTTCCTCCTCTGCCTCTCCCTCCCTGGCTTATTTATTCCACATACACTGTATCTTTTAAGTTGCACACTCTGAAACTGGAAGAAAGAAAGAAAAAAAAAACCTTGCTCTTTTACTGTTCCTGTTATTTATTTTTTAATATTTTATTTATTTATTAGAGAGAGAGCATGAGCAGGGCAGAGGGACAGAGGGAGAGGAAGAAGCAGACTCCCTGCTGAGCAGGGAGCTGGAGATGATCATGATGTGGGGCTGGCTTGATCTCAGGACCCTGGGATCATGACCTGAGCTGAAGGAAGACGGTTAACCTACTGAGCCACCCAGACCCCCCAGTTCCTGCTATTTAGCTATGACCACTGTCCCTCTCTTGTAATTCCATCACCAGCTTCCTCTCACAGACATCCCATTCATGCCAAGGTAGGTCCTGTGGCATCAGCACTCATATCAGGGGGTTTGCTTCACCCAAATTCTTTACCATCTTTTTCTTTGAAGATTTCCTTCCTCTAGAGACTTTCTCCTTCTTCCACTTACCTCACCTACAGCCATGGTTATGCTGTCAACCCATGGCGGCTCTGCCTGCAAAACTCATAAATCAGGGCTCTGCTTTTTTAACCATAACAATGTATCATCCTAGACTCATTGTTACACTGTATTATGAGATCATCTTAAAATGAGATAGATGAGTGTATGTTTCAAAGCCAGTGAGAAGGGTCTATTTGTTTGAGGCAGGCAAAACATACAAGGGAAAGGGAAGACCAGTTGACGGAGTTAGAAGGCACATCAACACCTCTAACACCATAGACCTCCCCTTTCCTCGTGTCCATCTTCAACATAGATTCCACAAGCCATAATGTTAATAACATTCTTTCCTATGCCACATTCCTATTCCATCCCATTTAACAAAACCCAGTCTTGGTGTGCCTCATCTGCTTCTTTGTTGGTGCCTATGTGAAATATAAAAGGACATCAAAGACTGATCCGTCCACCTATGGATCCTGTCTTTGCTCATCTGCTCATCAATTCATACTATTAGCTGTATCTTACCCCTCATGTATATTCAGCTTCTCCCATTGGCTTTTAAACATGCCCACATCTCTCTCTTACAAAGAAAATTTCACTCCAGTTCTCTTTCCCCAACTACTCCTCTGTCTCTCCCCTGCCCTTCATAGTCAGACTTCTTCAAAAACTTGTCTTCACACACTGATTTCATCTTTTCACCTACCTACCACTCTCCACCCACTCCAATACAACTTCTATCCTCTCAACTCAACAAAAGAGCACCCTCCAAGGTTACCAATGTTTCCATTTTAATAAATTCCATGGGTATTTTTGGTAGCATTTAGCACAATTTTTGTATCTCCTTTTTCAATGTGTTTTTCTCTCCCTGGGTTTCTGTGCCTCCCCAGTGACCTTTCTTCTTTGGCTTTCTTGAATCATCCTCCCCTGTCCTAGCCATGAATAGATTTCCTTCAGACTGCGTATTACAGTCTTTTCTTCTCTCTCAACACTCTCTCCCTATACATTTCATCCATGCATACTATTAAAATCACAGACCATAAGCTTATGTCACCCAAATTTATTTTTTTGACACTATATTTCATCAATTATGAGACACTTACTTTTCGACACTTTAACACCATTGAAATGAATGGATCTTGCAGTTGATGGCATGCCATACCAGTGACTGTATTTTTCTCTTTCTTAGTAGCATATAAAATAATGGTATATTCTTTTTTTAAAAGATTTTATTTATTTATTTGACAGAGAGAGATCACAAGTAGGCAGAGAGGCAAGCAGAGAGAGTGAGAGGGAAGCAGGCTCCCTGCCGAGCAGAGAGCCCGATGCAGGACTCGATCCCAGGACCCTGAGATCATGACCTGAGCCGAAGGCAGTGGCCTAAACCACTGAGCCACCCAGGCGCCCCAATGGTATATTCTTAAATCGGCGGCATCTTAGATTTGATGAAATATTTTCAGTCCTGATACTTCCTTGAAAAACCAAACCCATATATACCTACTTACTATTTCCACCTGAATGTTTTGAAGCAGCTCTTCAAAGACCATTCCAGGGGGCAATGGTTGTATTGAATTGCATGTGAATGGCCCCTTCTGGGATTATGCAACATGGCGGCCTTGGCAAAAGTACTTCAACACATTCAAAAACTGAGCTCAAGCTTCCCACTCTCTTTCCAATCTTCCAGCTCTTCTGAAATCTATTCCTCTTTCTGTGTTGTCTCAGTGTCCCATTGTCAATCCAGCTTCGCACAAGCCAGCATCCTGAATATCAAAATTGTATTTCCCTCTTCCACAACCCATAAAATAACAGTTATCAAGTTCCATTACCCAATTACTGATTTTCCAGATCAGTCCTCTTCTTTGTATGTCCTCCAGTGTCTCCCTGGTTCAAGAGACCACCACCTTCCCACTTCCACAAGAATCTTTTAATCTGTCTGACAGCTTCCATTCTTGCCTCCTTTCCCTTCCATTCTCCATCTTTTCAAGATAAGTCCAACAATGTCAGACGTATATTTGAAACCCTTTGGTGTGTACCCATGGCTGCATTGCTGGGTGTCCTCCCAGACAGTGTCTTCTGAGAGGTTTCATATGTTTTGGCCCCCTTTCATTGCTCAAGTTCATATGACATCATTCTCCAGATTCCAAAACAGTGGATTTCTTTCAGGTCTCTAAGAACATTAAGCTCTTTCGGCCACAAATTTGGCTCTCTTTCCTCTCAATGTTTTCCTCTTACCTTATCTAGTTGACCCTCCTCAGCCTTCAGATCTCTGCCTCTGGGAGCCTTCTGTGACCTAAACCAGATCAGCTCCCTTCATCACATGCATTCTTTTTCATGTTTTAAAATTTTATGTTTATATTTTATTAAATATTTTATATTTAGTATTACATGGTACTTCACTAGGTTTGCTAAACTCTAAGCTCCATGAAAATGGGGGCAGAGTCTGTTTTATTATTATTGTAGTCCCAGTTTTTAGCAGAGCTCCTAACACAGAGTAGATGCTCAAGAAAGACTTTTTAAGGGGATATTTGTCAAGACAATCTAGAACCAGACAGCATCCAAAGTCCCCATTCCCACCAAACTGCTAATTCTAAGATGCAGATTTTTAGGCATTTAGATTTACATTATTCTCTTTAAAATTAATTTACTTATCCACTTTTATTGAACATTTTTTATTTTTTTATTTTTTTAAGATTTTTTTAAATTTTTTTTATTTATTTGACAGAAAGAGAGAGAGAGATCACAAGTAGGCAGAGAAGCAGGCAGAGAGAGAGGGGAAAGCAGGATCCCCACTGAGCAGAGAGCCCCATGCAGGGCTTGATCCCAGGACCCTGAGATCATGACCTAGCTGAAGGCAGAGACTTAACCCATTGAGCCACCCAGATGTCCCTGTTGAACTTCTTAAACTTTTTGTTTCACTTGTGTTTGATTTCTTAAAAGTTTTTCATTTCTGCATTATTATAAAATTATTTTTTATCAGTTTCATTTGTTTGCCATTGGTGTCTCATATATTGCTATTTTTTTTTCTTTTTGAACAAATGGCTTGCTTTTAATTCTATAATAGTTAAGGTGATCTTCTGTGTCAGGCATTTAATATTTTGATGATGACTAGCAAGTGTTACTCTGCTACTTCTCCACCCCTAGGTCTTCATTTCAATCAGTATAATTTGCTCATTAAATTAACACATCTATTATGGTGCCAGCATTCACGTAACAGACAGAAAAATGTCTCATGTGGGTCAATTGGAATCATTTGGTTATATTAACACTGTAGCCTTCTATAAGAGGGTCTTAGTAGACACTGTTATTAACAGATAGGACACAAATTGAAGTGAGGTTTTTATGCATTACATGATCTGAGTAGATTTTCAATTGACAAATACGTGTAGAAGCCAGCTGAGCTTTCAAAGTGTACCTTATTCATGTATCCATAGAGCCATTTGCCAATTTTCACAGAATTAAGGACCGTGTTTGTTTACCAGTTCAGTGTATAATAAGGCATAGCAGCAAACTCGTGGCAACTTCAGAAATATTACCCAATATTATTTTACCTGAATATATAAAATGTTCTCTACACCTTTTGGGTCAAAGACATCTCTGAATCAAAGACCTCTATTCTGCCTTTCAGGAACATTATACTTCTATATGATTCAGCGACCCTAAGGCAACTCATCCCACTTCTGCACTGACAAACACAGTATGCCCTTCACTAGTGACCTCAGTGGCCACACTTTAAAAACACAAACAAAACGAATCAATGGTGATTAATTACCACCTGTACTCTGGCTCTACCCTTCCTTTCTTCCTAGATGTGTGGCTTTGAGCAGTTATATGCCTTCTTATCTCTTGTTTCAACTTTAAAACCTACTCTGATTCACTTAGACATTAAGAATTTTTATAATGTTAACACAATAAGCATTTTATAAAGGCATTATTCAAATAGAAGATTTCACTTGTATTGTGAGCAATTTGCATTTTCAGTTACTCACTATTTCAAGCTCTTATGGTGTGTCAGCTCACCTATAGTCTTCCCTCCTAGATATTACCCTCATATGATTAGCTTTCCCTGGGACACTACTCTGCTTATATCATTCACCCATGCAAAGGTTTCAACAATGTTCCATAACCTAACAAATGGGTTAAAAGTTCCTCAATCTAACAATCCACATTCCTATAATATAGCCCCATTCACAGTATTTTGGGACTGACAAGTCTGTTAATGCAATGGATAGGGATACTCATTAGTGCTAAGTGTGGAGGGACTTGAGGAGATACATGACACAACTGGTCATTTTCTTAATAAATATTTCTTCATTTTGAAGGCTTTGCTTCCTTTTTTCTGGCTGCATTCACAGTGAGTAGGGCCTGGAAAGATGTCCAGAGGATCTGATTAAAGATGATCACAGAGCAGGGGCACCTGGGTGGCTCAGTGGGTTAAAGCCTCTGCCTTCGGCTCAGGTCATGATCCCAGGGTTCTGGGATTGAGCCCCGCATCAGGCTCTCTGCTCCGCGGGGAGCCTGCTTTCTCCTCTCTCTCTGCCTGCCTCTCTGCCTAGTTGTGATTTCTCTCTGTCAAATAAATAAAAATATGAAAAAAAAAAGATGATCACAGAGCAGAAACCAAGCAACACCTATGTGAGCGTTCCTTATTCCTACCACAGATAGTATATTTCATAATATAAAAACTCTTGTAAAGCTTACTAAGCTAAGGCGATTGGGGTTGTACTTTGTATTTGTCAATGAAGGTAGGCTAGCCTAATGACCAATTAGAAGAGAAAAGTGACACCAGGACCTCCTGAGGTCATAGACTAGGGAGACACCCCATGACTCAGAGAAGCAGACAGTGCATCAGGATGATGTACGCAGGAGAGTATCCTGAATTCTAACTTGGAGACAAAACCTAGGGGAAGTAACCCATACTTCATAAGCTTGGAACTCCTCAGTAACAAATGGGTGAGTCTATCTGAGCTAGAAGACACCTGTACGCACCTGCAGCACAGGCAGAAAGCAATCACAAAGTAAACAGGTGGTAATCAGCACTAGCATTTTCATCATCTCTCCTCTCCATGGATATTTAATACAAGTTTTCCATTCATGCAGATACAGAACTTCATAATCCATCAACTCTGCCCCCATCCTAAAAATAAAAAAGGTCCTTATTCATCTATCTTCTTCACAAAACTTACTGAAGACCTGCTATGTGTCAAACACTTACTGGGCACTGAAGATGTGGTCACACACAAGACATGTTCTTGAAAAGAAGACATATTCCACCCCTCCATGCAAACGAAATCCAGCAATAATTATACATTTATAATAGATTCTTTGTCCAAAAAAAACCCCCAGATTTTCATAGCAATTAGCAAAGTGATTAAGACACATTGAGTTTTTACACTTGATTCTTGACTAATATTATAAAATGTCAGAGCTAAAAATAACCATGCATGGGTGAACTGTAGAAGACAACCAGGGGGAATTTAAAAAGAAAGGAGCAAGAACTTGGGACTTTCCATGAAACCATCAGATAAAGTGGTCACATAGTTTATAATTCCATTTATATAACATTCTTGAAATGACAAAAATACAGAATGGAAAACAAATTAGTGGTTCTCAGGGGTTAGAGATGAGGTGGAGGATGACAACTACTATAAAAGAATGGCATAAAGATCTTTGTGGTGATGGAATGTGTCTTCATCACAATAGTTTTTACACAATTTATATATGTGATAAAATGGCATCGCACCATATACACATACTGTAACAACGTCAAGCTCCTGGGTTTGAGAGCAGTACTGTAATTATGTAATATGTAGCAACTGGGGAAGGGGGATAATAAATGCAGGGAACCTTTCTATACTATCTTTTCAACTTCCTGTGAATTTACAATTATTTCAAAATTAAAAGCTAAAACAAAACAAAACAAAAAGAACGAGCGCTAGGGACTTTCCATGAAATATCAGTTAAAATATTTGTATAGAAGCCAAATCTACTTTCAGTTGCGACCAGAGGTGGCTCTTAGTGTTTTGAACACATGAGCAGTGTTTCTCTATCGCTTCAGCACTGACCAGAAAGTAAATTGCATCCACAAAAGATCTCCCGGTCAACCAGTTGGTGTTATATCCTTGTGATTCAATAACAGGAGGGCAAGACTAGGGTCTAGGAGAACAAACAAAAAGGGTAAAGCCAGCCACCTAACATCTATCTAAAGATCGTGTTGCTTTCTAATTTCTATCATGTAGTCTCTGTTTATTACCCCTTATGTAAAATGAGAAATACAGCAATTAAAAATTCAGAAACTTTTCCTCAGAAATTGTTAAAAGTGGTATCATTAGAGGCACACAAATTAGAACCAACACAAGAAGTTTAAGACATGCAGCAACGTTTCATGCTAATGGACTAAAGTACCTCTTGAGCCTTTCTCATGATCGGTGTCTATGGTTGTATTATTTCTGTTGAGGTAAAATTATCTACATAATGTCATTACCTAGGTCTCCTGTGTATAAGAATAATAGAAAGTGCCTCCCTCCTTTGCAAATGCACTATGTTCTGAAAGAATATTAACATTTTATTTCATATAAATATGTTCCTAATGGGAACAGTTCTAAAACTAAAATAATTACTCAGAATGCCTCTCTATTCATAATTGCCACAAATTTTATAAAATTATAGATTGGGGGAGAGATGTCTATCTATTGTACTTTGCTTTGTTAAGATACTAGGCATTCTAATTCACTTTAAATATTCCTAGAACTTATGTACGCATGTCACGTATAGCATTGATTTAAAAACCAGAAGGGCATGATGACAAAGTGTATCACTGAATAAAATGTCTAGTCCATTCCAAAATACCTTCACCTGTAGTATTTCAACTTAAAATAATCATATAACTGTTTCTATACTATAGTTTGCTAACACAGTTCTGGAGTTATGTAGAGCCATTTCATAACCCATGGCTCTTCTAACTCAACTTTTAGCAGTCTCCATATGTGAAAATTCAAAACTAGAGTAAGAAAAGACATTCAGTGTGGCTGGTGTTTTAATTATTGGGAGGATATGGGTGTCAAGAACTAGTGAAAGAGGAGTGGAGAGCTTCATTTTGACTGCAAGGACCAAGCCACGTTCTCCAACATGCTTACAAAACAGCTTGTATGTTGAGGCTAAAAAAATTATTACTATGCCCGTCATCATGTCACTCTGACATCTGTTGGAGATAGATAGCTATAGGAGGCTAGAATCCCAGGAAAGGGGAAGTGTAAGTCAATTAATGGGATTACCATTCCCTAAACCCCAACACCATTCTCCTAGAGTACAACATGTGTACATAAAACTTGACATTATCTTTAAGAATCATTAGAAGCATAGTAAAACAGAAATATATTCAGGAAATATTTCAAGTTAGGTCTTTTATTGTATTTAAACCCTCTAAAAATTGGTAATCCCTATATATAGCATAGGCAGAAACTCTTCATTAATTGAAACATTTTATTGGAACACCCTGTACTAGTACCTAGTACTAGTTCAAAAAATCCTTTTTAAATAAAAGCTGGATTGATGGATGTCATTAAGTGACATACTTTTTAAAAATGTCTTATTAATGGGGGGAGAGCACCTGGGTGGTTCAGTTGGTTAAGCGGCTGCCTTCAGCTCAGGTCATGATTCCAGGGTCCTGGGATTGAGCCCCACATCAGGCTCCCTGCTCAGCGGGGAATCTGCTTTTCTCTCTCCCTCTGTCTGCCGCTCTGCTTACTTGTGCTCTCTCTCTCTCTCTGTCAAGTAAATAAAATCTTTTAAAAAAAATAAAAATGTCTAATTAATGGGGAAGTGGATAAATAAAATGTAGCATGGGATACAATAGATTTCTTCAGGTCAGTTTAAAAAAATAAAAAATCTATATCAACACAGATGTAGACCAAAAATACATGTGGAAAAAGCATATTTCTGAATATATATATTTTTTTAAATTTTTTTTAAGATTTTATTTATTTATTTGACAGAGAGAGATCACAAGTAGGCAGAGAGGCAGGCAGAGAGAGAGAGAGATAGGAGGAAGCAGGCTCCCTGCTGAGCAGAGAGCCCAATGCGGGACTCGATCCCAGGACCCTGAGATCATGACCTGAGCCGAAGGCAGAGGCTTAACCAACTGAGCCACCCAGGCGCCCCTATTTCTGAATATATTAAAATATGCTCTAATTTATGAAAAATTTTAGATAATGCCAAAATAATACTTGATACTGTTCATGAATACTTCACTTGTGTAAAACAATAAAAAACAGACTGCAAGAACATACATTAGATTTATAATAAAGATGACCTTTAGGGAAGGGGAAAAAATAAATTAGGAATGAGGGGTTTAAGGACACTTCCTTTTTATTTTAGTAATTCAAAACATGTAACAAATTTATTTTTAAAAACAGAAAATTAAGATGCAATCCATGTCCATCAAATAAATGAAAATTATCTTTTAACAAGCTTCTTTGTCTCAAGTACCCTTGCATTCCATCTTAGATTTTTTATAGAAAAAAGAGTGTTTTGTAAACTATATAGACAAGGAATAAATCTATTCCAGGTCCTCTCAGTATTTTCCATGAGCATAAAATGACTAATCTGACAAAATGTGAAGTATAAGAAGGACCTTCTTACTATGGTTATTTCTACCATTCTTTTCTTGCTCTTAGAAGAGCTCACTGAGATTGTCTGGGACACTTGAACACCCTGCCACTAAACCTCTACAAGTCAGGGTGAATATGTAATCCAGTAAAACAAAAAGCAGTGAGCCTGCCCCTTCTAATCATTAGGTAAGACCCAAGTTGAACCTGAGGATGTGGTACAACCATTCCCAAAATAAGAGCTCCAGGTGAATCTCAGTAGTCAGTGTTTGTTACCAGATCTTCTCACCCATGAGCAGACTTACAAAGTCCACAGTTGCCCTGGAGAGAGAACTGCTAACTTGGAAACAACTCACTTGGTTTTTATGTGCAGTACCATCCTCATAAGGATCTGGGATCTGGTATGTGCCCCCCCCCCCAAAGGTGTCTTCCATTGCATAGTTAACCCTGAGTGCAGACTCAACCGTGAGTGTCCAACTTCCATTGTCCAGTATACAGTGTCTTCATAATATGCCTTATCTGTCTCAACTACACAATTGTGGAATACTACAAAGTTCTAGATCAATTTTCAAATCTTGAATGAAAATGTGTTCCATACAACTCACATGTCATATACATTTTACCATATTCTTACCCTCTGAAAATTAGTTAAGCTTTAAAACATGTAGCAGAATCCTCTCTCAAATTAATTAGCAAAACATTGCATATATTTTACAAAATGCTGCACACATTTATGACATCTGAATAACAACTGACTAGTAAGGAAGAGCTAGGGTAGAACCTAGTCAGCTAGACGATTTCCAACATTCCCCAAATGCCCTGCTTGTTGCTCTGTCTACACTGAACCCAGCCCTGGGAATAAGCCCAATTCTGTGGTCTGACTCTAGTATTTCCACTTCGTATCATGTGTCTTGTAGCTTTAGAGAAAGATGCTCTAGATACATATCTTCTGATATAAGAATGTACTTTTAATCTCTGGCTGAATGTTAAAAGTAAGTTGAGAGTGACATCTATGCATAGTCATCATTTTTATAAAATGCACTATGCACATTAAAATATACTACTCTCTTTTGTTATGCTAATGGAATTTGGTTGCTCTCAGTGCAAGGGACAAAGATCTCTATAACCACAAGCTTGCTTGGCTACATGACTCTCTTCCTTACATAAGAAAGATTTAGACCACATGAATCAATTAGATTCCCACAGTCCATTTCCCAAAATGGCATTCCAGAGGAGGGTAGAACAAGGAAGGAATAACACACAGACAGCACACACACACACACACCCATTTTTAGGCCCTTGGCAACAGGTAGGGGAGGTGATCTTGTGAAAGGTACACAAAGGCTCCCAGTTCGAACATTTGCCTGTGTCCGGTGCCACAAAGACCATTCTAGTTGCTCATAAGTGCTATTATGAAGCAGGCAGAATCCCCCCCCAAAAAAACAAAATTATTCTAGGTTCTTTTTTTTTAATATCTTAATTTTATTTTTTTTCAGTGTTTCAAGATTCATTGTTTATGCACCACATCTAGTGCTCCATGCAATACATGCCCTCCTTAATACCCACCACCAGGCTCACCTATTCCCCCACCCCTCTCCCCTCCAAAACTCTCAGAGTCCACAGTCTCTCATACTTCATCTCCCCCTCTGATTTACCCCAATTCACTTTTCCTTTCCTTCTCCCAATGTCCTCCATTATTCCTTATGCTCCACAAGTAAGTGAAACCATATGATAATTGACTCTCTCTGCTTGACTTATTTCACTCAGCATAATCTCCCCCAGTCCCATCCATGTTGATACAAAAGTTGGGTATTCATCCTTTCTGTTGGAGGCATAATACTTCATTGTATATACAGACCATGTCTTCTTTATCCATTTGTCTGTTGAAGGGCATCTTGGCTCTTTCCACAGTTTGGTGATTGTGGCCATTGCTGCTATCAACATTGGGGTACATATGACCCTTCTTTCACTATATCTGTTATCTTTGGGGTAAATACCCAGTAGTGCAATTGTAGGATATCTCAATTTTTAATTTTTTGAGAAATCTCCACACTGTTTTCCAAAGTAGCTGCCCCAACTTGCATTCCCATCAACAGTGTAAGAGGGTTCCTCTTTCTCCACATCCTCTCCAACACTTGTTGCTTACTGTCCTCTTAATTTTGGCCATTCTAACTGGTGTAAGGTGGTATCTCAATGTTGTTTTGATTTGAATTTCCCTGAGGGCTAATGATGATGAATGGTGCTGGGAAAATTGGACAGCTATGTATAGAAGAATGAAACTCGACCATTCTCTTACACCATACACAAAGATAAACTTGAAATGGATGAAAGACCTCAATGTGAGGCAGGAACCTATCAAAATCCTAGAGGAGAACATGGGCAGTAACCTCTTCAACATCGACCACAGCAACTTCTTTCAAGACACATCTCCAAAGGCAAAGGAAACAAAAGCGAAAATGAACTTTTGGGATTTCTTCAAGATCAAAAACTGCTGCACAGCAAAGAAAACAGTCAGCAAAACAAAGGCAACCCACAGAATGGGAGAAGATATTTTCAAATGACACTACAGACAAAGGGCTGATATCCAAGATCTATAAAGAACTCCTCAAACTCAACATCCAAAAAACACATAATCATGTCCAAAAAAATGGGCAGAAGACATGAACAGACACTTCTCCAAAGAAGACATACAAATGGCTAACAGACACATTAGTCTAGGTTCTAAATCCTTAAGTGATGTTGTGGCAGACACAAAGATGCACCACTCAGATCCACCATCAAGAAAGAATTCACTGCCCAACTATGGATTAGGGTCGACTACCACCTCCAGCAGCCATCTGCTTCACAATCTGCCTCAGCATTTGAGACCAGGTCACACTCTCCTCAGGGTGCAGTGGCAGTAGTCATTCATCAAAGTGGTGGTAGCCACAGTCAGGATTTACTCATGACACTCTCAGCCAATGATCAAGCAAGGCAGGGTTACAAAAGAACTCATCAGTCCCACCAAATGCAGGACACTTCTAAGGGTCAACCTTTATTCTGGGCCCCCCACCAGACTGGCAGAGATTTGTCATGTCTGTTCAAGACCCTCTCCCTCTCTTTCTTTCATAGACATTTCTCCCAAAAAAACCTTTCGTGCTCCGAATCCTGTCCCAGCTTCTGCTTCCTGGGGACCCAACTTCAACAGACACTGATATCAGATGGCATTTATGACAATGACCTCAAGCTGAGAAAAGACCGCTCAGGTAATCTCATAAAACTTTTGATGGAGACAGGGAGAAAAGGACAGGCCATTTTGTTACTACTATAGATAGGAACAGAAGAATGCAAACTAGAATTTACTGAGTGCCTGCTATGTGTCACGAACTTTACAAATATTATTATTCAGTCTTTGTGACCACTTTTCAAAATAGATGTTGCTATCCATATTTTATAGATCAAATTTCCCATGATATTTATTCACATATCCCTGAGTGACATATACTACACTACAAAGTTACCTACCTTCAAAGATAAAAGAAAGGTACAGATATGTACACAGGCAATTGAAGTAAATATGGTGTGATACGAAAGGTAGAGAAAAGGGTGACCTGTCTGGCCTGAGAATTCAGAGTAGGTTTCCAAGAGGAATTAATATCTGAGCTGTCTCATGAAGCATAAGGACCCATTTCCCTTGGAATTAGCCAGCTATAAAAAATGTGGCAAGGAGGGCGCCTGGGTGGCTCAGTGGGTTAAAGCCTCTGCCTTCAGCTCAGGTCATGATCCCAGGGTCCTGGGATCGAGCCCCACATTGGGCTCTCCACTCAGCGGGGAGCCTGCTTCCTCCTCTGTCTCTGCCTGCCTCTCTGCCTCCTTGTCTGTCAAGTAAGTAAATAAAATCTTTTAAAAAAAAAATGTGGCAAGGATAGTTCATGCCAAGGCACTCCACATACAAAAAGAAAGAAAGAAAGAAAGAGGAAGTGAACCCACAGTTTGACTCCCAGATTTCTTATAAAAGGAAGAGTCAGGATTCAGATTCAGTTTTGACTGCAAAGATTGTGGTTAGTACATTTCCACCAAAGTTCAGAACTGAAAATGGTAACAAATAAACTTGCCTCTCCATTCATCACAGGTGTGTCTAGACCCAACCCTCACCACTTGGATTCTATAGGGCATGCTTCCCTGGTCCTGTTCGTCCCATCAGGAACAACATAAAGTCTAAGCAAGCAACTTTACAACAGTAACAGAGAGAATTATGAAGGCCTTTTCCGACTGCCAATGCTCCCCTGATGGTTAGTTGAGTTGGCAGCAAAAATACTTCATGAGCTAGAAAATCATTGATAGTTATCCAGAAGATAGACTTCTGGAAGGTTTCACTTAACCTCAGCTATGCCATTGCTCAACATAAATATTGACCTACTCATGTTCGGGAAACAGAAAAGAAAACTTTTCAAATACTCATTTTAAATGAGTGCTTAAATCTCATAGAATAAGATGTTTTGCTTTGTCAGATAATAGAAATAGTTTTATGATTCAGTGTTTAGCAAATGCAAATTACCACCTCGAGACTCACTCCAAATGTTCCAGAGAGGAATCCAAACAATTTTTATTAGGAAATGTCAATGTGCAGTCAGAATATAAAATTAAGGAACTTACAAAAAGGCAGCTTTTGGTGCAATCATTTATTTCAGAAGTAGATAGATTCTGTTAGCAG
Source organism: Meles meles (assembly GCF_922984935.1). Classification (NCBI taxonomy): domain Eukaryota; kingdom Metazoa; phylum Chordata; class Mammalia; order Carnivora; family Mustelidae; genus Meles; species Meles meles. Next base: position 145,844,123 of record NC_060069.1, read on the forward strand.
AGTCATTTTGGCACTTGCTTCTAGGTAGAGCATGATTAATCATGAATCCTGCAAGATGCTAATTTATCATTAAATGAGTAAATAAATATTTTTACATCTTAAGTTTCAATACCTAAATCAACCAGATAAAAATTATTTTATTTACTCGGTGGTGAGAGATTTCTTCTTCTGAAGAACTAAAGGCCTATGTTGACCCGAAGAGAATTCAGCTATCCCATCAGGATCATAGCACAGGACACTGAATGCAGGAAAGGGAGACCACCGCCTAGACTGAGGTAGTGTTAGGAAATGTGCCAACGTTCCTAGGGTCCTTGGAAGCAACTCTGAGCTTGGGGTCAGACTTAGGTGAACTAGGAGTCATCCTGGAATGTGGGCTTTGATGTGATGCAATTTCATGTGATGCGGTATACATGGAAGGGCCGGGTCAGTGGTGCACCGGAATGGGATGATGGCTACACCATGAAAGTTACAAGCTAAAGCAGATTCTGACAGGGTCAGTGGCTTTGCCACCATCCACTGTGGATGGGCTCTGGATAGAGGATCATCTGGGACAGTGGTTGTCAAACTTGAGCATGTGTCAGAATGAACCAGTGTGCTTGTTAAAAATGCAGCTTCCTGGATGCCTGGGTGGCTCAGAGGGTTAAAGCCTCTGCCTTCAGTTCAGGTCATGATCCCAGGGTCCTGGGATCGAGACCCGTATCGGGCTCTCTGCTCAGCCGGGAGCCTGCTTCCTCCTCTCTCTCTCTCTCTGCCTGCCTCTCTGCCTACTTGTGACCTCTATCTATCAAATAAATAAAATCTTAAAAAAAAAAAAAATGCAGCTTCCTTGGCCCAACCCCAGAAATTCTGATTCAATAATGCAGGGGTGGAACATACAAATCTGCATTTTTAAAGCTTGCCAGGTGATTCTAATGTAGGTTTCTGATGAGCAACCATGGCCTAGATGGCAATTGTGAAATAAATAAGATAAAGAAAGATCTTCTACCTGGTAGAATGAACCATGGTATATGAATGCAGTAAAATATAGCTCAATGGCACAAACAGGAAGACAGAATTTTATCACCTTCTTCCACTCCAGTTGCACTGTAGGTAAGTGTAAATGCTTGATTGTGTTGCCTCTAATTTTCAGAGGCCATTAAGAAATTGCTAAAAACACTTCACATTTTTTAGATCAAAAACCTTCAGCCCACTTTAACATAGCAATTGAGTGTATAACAGGTATTATAGTAAAAGAAGGGGTACTGGGTAGTAAAGGGAAAAAACTGGGTAGAATGTCAGTTCCATTTCTGGCTAACTTGATCATATTGATATGTTACTAACAGCTCAGCCTCTCAATATCCTTGACTAAAAACTTGGAATAATAATAATGCCTGTTGAGGGGTGCCTGGGTAGCTCAGTCGTTGGGTGTCTTTCTTCAGCTTAGGACATGATTCTGGAGTCCTGGGATGGAGTCCCACATCGAGCTCCCTGCTCAGCGGGAAGCCTGCTTCTCCCTCTCCCATTCCCCCTGCTTGTGTTCCTTCTCTCGCTGTGTCTCTTTCTGTCAATTAATAAGTAAAATCTTTAAAAATATTACTAATAATAATGCCTCTTGAGAATGGTTGTTCTGAGAATTAAATGAAGAGCATACTTAAGTTCTGAGTCTGGTATCTGGTACATAGAAGAAACTAAGTTTTTTTAGATGAATAGGTGAATGAACAAACATTTGGGTGGGTAGATGAGAAACTCTTCTGAAATTATATGAATGATGGAAATGTTGACAGACATGGTGTGTTGCTTTCAAGTTATTGACAAACATAAGGAATTCTTTATTTTTAATTACCAGTTCATTTCTTTTTTCCAGTGTGTTTTTAACCACCAGGAAAACAAGTGTAATCATCCTTTATTTTTATCCTGCTTTGCTTTGATTTCCTACATAGCCTTGGTATAAATCATTCAAAATACCACTTAAGCCATAGACCAGCAGAGCCTGGCAGTCTTTGGATTCAGTGCTGCTGAACCAGACGGGAAAACTAATTCACTCATTTGGCTTTCATTTTGTATACCCTTCCCATCTTCTTCAGTACTTTTATTAATTTCTAGAGCATGGTCTGTGAGTAGTTCCACAGAAGTTCACAATTACGCGAGGCTGTCTTCCATGTTAACTCTTCAGATGATTTCATTTATGGGCACAGCTGTCTCATCTTGATTTCACTGGGAGTGAGGCAGAACTGGCATTTCCCTTCTCACAGCTCATTTATTTCAGACACATATTGCGGCATACATTAAGTTCAATTTCTGTGGGGTTGTTATTGAGGTGTAGAACCATGCACAGCTGGATGGCATCCTGCCCTCCAGAGGGGATGAAGAATAAGGCAGACAAAAGGACAGGCATAAGAAGAGATAAATTTTCCAATCTGTGAGATCCATTTCATGCCATGGACATCCCCAAGCTTTTCCCAGGAAGACAAGAAAGTCTAGGACCTGGGGGTAGACAACACTTTTCTATTTACAAATAACTTCATACTCATCACTTGATATTCTATACTATAACATAGGTATTTTTAGAATCCTTATTTTAAAGGTAAGGAAGTAGAAGTACAACAGGGTGACACGGTTGGCCACCTCAGAGCAGGGACTGGATATCACTTTTTTTTTTTTGTCTTAGTCTGTCTGAGCTGCTATAACACCATACCACAGCCTGGGTGGCTTCTTAACAACAGAAATTTGTTTCTCTCATTTCTGAAGGTTGGGCATCAAGATCAGGGTATCAACATGGTTGGTTTCTGGTGAGATTCTCTTCCTGATTATGAAGGTCAGTGCCTTCTCACTGCGTCCTCACATGGGGAAAGAGCCAAACCAGCTCTCTGAGACTTTTTTATAAGACTGGTAAGCTAATCCCTGAGGACTCCATTCTTATGACCTGAGCACCTCCCAGGGGCCCACCTCCTTAATTCTATCATGTTGGGCATCAGGATTCCAACATAAGAATTTTGGAGGTGATAGAAACATCCAGACCATAGCTTTTTCTAATTTCAAATCCCAGATTCCTTCCAAAATGGCTATATTTCCCCACATTCAGATGCGACACTAGGGTCAGCAGCATCCTTAAAAGGAGAGAAAAAGAGACACATCCAAGGCAAATTCAGTTTTCCACAGCCAACCTGCATAATCTGAGTCAAATAAACTTCCCTCATTGTATTCAGCTCAAAGGTACTCCGTGGGTGTGAACGTATTAATTTATTGCCAATCACTAACCACAGGAGAGTCTCTCTTTCTGATGGTCACCATTGCCTCCTGGCTTTAGTTTAGCCTAAGATGTTGGACAGCTGCCAAGGCAAACAGTGCTGTAGGGTTATGGGCTGATCTGGGCAGGCTTTTGTCCTGTTTGGCTGAGTTTCCTTGGACCTCTGTCCTGAACTTGATTGGGCTGAAGAGTTATTTTCACAGAGGAGCTGTTGCACGCAATTGAGATCTTACTTAGCATTTGTTCTAAGTAATTTTAAATAATCTCTAGTTCAAAGGATTCTGCAGATAGAACCCTCCTTCCTAAAATCAAACAAACAAAAAACCCTAAAACAGATTCATTTTTATCTTACAGTTCATGTAAACTTAGTCACTTCCGTGATCAACACAGGAACAGGTTCAGGTGAAAAATTACCTGCTCTGCATTCTCAGGTAAATCTCAGAGGATCTTTTTTATCTTGCTTTATTATGGTCAAGCAAAGTCCTTACACAAATGAGCTACAGACTTCTGTAACCTCAGCCAAGAATCTCTTATTGAACATGTGATTAACCGCATTACATATAACTTTCAGGCTCCGGAAGTTGCCTACCATACCAGGTACTAAGAGCTTGAGCAGGAGATTAAGCATTGGGGGACTGAGGTGAAATCCCCCAAACACAAAGGGGAACACAGTTAATGCTAACATTTGTAGAAAAAGAAACACCTCTTCCTCCTCCTTTCTTTACACCACCACCTGTGCCCCGGGGGTGGAGGGTGTGATTCTGGTCCTCTCATTTCCAGTCCCCCTCCCCACCCATTTCTGCTCCGACACCCACACTTACGAACTTCACTAGAGAGGAGTCATTAGAAATTCATTAGAATGAATTCATTAGAATGAATTAGAAATTCATTCATTAGAAATGGAGATGTGGGCACATTGCACCAGGTACCTTAAATATTACACTGTCCTTAAAGAGTATTGCTGAAAGCTTTCTGCTTTTTTCTCCTACTACCCAGATTTGCGTAGTAAGCAAATCCAGGCATAGCCTGACTCTCCAGAATCTTTCCTCTTTCTCTCTCTCTCTTCCTTTTCTTCTCCTTTCTTTCTCTGAGCATGCAGCTGAACAGTATTAGATTTAGGGGAAAAGAGGGAATCTCGTTTTGGTTTAACTGATGAGCCTGTATTCAAAGGTATTTAATAAATCAACATTTCACTTTTGACAAAATGGTACTCTACTTCTCCTTTGGCTATTAATCCTTGAGTGTGTCATTTTCTTTATCAGACATCCAGCAGGGAGAAGTTCTAGAAGGCAGAACTGTACTCTCTCATTCTTGGGATGCCAATTAATAACTACAAAATATACACCATTCTTCTTCAACATAATTATTATACTTAATTCTACTCAATCAATCACTGAACTAATGAAAAAATTCCCAAATGAAGGAACCTAAATGTGTAATGGGAGTTTGGAGGGGAATAGTGAAAGATAATTCACCTATGTCCTGAAAAGAACCTCTTTATTTTCATATTTCTTATTTATTTATTTAATTAATTAATTTAACAGAGAGAGAGAGCACACAAGTAGGCAGAGAGGGAGCCAGAGGGAGAGGGAGAATTAGGCTCCCTGCCAAGCAAAGAGCCCAATATGGGGTTCGATCCCAGGACCCTGGGATTATGATCAGAGCTGAAGGCAGATGCTCAACCAACCGAGCCACGCAAGCCCCCCAGTTTTCATATTTCACTTAACTGATTAAGCCACCGTGATGGGTATTATCTCTGCCATTCTTCCCCCAGTGGGTTTTTCCCCCATTTATTTGCTCACAGATGTTCCAACTATGTCTTAACCCAGATTCTCCTGGAAGGAGATCCTGAGACAAGGTCTTAGGTGCAGTACTTTGTCCCTTAGGAGACAGGGATGAAGGATGAAGGAAACAAAACAAGAAATGAGAGAAATTCAATAAAAGAATGTTTTATCAAGTTGGTGCTTGATACTCAATCTCCCAGGACCTTCTGAGGACTCTATGCAGGTTCCCTAAAAAGTCCCATGTCAAGGCACCAGAGAAGCCCCTAGTGGGAAGTTAGAGGAACACAGTGAAGGCACAAGGGGAAGATTCTGTCAGGGGCATCTGTGCAGTTCTAGTCAAGTCCTCCACAGAACTGGAGGTCAGAGAAGTAGATGTTTTAAAAGATGACGTTTTGTCCAATATAGTCCTCCTCTAGCCTTACACCGTCCCTGGTATGCCTTCTTTAAAGTCCAAAATGTTACAGAGTCCCCTTCAAGCTAAGGCCAGTCTCAGAGTCCATGAAGACCGAATACAGTGGATTGATGTAACAATCTTGGCTGCTGCAGTTGGCCTGATATCCACCATCCATCAGCATCATCAGTTTTCAAGTTCCCTCAATTTGGGCAGCATTTTGGCAGTTCTTGTTTGTTTTTCTGGTTGGATAATCTAGACCTTTATGCTTTAGAAATCAGAGTTTTTCTTGACGTAGTTGAGCCAAGGTTACTCAATTGCCTATTCACAGCTGTCACTGAAGATGGACGCTTCAAAGACAACTCAGTGAATTCCCAAATCCCAGAACTACTTCTCTCTTATCCTATTATGTAGCAGCAGTACTACCTCCTTGTGATAATCGGACTCAAGTTCCCAACCAGTATAAGAATTCCTGCCTTTACAAGGGAAGCAAGGGCGAAAATGAACTATTGGGATTTCATCAAGATCAAAAGCTTTTGCACAGCAAAGGAAACAGTTAACAAAACCAAAAGACAGCTGACAGAATGGGAGAAGATATTTGCAAACGACATATCAGATAAAGGGCTAGTATCCAAAATCTATAAGGAACTTAGCAAACTCAACACCCAAAGAACAAACAATCCAATCAAGAAATGGGCAGAGGACATGAACAGACATTTCTGCAAAGAAGACATCCAGATGGCCAACAGACACATGAAAAAGTGCTCCACGTCACTCGGCATCAGGGAAATACAAATCAAAACCACAATGAGATATCACCTCACACCAGTCAGAATGGCTAAAATTAACAAGTCAGGAAATGACAGATGCTGGCGAGGATGTGGAGAAAGGGGAACCCTCCTCCACTGTTGGTGGGAATGCAAGCTGGTGCAACCACTCTGGAAAACAGCATGGAGGTTCCTCAAAATGTTGAAAATAGAACTACCCTATGACCCAGCAATTGCACTACTGGGTATTTACCCTAAAGATACAAACATAGTGATCCGAAGGGGCACGTGTACCCGAATGTTTATAGCAGCAATGTCTACAATAGCCAGACTATGGAAAGAACCTAGATGTCCATCAACAGATGAATGGATCAAGAAGATGTGGTATATATACACAATGGAATACTATGCAGCCATCAAAAGAAATGAAATCTTGCCATTTGCGACGACGTGGATGGAACTAGAGCGTATCATGCTTAGTGAAATAAGTCAATCGGAGAAAGACAACTATCATATGATCTCCCTGATATGAGGACATGGAGAAGCAACATGGGGGGGTAGGGGGATAGGAGAAGAATAAATGAAACAAGATGGGATTGGGAGGGAGACAAACCATAAATGACTCTTAATCTCACAAAACAAACTGGGGGTTGCTGGGGGGAGGTGGGATTGGGAGAGGGGGAGCGGGCTATGGACATTGGGGAGGGGAGGCGAACCATAAGAGACTATGGACTCTGAAAAACAACCTGAGGGTTTTGAAGGGTCAGGGGTGGGAGGTTGGGGGAACAGGTGGTGGGTGATGGGGAGGGCACGTTTTGCATGGAGCACTGGGTGTTGTGCAAAAAGAATGAATACTGTTACGCTGAAAAAAATAAATAAATAAATAAAAAGGGTAAAAAAAAAAAAAAAAAAAAAAAAGAATTCCTGCCTTTACCTGCTGGTTCCCCAACATGAGGATCCAAGAGAGACTAGGAGCAGCACAGCTGTGTTCAGTGGCAGTCTTACCGGGTCCTATTCAGGAACAGCCTAAGACTGAGGGGACAAATCCATTCCATAAGTGAGTCACTGGGAGTGATGGTTAAAATAGATAATTCTACTTCTACCCCTTTGGTTCCCAGTCCCCTGTTTTATAATCATAATAAAACAACATCATAGGGGCACCTGAGTGGCTCAGTTTGTTAAGCATCTGCCTTCAGCTCAGGTCATGATCCCGGGATCCTGGGATCGATTCCCACATCAGGCTCCCTGCCTCTCCCTCTGCCTGCTGCTCCCCCTACTTGGGCTCACTCACTCTCTCTCTCTTTCTCTTTCTTTCTCATTCTATCTCAAATAAATAAATAAAATCTTTTTTAAAAATTGAATATTGACTATTTTCCTCTGAAAAAAAAGCCTGAACCAAAAGCTCCTATACCATATCCAAACACTTTTCATCATGCACAACTGATACTCCATACCCATTACCTCCTCCCCAAAGCCTCTAGACGCTCTTCCACTTCCTAATTCTGTGAATATGACTATTCTATATCTTCAAATAAGTGGAATCTTATAATATTTGTTCTTTTGTTTCTGGCTTCTATTCAGCATAGTATTGGAAGTCCTAGCCAGAGCAATTAGGCAAGAAAAAGAAATAAAAGGTATCCAAATTGGAGAGGAAGAAGTAAATTTGTCTCTATTAACAGATGATATATTTTTATATGTAAAAAACCATAAAACTTCCACACAAAGAAAACTATGGAGTGGTGAACATTGTACAACAGGGTGAATATACTTAATGTTACTTAATCATACATTTAAAATGGTTAAGATGGCAAATTTTACACATTGTCTATTTTACCACAATAAAGACAGAGAGAGGAAGAACACAGAGAGAAACTGTTCTTGATTTTCTTTGATATTGGGAGTTGAGAAAAATGACAGACCAATAACCATATGCCAATGACAGGAGTTGTAAGAAGCAGCTGTGTTTCTGGATACAACTGGATAAAATAATAGCTATATGGACACAGAAAAGGGAAAAGGCATTTTAACTCAGATAGTCAGGAAAAATAGGATGTAGGTATCTCATGATAGAGACCTTGAGAACAGGAAGAATTTCCACAGCAGACCTGAGATTATCCCAGACTTTCCAACTCCAGATGCAAGACACTGGCTCTTCTGCCCTGGGAATATTAAAATCTTCTTTATTCAATTACACATAAAACATGCTCTGAACAATCTGCTAAGTTAATTTACATTTTTTTTATTATTAACTAGCTGAGAAGTAGAAGCCTGTCACTACAGGTGGTGTTTGATATTTAGGAATAAAGAGGTACTCGGTGAAATCCATGTCTCCCCTACTCCCATTTAAGTTCTTCCGAAAGCATTCCCCTCTGTTCCTCAAGTCACCAAAAGGACTTAAGAAACATACGTCCAAGTGCATTAGGCTACTGTAACAAAATTAACTATAAACTTAAAATCCTCTTAAGGTTTTCAATCCTTATAATTAAAAATGACTATTACAAAATTTACTTACAATTAAATTATATATATCAAAATATTACTAGGGACACCTGCGTGTTTCAGTTAAGTGTCTGCCTTCAGCTCAGGTCACAATCTCAGGATCCTGAGAGGAGCCCGGGTCAGGCACTCAGCAGGAAGTCTGTTTCCTCCCTCTCCTTCTGCCCCTCCTCCCACTCAGGTTTTCACTCTCTCTTTCTCTCTCCGATTGAGAAAATCTTAAAAATATATATTACTAGATATATTTCACATAGATAGCCCTTTCTTCAGCAACACAAACTCCCTATATTTTTCCCACTATCTCTTTATTTCTCTAGACCTTTCTTTAATCCGTGTTTCAACAACTTCATTCTCTGCAGCCACACAAAAGATGAATCTGAAGCCACTTCAGTGCTTACATTCTGGGTTGGCAAGCAGCCTCACAGCATCTTTGCCCATAGCCTTGTCTAAAACATGGGCCCTTATGTCTCCTTCTTATAAGCAACCCCTTTCTTTCACAGTATGGAAATGAAGAATCTGGATAACCTCATCAGATTGCTTACGTGGACCCCAGTTGGAAAGCACAGGCTCAGTGTCATTTTCTTCACTGTCTGCGGAAAAATCTAGTGAGAGGCCACCTGTGCTGTGACTTTGTCAGCTCTTTAGTAAATTACATGCAAGGATAAAGAGGATAAAGGATAAAGAGGACAATCCTTGCCTGCTGATAACACACACTCTTCTTCATTCTCCTTTTTCTACAATATATTGAATAACACTATAGAGCATAAGTCCTTGTATCCTTTATATAACAAATGTATAATTACAACACATAGAGCCAAAAAAAAATGCATCTCAAAAGATACTGTATTTTCTAACAGCAAGTAGAGAGATATTTCAGAACAGCGAACACAGTTTTCCAACTCTGAGCTCTTTTAACAGCATGATGTTTTCGAACATCTGAACTAGGTAATGATTCTGCGGGCTACATGTGGATTTCAACCTTCCACAATTTAGAAAAATTTGGAAAGAGGAAGGAATTTTTTAATTTACTTTATTTGTCTAATTTTGGATGCATAAAGCACTTGCCTGTGACATCACTGACTCTTCACGGCAACCTATGGTCTGGGCATTATGATGTCATTTTATAGCAGAAGCAGAGAAGTACTAAGAAATTTGCTCAAGGTCAGTCTCCAAAAAGGTGAAGACTGGATTCATACAGGATCTGTTTGAATCCAGTAGACTTTGGCTCTTCAGAATCCAGGACATTTCTCATTGGAATTCAGTATAAAAAAATTACCATTAGGTTTTTTTAGCTTTACAAAAACAAAAATTTAGGTTTTTGTTAAGAATAAGTTTAACATATATAATATATATTAATAATATGTCTACAAAATCTGTGCCTCAAAACTTACCTATTAAACACAAATAGGTTATTTGACCTCCTGGTATCTAGTTTTATTCAGTTAACATGTTTTGCTTCAACATGAAACAAAAAGCTGTATTTAATGGCATTAATTCTGAAGAGTTCACTAACTTAATATTCTAGGTATTTTTCTCCTCTACACATTTTTTATATGGAGATCTACGTAGAATATTAGCTTCAATCCTTTTAAGGAACTTAATTTCTATATATTTCAAGCCAACACATTAGAAAAGAAAAAAGGTGGGAGTGGAATTGGAGGAATAAGAAAAGTGAACCACGGTAGCAGCCAAGAGGCTTAAGAATGGAGTTATTCTGCCACCTCGTGGTTCTTCTGTGGTATAGCCGGAGCCGCTTTACTCCATTTCTTTCCCTTTCTTTCTTTTCTCTTTCTTCTTCTTTCTTTCTTTCTTTCTTCCTTTCTTTCTTTCTTTCTTCCTTCCTTCCTTTCTTTTCTTTCTCTCTTTCTTTCTTTCTTTCTTTCTTTCTTTCTTTCTTTCTTTCTTTCTTTCTTTCTTTCTTTCTTTTCCTTCCTTCCTTCCTTTCTTTCTTTTCTAAGAACTGTTTTGATATATCCTTCTTTCCAACAGAGAGATTTTCCACTTAGTGGTTTACAAATCTGGATGCCCAGCACAGTCGCTCAGGAAACATAGTCAGGGGACCCATCCCTCGATATTATGATCTCGTATTTGGGGGAAAGGCCTGGGAGAGTTTCCCCATTATCCCTGTTGATAATGACTCCGTTGATTCCACATTGTGAAAGCCCGGAAGCTTTTTTTTTTTTTAATCAGTCTTCTTTATCCTTTTATTGATAGATAAAGATTGTCTATATCTTCTCTGTGGTACAAAAAAATTCTGCAATAAACATGGGAGTGCACATACTTCTTTGAGGTCCTATTTTTATTTTTATTTTTTGGCTATATACCCAGAAGTGGGATTGCTGGGTCTTATGGTAGTTCTACTTTAATTTTTTGAAGACCTTCCATACTGTTTTTCATAGTGTCTGTACCAGTTCCCATACCCATCAGAAATGTACAGGGTTCTCTTCTCCACATTCTTGCCAGGACTCATTATCACTTGTCTTTTTGGTACTAGCTATTCCATAGACTGTGAGATGAAATCTCATTGTGGCTTTGATTTGAATTTCCCTGATGATTAGTGGTGTTGAGCATCTCTTTTCAAGTATTGGTTGGCCATTCGCACGTCTTTTTACAAACAATCCGTACGTATTCCCTTCATTCCGGGCTCTCTGCTAACCTCCATTCGATGCCTCTCTGCTGGCTGAGTGTGACCCCGGGACTGAGCACTGGTGCCGCCGCCTTTATTGAACGCGCTTGTCCTATTCCCATTCTCTTCTCCCTGGGTATTTTGGCTAATTTTGGTTTTGTTGATAACCTCTCTCTTGAAACTTTTTCTTCTGCTGGGCTTAGTTATATTTTCTCTCCTTGGTCTCCTCCCACTGGACAAACAAACGAACATCATCAAAGTCAAAGTCTCACCCACCCAAGCGGACCTGGCTTCCCTGCTTCTCCAGCGCATCAGACAGGCCCCCCTCAGGGCTTCAGACAACCTCCCGCGTCTGGCTCAGCACTTGCCTCCAGTCCCTCCCTGCCTGGGACCCGCCCCCGCCTCCTTCAAGTCTTTGCTCAAACGTTACTTCTCACTGCTACTCCTACTTAGAAATGCAACTTCTCCCACCAGATGTCTTATTCTTACCCTCCTGCTTTATTTTTTCCCTAGTAGTTACAATATTCAACATACTGCACAATTTTAGTATTTGTTATGTTTACTGTCTTCTTAACCCTAGGGTACGAAATCGGTAGGAACAGAGAGTTCTGTTTTCTCCACTGTCCTGTGCTCAGAAACAAAGACAGCGCCTGGCACCTACGTTGTGTGTGCTCAAAAAAACACTTGCGAAATGAAAGAAGGAATGATGAAGGAATGAATGAAGGAATGATGGTCCACATCGTTGATAGGTAGTTCAGCCTCGCAAGTATTCAAACATACAAATTAACACCAAGTACCATAGTTTTCGATTGATTTTTCCATTTATATGGTCTTAAAATATAATTCCTCAACCCAGTGAGGCTATAGTAAGTTACATTCACATTTTAGTTAAATTGATGTAGCCATTATTTTTTAATCAATTTACATGTAGTCATGAAGTGTTTATAACCTCTGGCCCAGTAGCCCCAGTTTTGAAATTTTGCCACAACCACCACCCAAAGAAAAAAAAATTTTTTTAATACATATAGTCTGCATAGCCCTCTACCGCAGTATTTCTTTCTTTTTTTTTTTTAGATCTATTTATTTATTTGAGAGTGGGATGGAGGGGCAAAGGGAATGAGAAAATCTTAAGGAGACTCCCCTCTGAGCACAGAACCCAACTCCGAACTCCATCTCACCACCCAGAGATACCGCAGTATTAATAATAATGATGAAAACTGAAAGACACCAAATGAATTAAGTTATGTTAATTCCATGCATGAACTATTTTGCAACCATTATAATCATAAAGACTGTGCTTCAACATGGAAAATTGTTTATGGAAAATGGAATCTGTAATTATGCAGCTTTTATATGTACATGGGAAAGGCTCTAAAGGATGCACAGAAATTAGAACTTTTCGCATAGATGAGTGATGAGATTAAATCTTTCTTTTGTCTCCATTCCCCACATATTCCAATTTATTGCTGTAGATTTTAGAGTTCTTTAACATTGGAAAGGAAAATAAATTGTCCTATTTCTAAATGTTATAACCTCACCTGATGTGAATTTATTCTAAATTCCAAAAAGTGATCATTACTTGCTTTTATTGTATTCATCAAGAACAATTTACATCTTTACAGAAATAGTCTTTAAAACAGATTTATTTGCATAAAAATGAGCAATTTACCCAAAAAATTCAGGCTGAATTTAATATTAATTCAAGAATTAAATTGTCCTTCCCCTTTTCCCATGTATCTGCTCTGTCTGCATGGGTTCACATTCTAATTACTTGGTTCTTACAGATATGCTTGGGCCCATTATCGCTCTACATTTTAATAAATAGGACTATCTATAATTCTTCTTCTTTCGCATACGTTTCTATTAGTTCATAGCACAATCTCCAGGAATTCATGGAGGGGAGGGATTTCAGACAAAGGAACTCAGGACATGCCCTTCCCCCTCAAAAATTGGCTTCCCGGGGCGCCTGGGTAGCTCAGTGGGTTAAAGCCTCTGCCTTCGGCTCAGGTCATGATCCCAGGGTCCTGGGGTCCAGCCCCACATCGGGCTCTGCTCAGCAGGGAGCCTGCTTCCCTTCCTCTCTCTGCCTGCCTCTCTGCCTACTTGTGATCTCTGTCTGTCAAATAAATAAATAAAACCTTTAAAAAAAAAAAGTTGGCTTTCCCTCTTGAACTAAGCTTCAGCCTTCACCAGATCCTGAGATTGTGATCTACTTGTTTGATCCAAGCTTCCCTACACACTCCCAAACCAGTTAGCCCTTACCCTCGGTCATATGTAATCTTAGATATTGTTGAAATTCAGTCTTCCTTTCAGGTGTCTTGCTCAACAATGATTTGGGTTGTGGCCTCACTGCCTTTCTGGTCATGACTAGGGATAGCTGTTCTCAATTTCACAGTCCCCCATTTGCATGACTCTCAGCTACTCTATCACTCCCCATTCAGTACTGACAGCCAAGCATTATTTTCAGTATCATAACATTAGCTCCTTGGTGTGAAACGAAGTCAAATCAACTATTCCTTGATTTGCGTCCTTACAAAGCTAAAGTTCATATAAAACCAACAACAAAAAGAGAAAATCCTTTCTTGTGGGTCCTCTTACTTCCAAGGGCCTCCCTACAGAAGTGTTGCACTTCTCATACCATAGATACACTTGCCCCATGACTTACTTAAGCCAAAGACATGTGAGAAAAAGTGGTATGTTCCACTTCCAGTAGAAGCTGTTAAGAGTCATCACATGGTTCTTCCTTTGCTTTATATTTCCTCTGCCTAAAGATATCTAAACAACATCTTAGAGAGGACTTCTTCAGGCAAAGGCCAGAAATGAAGCAGAGCAAGTGTCCTGTAATGAAGTTAAAAAGAAAGAAGCCTTGTGGTTAGATACTACTAAGATTTTTGGAGTCATTCATTACCGTAGCATGACCCAGGCAATGATGCCTGGTACAACTTGTGTCTTCTTGACATTTTAGGAGGCAATGGGATATAATGAGCTAGATGAGTGACTTTGGGCAAATTACCCAATCTCCATGTGCCTCGTCTATAACATTGAGATAATACCTTTTGTGTGAGGTTATTGTGATAAATAAATAAATAAGTGAAAAATTATAAACACCAACTGGTGAATACTAACTATAAATGTTAGCTACTGTTATAAACACCAACTAGTGAATACTAACTATAAATGTTAGCTACTGCTATTTACTATTCTTATTATTACTAATACAAATATTAATTGGCAACAGATATGGCTTTTATCCTTATTCTGTATATACAGTCTCCAGCACAGCGTCTGACTCATATGCTCCATTTGATCTATTTTCCAAATGTCTTTAATTGATCAACCACTTTCCTTTGGTTTCATTTCCTCATATGAACACTTCCTCATATGAGCACTCCCATTCCTTTTCTTCTACCATCATTTTTTCATCTTTTCCTTTAAACTAGCAAAGATTTTGTAATATAAATTTAAATAGGAACATTCAGTTCATTTTACTTGATACCCTGAATTTTGTACTTTTAGACCTCAATCTATTCTTTCCTCTGAGGAAGCTCCCAATAAATCATTTCATGTACCAAAATGACTGCTTAACGGACATCTTAGTATGTAGTAGGTTCAGTTTGTAAATACAAGTATCTGAAATGGTCATAAGTTATGGAGTCAGAGTCTCCAGAAAAACTCTTTTTAGACACTATCCTTTTCTCCTGTCATGTTCTCAAGGATAGAGAATAATGTTCTTTTCTCTTTTTTCTGCATGGGACAATTATAGAAAAAGACAGCCATTTTTTCTTAGAAAAATAGAAATATTTTTATTTCTTATAATATTTCTTATATTATATTTTCTTTTATAATTCTTATATTTCTTATTATATATTATATTTCTTATAATATATTTCTTATAATATTTCTTAGAAATATTTTCTTTCTATTTTTTCTAAGAAAAAATGGCTGTCTTTTTCTATAATTTTTATATAATTATATATATATAATTCTATAATTTTTATATAATTATATATATATATAATTATAATTTTTTCTAAGAAAAAATAGAAATATTGTGTGTGTTCTTAATTTCTTTGCATCTTTCTATTTTTCTCACACAAAGCGTCTTTAATCATCTGTGACATTGATTTTCATTGCAACCCATTTCCCTGAATTCTATAAACAAAAGACACATGCTTTAAATTACCAAAATCTTACTCACTTCATTTTTCATTCCAAGAAAATAAAACAAAGTTCTCTCTCAAACTGAAAACAATTCTTTTCTGTTCAGCTTTAAAGATGCTCTTATTACCTAATTTTCTAACTGGCTACCTGGACTTCAACTTTTCCCTTTAATCCAGTGTTTTATTTTGTTGCCAAAATCATTTTCTTAAAATTAAAACTTGATTTTTTTTTACTTTCTGAGGGTAAAAACATCCATATACTCTCCAACAACAATAGAATTTTTGCAGTTGGAGTATTATTGCGAAATTAACACAATCTTATTCGCTAGGCCCCTCCCTAAAGCTCCCTCTTCCTCTCGTTTCTGTGACAGCACCTTCGTCTTCATCCTTTCTTTTTTTTTAATTTTTATTTATTTTTTAATTTCTTTTCAATGCTCCAGAACTCATTGTTTGTGCACCACACCCAGGCTCCATGCAATACTTCCCCTCCATAATACCCACTACCAGGCTCATCCAACCCCCCACCTCCCTCCCTTCCAAAACCTTCAGTTTGTTTCTCAGAGTCCACAGTCTCTCATGGTTCATCTCCCCCTCTGATTTTCCCCAACTCCCTTCTCCTCTCCATCTCCCCATGTCCTCCATGTTATTCCTTATGTTCCACAAATAAGTGAAACCAAATGGTAATTGACTCTCTCTGCTTGACTTATTTCACTCAGCATAATCTCTTCCAATCCCATCCATGTTGATACAAAAGTTGGGTATTCATCCTTTCTTGTGGATAATAACCCATTGTAAATATGGACCATATCTTCTTTATCCATTTGTCTGTTGAAGGGCATCTTAGTTCTTTCCACAGTTTGGCCACTGTGGCCATTGCTGCTATGAACATTGGGGTACAGATGGCCCTTCTTTTCATTACATTTGTTTTTGGGGGTAAATACCCAGTAGTGCAATTGCAGGGTCATAAGGTAGCTCAATTTTTAACTTTTTGAGACATCTCCACACTGTTTTCCAAAGTGCCTGCCCCAGCTTGCATTCCCACCAACAGTGTAACACATGTTGTTTACTGTCTTGTTAATTTTGGCCATTCTAACTGGTGTAAGGAGGTATCTCGATGTGGTTTTTGATTTGAATCTCCCTGATGGCTAGTGATGATGAACATTTTTTCCTATGTCTGTTAGCCATTTCTTTGTCTTCTTTGGAGAAGTGTCTGTTCTTGTCTTCTGCCCATTTTTTAACATGATTATCTATTTTGTGTGTGTTGAGTTTGAGGAGTTCTTTATAGACCTTGGATATCAGCCCTTTGTTTGTACTGTCATTTGAGAATATCTTCTCCCATTCAGTGGGTTGTCTCTTTGTTTTGCTGTTTTCTCTGCTGTGCAGAAGCTTTTGATCTTGATGAAGTCCCAAAAGTTCATTTTTGCTTTTTTACCTTTGCCTTTGGAGACACGTCTTGAAAGAAGTTGCTGTGGCCAATGTCTAAGAGATTACTGCCTGTGATCTCCTCTAGGATTCTGATGGATTCCTGCCTCACGTTGAGGTCTTTTATCCATTTCAAGTTTATCTTTGTGTGGTGTAAGAGAATGGTGAAGTTTCATTCTCCTACATGTAGCTGTCCAATTTTCCCAGCACCATTTATTGAAGAGACTGTCTTTTTTCCACTGTATATTTTTTCCTGCTTTGTCGAAGATTAGTTGACCATAGAGTTGAGGGTCCATATCTGGGCTCTCTACTCTGTTCCACTGGTCTATGTGTCTGTTTTTGTGCCAGTACTATGCTGTCTTGGTGATCAGAGCTTTGTAGCAAAGTTTGAAATCAGGCAACATGAAGTCCCAGTTTTGAATTCCTTAGCAATTCAGGGTCTCTTCTGGTTCCATACAAATTTTAGGATTGTTTGTTCCAGCTCTTTGAAAAATGTGGCTGGAATTTTTATCAGAATGGCATTGAAAGTATAGATTGCTCTAGGCAGTACAGACAATTTAACAATGTTTATTCTTCCCATCCATGAGCATGGAATGGTCTTCTGTCTTTTTGTATCTTCTTCAATTTCTTTCATGAGTGTTCTGTAGTTCCTCGAGTACAGATCCTTTACCTCTTTGGTTAGATTTATTCCCAGATATCTTATGGTTCTTGGTACTATAGTAAATGGAATCAATTCTCTAATTTCCCTTTCTGTATTTTCATTGTTAGTGTATAAGAAAGCAACTGATCTCCATACATTGATTTTGTATCCTGCCACATTACTGAATTGCTGTATGAGTTCTAGTAGGATCCTTTCTATTCATTCTCCAGCTCCTTCCCAGCCTCCTTCTCTTTTTAGATCTATGAATGTGAACATTCTCCACAATTATGTCCTCAAGCTTTCATGCTTCCCTTTCTATATCGTCCCTCCAGAGACCTCAATCCTTCCCAAGTTCTCACCACAAATACCCATAAGCATTATCTAGAGCAGCACTGTCCAATAGAAATAGAATAGAATGCAAGCCACAATTACAAGCTACATATGTAATGCAAAATTTTCTAGTAGCCACATTGAAAAAGAAGTTAATAAATATTTCACAAACTATATTACTGAGATGAGATAAAAATTAAGAGGGAGGCAAACCATAAGAAATGCTGAACTCTAGGAAACAAACAGGATTTTTGGAGAGGAGGTAGATGCGGGAGGGATGATTGGGTGATGAGCATTAAGGAGGCCATTTGATATAATGAGCACTAGGTGTTATAGGCAACCGATGAGTCACTAAATTCTACCTCCAAAACTAATAAGTTATATATTAAATTTATAATAATATAATTATGTATTAGTATATTAATAAATTATATAGTATAAAAACATTATATATATTATTGAACCCAATAGATCCAAAATATTGTTATTTCAACATGTAATCAATACTTTAAAAGTGAGATATTCATGCTCTTTTGCTTGGTTTTTTGGCCTGTCTTTGAAATGAATGCTTACTTTCCAGTTTCAAAACATTTCAGTGAGGTTTAGCAAACACTTCTTTCAAGTTCTTACGTGGTCAATGGCTACCATATTAGACAGTGCAGATCAATGCACTAAACACTTTACCAAGGTGTCCCTTTAATAATCTGTTCAACATCCCCTCATGAATGCCCTACCAGCACTTAAGGTTGATCAGATCCAAAACAAAATACATTTCCTCCTATACTCCCTTTGTCTAATATAAGCAAGAATCAGCTCATCCTCCTGCTTTCCTTTAGCTATCAATGGTCCCAACAATATAGCAATATTTAAGTTCCAAAACTACCTTAATATTAAGGAAGCAGGAGGAATCTTTCAGGTCATGCAGTACTACCTTCAGGAATTTCCTCTACGAAAAGGTTATTATCCTTTGGCTAAGATCTCTGAACCTTTGGCTAACAACATCTTTAAGCTTCCTACTATAGACAAAAGGTATGCACATGTTTCCCCCACCCCTGGGACAATATCTCTGGCTTTAGAACACAAAAGAGTTTGAACAGCATGACCTAGGCTCAACAGTGCCTCATCTCTCTTCCATAATGGTCACACCCAATTTATTAACAAATTCTGTCCATTCAATCTTCCAGATCTCTCCAAAGCAAACCTATTTCTACCTTCCCACTGTCATTGACTTATCATACCAATGTCTTCTGAATCCCTTTAGCTATGAGGGCAAGAGACTCTGCCAGGGAGCAATGGGTCTGATCTGTCACTGACAGAAAGGCAGCTGTGGCTTGATCATGCATGAACACCCATGACATGATCAGGTAGGTCACGAAGATTAAAAAACAGGATCAAAACCAAGTCAGTCGGAAGAAGAGTTGTGACTAGGGCTGTGGCCAGACTCTACCAGATGGCATCAGATCTTAGTGGTTTGAGTCACCACTGGGGTTCCTGCTAGTGGATCTCAGTGCCCTGAGAAGAGCCTGGCTGTGACCCCTTTGTGGGGACCCTCAACGTTCCCTGCCCAGGTACCTACAATAGACACGCTGCCAGTCTTGGTTTCCCCTCGGCTATACTTTTTCCCATGCCAACAAGATTTTTTTTTAAAGATTTTATTTATTTATTTGACAGACAGAGATCACAAGTAGGCAGAGGGGCAGGCAGAGACAGAGGAAGGGAAGCAGGGGCCCTGCTGAGCAGAGAGCCCGACGTGGAGCTCGATCCCAGGACCCTGGGATCATGACCTGAGCCGAAGGCAGAGGCTTTAACCCACTGAGCCACCCAGGCGCCCCCCATGCCAACAAGATTTGCTCTCATTTACACAAGATCGTTCTTGGTATCCTCTAGTTGGATTGAAGATTCAGTTTAAGGATGTGTTCTCCAGGTCTGAGTAGAGGTTGTTGGCCTCCAGAGTCTGATGATTTCTTTCAGGCCCAGTCTTTTCTAGGGCTGGTAACAGTTTTCTGGAAACTGGACTTTGGGCTAATGCCTTGAAAACTGACTACCCATTCCCTAGTTTTCTGTCTCCATTGCATCCTGAAGACCTCTGTTTGGTTAAATGTCTTTCTTCATAGATACACTTTCACTCCCCTTCTTACTTATTCTTATGGGTGCCCCTCAGCCAAGAAATAAAATCAAAATTTTCTAACTTTGAATTAAAGACTTCTTTAAGATCTTCCATCAAAACTACCTTTGTACCCTATTTTCCATATTACTGTACTCATAACTAACACTCTAGAAGAGGGTTATCAGGGCACTTGTCTGGCTCAGTCAATAGAGCATGCAATCCTTGATCTTGGAATCATGAGCTTGAGTCCCACATTAGGGGGAGAGTTTACTTAAAAAAAAGAAGAAGAAGGCAAAAGGGGACATCAGAGCTTTTGATCCCTTTGTTTAGTCATTTGCCTTATATTTTCAAAAGGACAATTCAATCAAAAAATAAGAGTACCCACACTCTGAAACAGTCTCCTACTCGGGCATGTCAATGCATATTAACAAAGGTGATAGAATGGCCATGAATAATGTAAAGTACTTAAGTTGTCAGACCTCTCAGACCATAGGAGTCCTAACTTTCATTCATGACCCTCTTTAGCAGAACCCCAACCCACTCCATGCAAACCTGAGCAGGCAGGTGACAAGTCACTACTCCTTATGTCAGACATTGAAACTGAAAAATGGCCCCAGACTGCTACAAAAGAGATCAAACTGTTCTCTGGACACTATTTTGGCCCTGATGCAAATTCCTATATTGGCATCCTGCCATCTTCTCATTTCTACAAAGATTTAAGCTGCTTGAGAAATATTGATGTTTCTCAAGGCAAAGAGATGATGGGACGCTCTACTATGTGTCCCTCAAGCGAGAACTGATAATTCTGACATCAAACCCTTCAGCTGCTTGCTGTAAAACTCCCTCTGTTTTACACCAGTGCTATAACTGAAACCATTTGATGTGTTTCTCCCTCACACTGCTCACTAGTCAGAGTCCAAATTGCTTCATTTCATTAATTTCTTTATCTCTACCCACTGGTGTAAACTGAATCAAATCTGAGAGAATATTAAGAGTATTTAGTTGTTGTTCATGTTACTCATCAAAATGCCTACCTGGAAAAAAGAAGTTCAGTGCTGGGAGAAATGAGGCTCAGTTGCCACATCTCTTTAGAGAAAATACCAAAACTCCCAGAATTTAGACCTTGACAATGCACCACTTCCTCACACTTCCAGCTCAATAAGGAATCAGGGAGCTCATGAATGGAAGGTTGCTGATTTTTACACAAACTGCCTTGGGAATTAGTTTTAAGATAATATTCAGTAATTACACAAGGATACATTTATTTGAAGACAAGTTTACTTAAAACAATGAACATACTCATTTAAATCTGGGAAATGATGGATCCAATGGTAATGCAATATGTAATATCTCAATAATATAGTTAAAATCCTTTCATAGCACATATTGATATTATACCTTGAAAGTTCCCTTTGAAATTCTGTAAAACAAAGTAGAGAGGGGAAGAAAAATGAAAGGGAAGGAGGGAGGGTGGGGAAAAAAGAGAAGAAGGGAAGTAGGAAATGAGAGGAAAGGGAAGGAAGGAAGGAGAGAGAGGGGAATAAAAAAATTCACATCTCCAGAGGGGAGGGGTGGTGGATTGGGTGAAACAGGGGATGGGAATTAAAGAGTACTCTTGTCATGATGAATACAAGGTGATTAAAATTAAAGAGGGATGCCTGGGTGGCTCAGTTGGTTAAGCAACTGCCTTTGGCTCAGGTCATGATCTTGGAGTCCCAGGATCCAGTCCCACATCGGGCTCCCTATTCAGCAAGAAGTCTGCTTCTCCCTCTGACTCTCTCCCCTCTGATGCACATGCTTTCTCTCTCTCTCTCAAATAAGTAAATAAAATCTTTTTAAAAAATTAAAGAAGGAGGAGGAGGAGAATAGAAGAAGGGCAGGAGGAGAGGCACAAAAAGCCTGTGGGATACAACCAAGTTTCTAGTTCTTGATCAGGCCATTGGTAGCATGAGTGTATTCTCTTTGTGAAAATTCATCTAACTATATACTTAGGATTTGGCCATGTTTTTGCACATGTGATACTTTAACAAAAAGTTTTCTTTAAAAAAGTTTTTAAAAAGTATTTGACTGAGAAAAGTAGAAATGCAATATAAAATCATCCCCTTGGGGATATTTCTATATATAAAAAAATCACATTTCTAATCACACATTAATAGTGAGCAGAATGCTTTATTAATCACATAGAAAAATAGATCAATTTATCATCATTTGTTATTTTTCCTGTGCAATTGAAACAGCAAATGATTTTGTCTGCATTGATCATGGCCAGGGGAAAGCTACTAGAATCTTTCTTCCTACAAATTTTTTTAATAAAACTAGGGAAAAGGCAGGGTTATTTGGAATGCTAAATCAAAGCTTTCTAACTCAAAGATCCTAAGTTTGAAATTCATCACATTTGTGATTCTCCCAAAATACTGTCAGAAGTTGGGCTCTTTTCCTAACCTTTCCAGGTATGCTCTAATGATACAATTACAAGGTTCTCTGAATTCTGAATTTAAAACTTGTACGCCAGAGAAGAACCTTGAGTTTTTCGTCTGTTTGGTACTATAGAATAAATAGAATTGATTCATTCAGTCTTATTTCTTAGCAATAACAAGAAATACATCTAATATGTGCCTTGTCCTCTGTAAGGTACTCAGTACTCTTTATTGTGTGAAAAATAATCATCATCTGTGTTTTGAAATATTTCATGTGAACTACAAATAAATAAAAGGTAAGAATAAATGTCTGTAAATATACAGATAAAATAAAGCTAGTAAGAAGTCCATGAAAGGACTAAAAGAACACAAGTTACCATTTCTTCCTATAAATCTTGGTACATTTTCAGGGAATCTGTATTTGCAGGACTTTGGAGGAAAAAATCAAAACCTGAAAAAAGTTTCCTAGTTTCTTTTGAGTGTCATAGATAGGGAAGTTGGGAATGAAGAAAGGGGGAAAAACAGATTGTACACAAGAAGTCACTTTGGGATGCGGGCTTCTCCATGATATTTCATAAGCTTTGTTTCCTCACCAAATAGTATGTTGGAAATACTCTGAAGACATTGTTTTTAAAAAGTTTTGATAGATCCCTAAAATGTTCTCTCTTATTTGGCTTTCATAATTAATATTTGCTAAAACTTTTTTGGTCATAAAGGAAGCCTTCTTTCGTGCTGACAGTGAACTGTGATTGGTAGAGAAATATACTAAAATGTTAATGTTGGTGATGGGTATTTTTTTTCTTCTAAACATTTTCCATATTGAATTATCCAAATTGGACATGTATATAACTCTTAAAGGAGTTATAAATATATGATAAAACCCCACACTGAATGCTGCATATGGAGCAAAGGATAAGAGCGAAGGGTAAAAGGGTAAGAGAGATTTGGATTAAAAAAAAAACAACTAACAATTAGTGATGATTTACTTTTGTTGAGTGGAGCCACAAATAGTTTTGCTTTCTTTTCACTTTGCCAACATTCCTATAGTGAGAAGTTATTACCTTTATCATGGCAAGGTGGTATGGGAAACAAGTCCTCCATTTTCTTTTTAAAATAATATTTAAAATATAAAATAATCCAGATGGAGAGGTTAACCTTGGGTGGCTAGGACACACTTGAGAGAAGTAATGAAGAGCCAACCCTGGTTTGGACTTCTGATGATTCAAGTTGCAAAGGAAGCTCAAGTCTTCAAGACAGAGAGTACACAATACTTTGGGTGGGGGAATGGGCTCCAATACATTGACTAGTTATATAGCCTTTCAAGGATTCTCAGGATTTTTGAAAATAAAAATGCTTTTCCCTACCAGAGCACTTTTGAAATAAACAAACACCAACCTGTCTCTCCTCCATTAGGGGGGCTTTCCAAGCATATCGTAGGAAAATTATAGCAAGTGGCCTCTGATAGAGAGTCCTGTTAACACTCCCCTCCCCCATGAGTCATTCAGGCATTCATCACACCCACAGACCCTCTACTCACACTGGTTTATGAGTGTGACTGAAGGCTTCCTGGAGCCTCTCCTCATCCACTGAGCTAAAGCCTCTCAGAAACCACACTCAGCTCCAAGCACAGCCTGTACCACAGCCTTTGGCCTCAAGAACTCAAGAGACTGTTCTCGGTGATCACAGAATTAGTCAACAGGAACTTGACCTGTTGGGGGAGTTTTCCAGGTTTCTCATCTCTCAATTCCAGAAAGCTAATATGAGAGATACACAAAACCTATACAAGTACTGCTGCAAAACCAAAGAGAAAATAATAAAACCAAAGAGAAAAATCATAAATGCTAGAGAAAGCCTGGGGCCATTTCAAATGCCAAAAATACTCAGCCTTTTCAGTCAATGCAATTATTAAGTTATATTCTTTCATTCAAGTCAAGCAGTTCACCTAAAGAAATAATATGGACATGAATACATTCTACATTGTAATACACAATAGATAGAGAGTAAATGGATTCTTTTTAGAACCTTAGAAATCTGCAATTAATTACTCCTGTAATATATGCCAGTTTCAGAAAATTATGATGTCTAAAAATCTTCACTGGAAGAATTTCCAATCTATATTATTTCTTACATTTGAAATTTCAGATTGTTTATGCAATATAATCTTTTAATAGTCTTACTTAGAATAAGTGATCCATTAAAAAACTCAGTTTCTGAGTTTAAGTTTAATCATCTTATAATTATATTAAAATGTTCTAAAAGCATTTTAATCTAATATCTGATTTCATGGAATCAATTTTTTATTCTACACAAATTGAGTCTTAACTAATTTCAGGGAGAAATATCTATCTGTAATTTAGCCCTCAAAATAAAATTCAACCAGCCATAAGCCATTAGATGATGCCTGTCTTGTGGGCAGATGGAATTTATTTATGAAAGAAGTCTAGTGGTCAAGCCCTAGAGACCTAAAACAAGGGTATAAATTTCTAATAATTGAAATGAAAAATCCATTAATTAAGGTATTAACTGGACTAAGGCATTGGGGAATGAAGTGTTCTTTTTTTTTTTAAATACATTATTTATTTGAAAGAGAGAGATCACAAGTAGGCAGAGAGGCAGGCAAATAGGAGGAAGCAGGTTCCCCGCGGAGCATAGAGCCCGATGCAAGGCTCGATCTCAGAACCCTGAGATCATGACCTGAGCTGAAGGCAGAGGCTTTAACCCACTGAGCCACCCAGGCATCCCAGTGTTCTTTTTTTTTTTTTAAAGATTTTATTTATTTGACAGACAGAGATCTCAAGTAGGCAGAGAGGCAGGCAGAAAGAGAGGAGGAAGCAGACTCCCCGCTGAGCAGAGAGCCCGATGCAGGGCTTGAACCCAGGACCCTGGGATCATGATCTGAGCCGAAGGCAGAGGATTTAACCCACTGAGCCACCCAGGCGCCCCTGAAGTGTTCTTTAATGAGATTTAGAAAGACTTGTTCTAGAATATATGGTTTTCCAGAGTAGAATTTGTGTCCTCTTGTGGGATTTTGAATGGTCAATACTTTATCAGGGAAAAGAAGTCAATGGAGAAATAATAATGAAAACACTTTCACCTGAAGAATGCGGGGTGTGGGTGGTGTGAGTGGCACCACAGGAGAACTGAGGGGTTTATCCCAGTGTACCAAAATTTTTTGGTAGAGGAAAGGTGGAGAACAGTTCTTGGCATGTGGTAAGTACCATATAAGTGTTTATTATTATTAACATATATAAGTGTTTATTATTACTAACACAGGAAAAAATGTGGTGAGCAGCACATGGAACATCACTCCAAGTGATACCATATATATTGAGCTAACTATTCTAGCTATAGTTAGGGCAAGCCTTGGAGCAAAGGATTAAAAAAAAAGTAATTGATTTGGATATGGTTCATTGCCTATCTGAACATAAAGCAAACTTAATTCTTAACAATTTTTTTGCCTGATTTAAATTTGTCATTGTTAACTGGTTGAAGAGCATAAATGAAAGGGCATAGGGGTTAATACACATTCTCATTGAAGGCATGATTCAGTTGAAGTCATGGTTATTTCCTCTAATCTTGAGGTATCGCTGTATACCTAAGGATGAGTGATTCTAAACCCCAGAGCCACAGCAAGAGCCCAAAAGAAGATCTTGAATTTAACAGTGAGAATAGACGACCCAAAGGTCCTGAGGGTGGGAGACAGAGAATTGGAGAAAACAAGTAGGTTGGGCCAAGGATTTGCTTTTAAAGGTAACCTCTGACTCAATCTGATTAGATGTGATGTGACCATAAAAGAGTGAGGATGATTTGCAATTAGAATCAGGATGCATGAAGTTCACTTTATGTTCACATTTCTTTGAATGATATTAAATATATTTATTGCTCTTTCCACTCTACAAGAGGGCAAGGGGCCTATTTTTTATGAACCTGCTTAAAAATATATAAAAATCCAAGACAGCTTTCTTGGTGTGGGAGCTGTTTTATGGCAGTTGAATAGAGATCATCGTTCCAGTGGAAGTTCTGCACACAGGAAAGTGTGAAATATCTACTGAGGACATATGTAATAGAAAACAAATGTTCTCTTATATGTTATAGTCCTCAAAACTATTGATGAATTTAAGAAAGTTTAAGTAACATTTATTCCTGCCTAGGGCTGGATATATATCTGAATATTTTAATAACAGCTAAATAGACAAACTTTAGGAGGATTCTAAAGCAGGACGCTGGTCAATAACTTTTAGGAGTACTTGGAATTTTGAAGAAAACTTAAAATAAATGCTAGTGCTGAGAGGAAATGACAGACTCTCTAAAGGAGAATTATCAAGCTCAGGGAAATACAGTCTAAAGATAAGTTTTGATTTATAACACAATTTTTTGGTAGTTCAATTTTATTATTTCAACAGTAAAAACAGTGTGGTGATTAGTTTTATGTCTCAGCTTGACTGTGCCCTAGGTTGCCCAGATATTTGGTCAAACATTATGCTAGGTATATCCATGAGGGTGGTTTAAAATGAGATTCACATTTGATTCAATAGACTAAGTAAAGCAGATTGCTCTCCATAATGTGGGTGGGCCTCATCCAATTAGTTGAAGACCTCACACAAGTAAAAGAGAACGCCTCCCATCTGATTGCCTTCAGACTCCAACTAAAACAGAAGCTTTTCTTAAGTCCTAGCAACTTTTAGACTAGCAATTTTTAGACTTCTCAGTCTCCATAATTGCATGGCTCAATTTCTCATAAAGAAGAAACAAACAAACATATTGGTTCTGTTTCTCTGGAAAATCCTAATGCAAAGTAGGACTCCCACAATCCTGATGGGCACATTGAACATTTGTCCAGACAAATCACAAATCAGGTGATCTAGCCCAATGCCTTAACTGTGCCAAAATTTCTTAAATGTATGAATATGAATATTTGAATAAATAAAAACTTAAATGCATGAATAAATAAATGACTGAATGTTAGAATTGTCAAGTGTTTTCTATGAATAAAAATGGATGTCTCTCCAATCATTCAGGGCTGAGAGTTTTTCAAAAACAAGTGTTCAGATGGCTAGTTTCTTTCCTACACAATGTAAAGCAATTCCAAATGAACCAGAAAGATTTCTGGAAACTGAAGGCTGGATATGTCCATGTAGACCAAATATCCAGTTGAAAACTAACCAGCGTAGACTATCTTTCAGATTGCTTATGCCAAGTAAGACCAGCCAATGTGTTTCCACAAATAAATGAGTTTCAAAAGCAACATTATTCAAAACCTTCACCTTGTCAGATATTTTGTGCGCTCTATACTTTGCTGAAGCAAAGCTGATCACCACTGCTTTCTTGCAACCTCTCCTCTCCTACAGTAGACGCCCATCTCTTAAAATCTAAGCAGCTGAAAGAAATGGGAAATTCAAACACACACAAACCCAAAACCCTTATCCTTTCATCTGTACTAGAAATCTAGGGGGAAATGACATTCTCTGTCTGAAAATAAAATAAAAATTCAGGTAGAAAGGCATACCCCTTTCTCTAACTCTGTTGAGAGTCTCTATTTGTTAAAAAAAAAAAAAAGTGTTAGAAATGGGGATTTTTTTAAGGTAATTGAACATTTACCTTAAAAGAGTCATCTAAAAGTTATTGAGCCCTAAATCTAGGTCTATGACCTCACATTTCTTTTCTCAACTAATCTTTTTAAAACAGTGCTTTAAGAAAGTTATTATTGTCTTCATAATGAAATTAATATTCAAATGGGTTTCATAATTTGTCCCTATCCATACTTATTGGGTGTCAGGGCCCAAATTCATCCTGTCTCTGACTCATGAAATTTCAACTCCATCATTCTGACTTTAAATATAATTATATGGTCAGACTCATAGTTAGCCACTCCATGAAGTTCTGGCCAAAGGCAGCAATGATTTTGGTTATCACAGACACTACTACAGACATTAAACTGACACCTACTGAGAGACATTCTGGGTAAGGTGGTTTGGAAAGTCTATGTCTAGAATTTTCTAATGCTCCTGATAAAAGCTCTGATACCTGGATTCTTGGGATGTTATCCTATGTGAATATGTCCAAACTGCAGCACTAATATCAGATACACTCAGGCAAAATTAAAGAGGCCTCCTCTCTTTTATATATTATATATCTGAGTCAGGAAGAGAACAGAAAAATGAAGTCCTGACCTTTTAAAATACGTGTTTGCTTGAACTATTTCACTATTTCACTCAGTTCAGACAGAGGTGTGCTGGATATCATACTACTCTATAATTTATCTTCTCCAGAAACAAATCCAGACCCATCAACTCTAGGGTGACTCTGTATATTGCACACACATACAACACACAAACTCATTGCACAACCCTTTCATTATTTCATTGTCTAACTGTGTTCTCTCCAACTAGAAGACACTTTCAGAAATGTCAAGCAATTACTGACTTCTGAGTCTTTGTTAACAAAACAATGAAATAAACCACAATTTCCTGTCCCTAGCACTTCACCACATGATGTTGGTGCAGTGCCTAGCCATGAAATGCCAGATGGTCCAGAGACATTAATTGTTCAAGAATAACATCATACACACTTTGAATAGAAGTATATTTTAACAACATCTCTGCTGCTGTCATGGGGGCAAGAAGTCCTATAGCTATACTCACACTTGGGCTTTTACAACTAGTATAGATGACAAGCTTCACTAGAAAATTTCCTGGAGGGTTGTACTACCCTTAACCATGCATCCTTGTAGTATCACTGGAGGTTTGTGTCCAAAGCCTAGAACCAAATATTTATATGGATATTTAGAAAAGTAATATTGAATACTTATGACATGAATTGCCAATCCCCAGTTTCATGGTGCTGTGTCATTGAAAATATTGATGCTAAAACATGGAATCCTACAGATATCTCTGAAGGGTGCTAACCTATCCTGAGGTTGGTGTGGAGAGAATATCTACAAACCCATGAAACACTCCTTAGATTTCAAAAATTAAATGGAATTCATCCTGATATTTTGTCAATTCTGCAAAGATCAGAAACTTATTTCCATGAAGGCATTGACTAAAAGTGAAAATCTACCAACCTGTTAATTGATTTTTATATTGAATAAAATTTTAAGTAAGTAAATATATATATGCTATCCCACTTTGCACAAAACTGCAAAAAATAATTTTGTGCCCTTGGGAAGTAACCAATAACCCTGGGCAAAAATCAATATCAACATTTCCAGACTGCCAACAGAAGAAAGTCTGCGTTGTGGTCATCTCCTTTGCAAAAATGAGCTAAAAGCAGCAATGGCCACGGTTGCCAAACTGTGGAAAGAACGAAGATGCCCTTCAATGGACGAATGGATAAGGAAGATGTGGCCCATATATATTATGGAATATTATGCCTCCATCAGAAAGAATGAATACCCAACTTTTGTATCAACATGATGGGACTGGAAGAGATTATGCTGAATGAAATAAGTCAAGCAGAGAGAGTCAATTATCATATGGTTTCACTTATTTGTGGAGCATAACAAATAACATGGAGGACATGGGGAGATGGAGAGGAGAAGGGAGTTTAGGGAAATTGGAGGGGGAGATGAACCATGAGAAACCATGGACTCTGAAAAACAATCTGAGGGTTTTAAAGGGGCGGGGGGTGCGAGGTTGGGTAGCCAGGTGGCGGGTATTATGGAGGGCATGTATTGCATGGAGCACTGGATGTGGTGCATAAACAATGAATTCTGTTACGCTGAAAAGAAATTTTAAAAATGAGCTATAAGACCCATATAACCACCTAAAAATGTGGCCACTATAATCTCAGAATTGTGATCACCAAACGTTAACATTTCTGCCACCTAATCTGAATTATTTGTCCACATTGTTTGGAGAGTAAAAATAATGAAAACAGGGGCACCTGGGTGGCTCAGTGGGTTAAGCCTCTGCCTTCAGCTCAGGTCATGATCCCACGGTCCTGGGATCGAGCCCCACATCAGGCTCTCTGCTCAGCAGGGAGCCTGCTTCCCTTCCTCTCTCTGCCTGCCTCTCTGCCTACTTGTGATTTCTGTCTGTCAAATAAATAAATAAAATATTAAAAAATAATAATAATAATAAAAACATGCTGAAGTTCAATTTGACCAGAGGACACTGGTCAAATTTAAATAATCAATGTAGGGCCTTTCTCAATATACTTTTTAAAAGTTATACATCAAATTGTAAGGTAATGCAATGGGTTGTCATTATCACAGATTATTGAAATATAGATGGATTTTTCTTTAAGGTTCGTACTTTCCCTTTCCACTTTCTCACCTAATTCAGGCAAATAGTCTATTCTAGTTATTTCCTGAGGATGTGGGTGTGCCAGGGTAGGGTGGAAAACAGAAGCTTCCTACGAGTCCCTGGTTTATTTCTCCACATCCTAATGCCATAAAATGGTTATTTGGGGGCGGGGGAATGAATCTGGGGAAGCTATCAAAAATTATAAAGGGAGAGATTTTCCCTGAATACGAGAAAAATAGTCTACTAGGCTGGGAGACAGCAGAAGAAAGACAAAGTAGGGTGGTTTAGAGAGAAACCGTATTGACTCTGCTCTCCATTTAGAACTTCAGTGAGGAGGCAAGATCCTGATGTGGTTTAGGAGACAGAGAATAAATGTGGGTATTGCCCTTTTTCCTAGATCACAAATTAGACATCAAGGCAAATCAAGCCATAGATATGTCCCAGAAGTCCCTTACTAGCGAATAAATAGCGTAAAAGCTTAAGAATGATGGTTCAGTTTTCAAGCCTGACATGAAAACCTCAGAGAGACCCACTGGACCTGAAGCCCTAAGTAGACAAGAATGAGAGTTGTCTCAGTAGTTTACTGTATGGATCATGGAACAAGGACCAAATGGAACCATGAATTGGTCAGCAAATATCTGCGTGGACAGATGACTCAAAAACAAGATGGGTCATACAACTATCTTGAAATTACATACATCTCTCTGGAACTTAAACCCAAGCCAGGAAATAGAGAGACAGTTTAAATGTCTGCTATCAAAAAAAAAAAAAAAAAAAAAAAAAAAAAAAAACTAAAAATTCAAAGAGATCTTGCAGGTGACCACCCCCACCGCTGGAGCTGCCCCTGCTGCCCAACCATGGTCAATCCCACTGTGTTCTTCAACATCACTATTGAGGGCAAACCTTTGTGCCCCATCTCCTTCCAACTGTTTGCAAAGTTCCAAAAACAGCAGAAAACTTTTGTGCTCTGAACACTGGGGAGAAAGGATTTCATTATAAAGGTTCCTGCTTTCGCAGGATTATTCCAGGACTTCTGTGCCAGGGTGGTAACTTCACATGCCATAATGGCACTGGCAGCAGGTTCATCTACGGGGAGAAATTTGATGATGAGAATTTCATCCTGAAGCATATAGGTCCTGGAATCTTACACATGGCAAATGTTAATGGTTCCCAGCTTTTCATCTGTACTGCCAAGACTGAGTGGTTGGATGGCAAGTATGTGGTCTTTGGCAAGGTGAGGCAGGACGTGAATATTGTGGAACCCATGGAGTGCTTTGGGTCCAGGAATGGCAAGACTAGCAAGAAGATCACCACTGCTGACCCTGGACAAATCTAATAAATTTGACTTTTGTTTTATCTTAACTACCAGCTTATTCCTTCTGTAACTCAGGATAGCACCCCTTTGCTCCCATCTGCTCAAAATAGTCTATAATCTTTGGGATCTCGCTGTACTTCTATCAGTTTGTATTTTCCTACTCTCCTCTAAGTCTAGCTGGATTGCAGAGTTACGTTTATGATTTTGAGGTAAAAATTCATATGATAAAATAAAGATAAACAACAACAACAACAAAAGATTTGAAGAAAAATTTAGTTGATTTGTAGAAGAATCAAGTCATGTTTCTTACACCCTTGGTTTATTTTGGACTGAGATTTGTACCTGTTATAACAGATAATATAATTAACACTTGTATCATGAATTACTGTTTGTGAGTTAGCTTCCAAGTACTCTGATCTTCCAGATTTTCCTAATATCATGAACACAACGAAACTGTAGGGCATCATCTATAGACCCATCTAATTTGTTGTCATCTATCCTCACACATATTTTTCACTTCATATATTTGCTCACATTGTGTATTTCACTTCTTCCTTCTCTCCAGTTTTTTTTTTTTTTTAGTGAAGAGATACTACGTGCAAACCATGATAGAATAATAGTGTCTTTATTTTCTATGATTTTATGAGTTACCATTTATTGTACATTAATCATACTCAGAGCTTACAAGAATTATCCCCTCTTCACAAACATAAAAAGTGAATTCAGCATCATGATCCCTTTTTACACACTGAAAACAAAAGCTTGGAAAGCTACATAACTTGCCTAAAGTCAAACTGATTGAAAGTAGAGGAAATGAGCCTCAAAATCTCTTTCTTTTCTAAACCACCAGCCCAAGTTGATCTCTGGTTTGCTACTACCTTTTGAAAACATTGTCACTTCAATATATAGTACCTAATTTTCTTTTTCCTTCTTTTCCCTTTCTCATCACACATCTAGTTCACAATAAAGGTTATTATAGGATATCCTATTCTTAAGTCATTACTTATGTTTTACATTTACCTTCTAAACCAAAATGGAAACAACCAAAGATCATAGATGAGGCCTCCTTTTAGGGATGCTTTTCCTCATACTTCTTACTTTGTCATAAATAGTAGTGTACTTCTGGCAATATTTAATCTTGCCATAGTCTCTCTTCTAAATAAATAAATAAATAACCTGACATTTCCTTATACCTCTTTTCCTCTACATACTTATCCAATCCCTTTTCTTCTTTCTATACCCAAGATTCTTTAGTCTGCATTCTCTATATTTACTAGCTCACTTCCTACTCACACCCCAACCCACTGCTATATGATTTCTTTACCTACTAAGCTACTAACAGCTCTTTAGAATATCACCAATAAATTCTTTTATGCAAAATTCATTGAAAACCTTCTGGTCTTTATCTAATTAGCTGTGTGGCACATAAATAAAGCTAAGTAGAAAGAGGGATTGTCTGTTGAGCACTTTTTCCAAAAGTATAAGCTTTAAAGCATTTATTTCTGAGATGATACATTTCCATACCCAGGTGAGTTGTTAAAACCATGGTGTAGAGTTCAGTAATTCATCAGTTGTGTAAAACACCTAGTGCTCATTACATCACATGCCCTCCTTAATGCCCATCACTCAGTTACCTCATCCACATTCAAAATTAGTGGTACACCATATGTTAACTAATTGAATTTAAATGATAAATAAATGAAAGAAAGAAAGAAAGAAAGAAAGAAAGAAAGAAAGAAAGAAGGAAAAAGAAAGAAAGCAAGCAAACCTGTGGTGTAAGTAAGTAGAGGGATCATTGTGAAAGCTAGGCAACATGACACAGGAAGAAAAGTCAAGGGCTTGCTCCTTCTGGGCAATGGAGTTCCCCATTACCTAATGGTCGCAGCCACCCAAGACTCTCTCCACTGACATAAGAACTTGGAATACTCTTCTTAAAAAGTGTCATCAGACTTGGGGGACCTGAAAGCTTCCTCCTGTACCACTTCCACCGCCTGAACCTCTGTTATCTCAGCTAATTTCAACTCATGCTTCAAGTCCTCACTTAAATGTCTCCTCATCACAGAAGGCTTCCATGCTCTCCAGGATGAATTAACTCCACCTTGCTTTAGACAACTTTACACCCTCTTCCATAAACTCATCACAGTTGTAATTACTTATTGAATATCTGTCTTTGCTAACTGTGATCTTCAGGAGGACAGATGGTCGTGTTCAGTTTCACAGCCCCAGGGCCCAACATAGTGTCTGGCAAATCAAAATTGCTTGATAACTATTCTCTGAATTGAACTGAATTGAAATTTTCTTAAATTGACTTTCTAATCACATTTTAACAGGTACATTTATAACATAGGTAACATCAAAAGAAGAGGGTTATTACGATGCTGCAATGTCTAAAAGAACTCTCAAAACAAACCCTGGTAAAACCTGAGAATATTTCACCTACAGAAGAAAAAAGAATTTAAAGCTATCATATGGAATAGAGCCTAGAATTACTCCCTATGACCAAACTAGATCACAGAGGAACAATTCGGCTCCATATAAGAAAAGACTCTCTAGCAACTGAAGCTAGCAAAATCAAAAAATCATACATCAAAGTGGGAGCAGTTCTCTACCCCTGATCTAGTTTAAATAGACATGATCCTAAGAATGGCTTCCTCTCATTGGACAGGTAGTTGGAGGATTTGTGTCCTGAAAATATTTCCACACTCTCAGGTTTCCTTTGTAAGTGAAGGAAAAGGAAAACAATATATCATCTCTCTTCCCCTTGAACTATCCTAAGTTTAAAGGGGAAAGATGCATAAAGCAGAGAAGTAGACATAAACTCTTCAGAAGAGAATTGTGTTTAATACACACTGTTGTTATGATTTATTTTTACCCCAGGTATATTGAGCTTGTTCTAATGCAATTTTCATGTTCAATTTGTTTTTAGTTGAGGTTTGTTTGTTTGGTTGGTTGGTTTACTTGTCTCTTAGTATCTACGAATGTTTTATCCATACAAAGAACTTCTTGTACTTTGCCCTTTATTCTGAATTTTGTAGCCCAAGTTTGTGGTTCAATGAGGAGCAATTGCTCAACAAACATGAAAATGATGATTGCTTATTGTTGGTATTTAATGCAATTATTCAAAAATTTAATAAACACTTTTATAGAAGCTCAAAATTTCCAGTCAGTACACATCCCTTGAGACAGAACTGGTAGCAAGAAGTAGCTTAGACAGTTTAGAGGGGGGGAATTATTTTTGAAAGAAAATCATGAAGCCATAATATTAGTTTAATTGATAATAGGGTTCTAGGGTTAAACACACTTTCTGCTTTAGTAACCATTTTATTTCACATACTTTCTGTATGGACTTTCTTGACTCTCAATGTCAGGGAAAAACAGAGGGCAAATATGGAGGCATTTGGAACTAAAATTACACAAGGAAGTCTCTAACAAGACAGATACAATATATAAGCTGAGATTGTTTTTTCATTTACCCCATTATCTTCAATATTATTTAGTCTTTCTCTTCTATTTAGCAATACAGCACATGAACAACAGTTTTCTTATAAAGAAAATCAAATTTTTTTCTTTTGAGAAAATAGGTGTTTTGGTGATTCAAATAAGCCCATTTAAAAATAAAATAACTAAATGATAAATTTAAATTTGACTTGAGCAAATATTAGAGCATGTCAAATATTATAACATAATTGAGATTATTTTTATCCCTTTGATACTCATTCTCCAGAATATAGAGAATTTTTATCAAGTTTCTCAAAAGAACACAGACATATACAAGACATTGGGAAGGACCTAGAAGAAGCAAATAAGAAGATACACACATGAGCATATCAGAGTGGAGTGAAGATACACACATGAGCATATCAGAGTGGAGTGGTTTACAACATGGTAGCAGCCTGGACAGGAGACACACCTCTTACACAGCCAGATACTTGCTCAGAGTGGTTTACCTTTAAGACCAAAACAGGTAACCAAAAGTGAGAGTCTAATGAGAGCCCACTGAGCCTCTAAAACCTCAGAAGTTGGCTGGATAAAGTAGTGTCAGGAAAAGCCTCAAAGCTACTCTATCTTGACTTCAGAGAGATTTCTACTGTGGAAAACTGGAGTTGGAGTACTTTTCTCTTTTCCTTCTGCTAACTAGAGCATAATAAACAAACAAACTGGGACATTATACATAAAACCTACATAAGAAGACTATGGAAGATAGAGAGAACAGAAGGTCTAGCCAGAGATTTTGAGACCCATGGAAAGACACAGTGATAAGTTCTCTTGGCTTTTAGCTTTTGGGTTTTGGATTTTCTTTGCTTCAGGTATTCCAGACTGCTTTCCTGGAAAAAACAGTAATCCAGAAACACCAACATGTACCCAAAAGCGAACAAACAAAACACTAAACTAAACTTGCTCCCATTATCCAAAAGGATCATATCAATCGGACTGAAAACTTCTCAAATAACATCCTACTCTAGCTAAATACCACAGAGAAATTTGTTCCCAGCCCCCAACCTTACTCTCACCAGCAAAGACAAAGTAGAGTACAAAGACTTCCACCTTTGCCAAGGTATAATGGAGCCCCCCCAACCCTTCCACTAGAGTAGTATCAGACAAGACCCATATGGGAGCAGGGCTTTTCACTATGCCAGGTCCCATTCACCACCCAACTGCATTCCTGCATTGTCAGTGGGGAGGCTTTATTTCCATCCCTGTCCCTCCCTCATGCCTCTGGATTGTGTCAGAGGTGGCCTAAAAG
Organism: Meles meles; assembly: GCF_922984935.1. NCBI lineage: Eukaryota > Metazoa > Chordata > Mammalia > Carnivora > Mustelidae > Meles > Meles meles. The sequence goes on from NC_060069.1 coordinate 145,880,794, forward strand.
AAAATCAGAACTTTCATCACTACCTAGTGGTAAGAAGGACAACCTCATCCCCATGGTGTTGGTAGAGGCCATCTGAGGAGTAGTAACAAGGTACTCCTGCCTCTCCAAGCTAGGGTAGTATCAGCAGAGACCTAGCAAAAAGCCTGACTTTCTAATCACACCCATACCCAGCAGTAATGAGGATCATCTCTTCTCCACTTGCCAGTGGGAAGCATGGATTTCCACCCATCCTAGCTATAATTTGGCAGTGCCCCTCTTCACCTACTAGATCTAAGCCAGAAGAGGCTTAGTATAACAGAAGATTTAAATAAGATCCAGACATCTATGTTTTTATCAAAAATCATTCATCCTCAGAGGACAGCACCCAATCACTCCCGTATCCCCAGCCTCTAGCCGTGCTCCGAGCTCACCCAGCCCGCGACCAGTTCAAGGTAACCCCGAGCTGAGAGTTCAGTCCTCGGCTCTGTCTCTGTAGCCGGCTTCTCTGTTCTAATACCTGCGAGCTCTGCAACACTCCGACACCCCCGATCCTTCTGTGACCCTGCGGGACCAAGAACCAGGAAAATCTCAACATGAATGAGGTGACATAGTCAACAAACAACAATACCAAGATGACACAGAGGATAGAAATATCTGACAATGATGTTAAAGCAGGAACATTTATAAACATGATTGAAATACATGAAAAAATAGAAAGCCTCCGCAAAAGCATAGAAAATACGTAGAAGAATTGAATAGAAATTTTGGAATTTTGGAAAAATATAATATAAAAACAAAAAATTAATGGATGGTCTCAACAACAGAATGGAGAAGACAGAGTAAAGAATCAGTGAACTTGAAGAGAGAACAGGAGAAATTTTCTATTCTGAAAACAGAGAGCAGATAGTTTGGGGTAGGGTTAGGGAAAGGGGAGACACATCAGGGACCCATGGAACTTTAACAGAATATCAAACCTGTGTGTCCTTGGAGTCCCAGAAAGGAAGGAGAAAGAGAATGGCTCTGGAAAACTACTCAGGAAAAGAATCTGAAGATCTGAATAACACCACTAAGCACCATCAGCATTCTTCTTTTCTATCCTTAGAAACTAGCGTCTGGCTTGCTGAATTTTGGGAAAGCAATATTGGCTTCATGATGCAGTATCAGAGGGCAGTTGATGCAGCATCCCAAGCCTAATTCAAAGATACATATTTTGGCAGAAGTTGTGTAAATTAAAAACTCCTTTTCTGACTCTAATAATTTCCCAATTCACCCTTAGTTCTGGTCCCTTCGATGAAGTGAACCTGAGACATCCCCCAGGGACATAGTGTAGGGTTGACAGCAGGACCACAGCCCAAATCAGGCAGTTGGAGCTGGATTTGGCCATGAGGAGGGGCAGAATAGTTGAATCTAACCCTTAGAGTCTCTATTCTGGGGAAAGGGAACAAAGTCTATCCTATACTGCTTCCTTTAACAAAAACCCCTGGCTGGGGAGCTATGAGTAATGCTTCAACCTTGAAACCACCTAAGAATCTGATCTTTAAACGGTTAAAGAAAAAATGTGATTTCCAAAGTTTCTAACAGTTATTGGATTGCTAAATATGCACTGCAAACTGGCATTTTGTTTGAGAAGACAGAATGGGATTTCAAAAGGCAAAGTCTGGGGCAGAGTCTGGAATAAGGAGTTTGCAAAAAAAGAAGCTAAATTTTTCCATTGAACAAATTAACAGTAAATTCCACAAGCAGTGATAATGTCTGCTTTGAAAATATTTCCTTTGAAATGGGTGGAAGGTGAATCTGGGGACTAAGAGTAAAGGGGAAGGGGGAAGACCATAAAGTGAAAGAGTAGACTTACAAAAATGACAGCAAAAATGGCAGCAGTTCGGGGACCCAAAAAGAAGTATAATAAGGTAAGAGACACCCAGAACAGAAATAGCTGGTGAACTTGAGAAAGGGTTGTCCACTTATTCAAATTTAGGTTGTTTACTCATGTGTACTGTAATTCCTTGCCACCGCCACCAAGCCTTCACGTAAAGTTCTCTGTAGCAGGTCTGGGCTGGAGATACAAAAGAAAAACAGAGGACAGGTGACTGTCTGTGGCTTTGAATGAACTGGTGTGGGCAGGAGACAGGTACAGCGTGATGGCAGATCCAGAGTGAATGAAAGGGAGACAGGAAGAGCAAATGGGAGAATATGAGACGAAAGCATCTTGTACCCACTGTCTTCCACTTCCCTACCCAGGGTAAAAGGACACAAGGTATTAGACTGCATCATTTAGTGCATTTGTGCAGGAGGGGCTCAGTTATCGGATTTGCATTTGGAAGGTCAGAGTTTTGACTCCAGAAGGCTGAAGCTCTTGGGAACATTTAGCTCATACATTTTTCTACTTGAGGATTCTTGAACTCTTGCAACTTATAGTATCTGCCATTGATCATTATAAAGGTTTCCAAGCAGAGCTGGGTGAGCTTACCCCTCAGGCTATTACACAGGTTTGTGCACGTTTCCTATCCAGGGTTCCCTGACAACAAATAAGACAAATATTAAAATGACATAAATAGGGGTGCCTGGGTGGCTCAGTGGGTTAGGTCTCTGCCTTTGGCTCAGGTCGTGATCTCAGGGTCCTGGGATCGAGCCCCACATCAGGCTCTTTGCTCAGCGGGGAGTCTGCTTCCTCCCCGCCCTCTGCCTGCTGCTTTGCCTACTTGTGATATCTCTCTCTCTCTCTCTCTCCGTCAAATAAATAAATAAAATCTTTAAAAAATAAATAAATAAAATAACATAAATCTTACATAGCAAATAGAATTCAGATATTTTAAGACAAAAAGTATCAATCAAAGGGTACCTGGGTGGCTCAGTCCTTAAACATCTGCCTTCAGCTCAGGTCATGATCCCAGGGTCTGGGATCAAGCCCCACATCAGGCTCTCTTCTTGGTGGAAGCCTGCTTCTCCCTCTCTCTCTGCTTGTGTTCCCTCTCTCAATGTGTCTCTGTCAAATAAATAAATGACATCTTTTTTTTAAAAAAAGTATCAGTCAAGCTGTCCTTAGCTAGACCCAATTATAAATCAGGAAGCGTGTGTCAGCTGGTAGAGAAATCGTGTTGGGTGTTATGTAGAAATCTGGAGCACTAAAGGTCTGTCCACTTAGTGCTTAGTGACCTCTGCTGCTTACTTACACAGTCCTCTTGGTTTGAATCTCCCTGATCACAGAGCCTATGATAGGGACTTGAACCCAGATACAGGTGGCTTATTTGGGGGTGAGATACCAGGAAGTAGAAATGAGGGTGTGGGAGGGTGAGAAGAGAACGAAGGAAGGTAATATAGAGCTGCATTCTCATAGAGGATTTGATCCTGCCAAACCCTCTGAAAAGAAAACAAGTACCTCTCTGAATCATCTCCTCCGAGGGACAGGAGGAAGAAGTATTTCTCCAACAGCTTCCCGTCATCGTTGGTTAAGCATTGCTCCCAGGGACAGAAATCTCTGCCACCCCCAGTCCATACTTCTCTGAGCCAATTCTCAGGAAAACAAGACCCAGCTACCAGCAGATAAGTCTGAACTCCCAGAGTGTGGACATTGTGGCTGAAATCAGAGGTAGGCTAAGAGGAAGAGTACAAAGAAGGTACAAAGAGACTCTGCCCCAACGCAGTGCCCAAAGCAACCACCCAAGTCCATGCCATGTCCTTTCCAGCTCCCACAACAAAATTGTGAGAGACAGCCCAAGAGTCTATAGAATTCAGCTTGCTGTCCCCCCAAAAGTAAAGGTTTTCCTCCTTATCATGCCTCCTCCAAAAAAATTCAGCCTTCAGCAAATCAATTAACCAACTCGTTCAATTGAATTATTACCAATTGAAAGATAAATAGTGTCTGTCACTCCCCTCATGAAGTATATGATTCATTGATAGAAACAAACCCATGAAGAGATAATTTCTAATAACGTGGGGAAGATAACTAAAGAACTATAAACAAGGACACAGAAGGCTCGAAAAGGGCGGTGATGAGGCCCTGAGCCCATCAGGGGAGTGGGGCTGTGGTCAGTGATGTTCCCCTGAAAAGGGTATTCTAGGTGCATGGAATAGCTGGGAAATACACACACACACACACACACACACACACACACCCCAGCATGCTGTGTACTTCTCTTTTCCTTATTTGCTTCTTTCAACTTTTAGATCTGATGGTAGTGCATTAAGCTTTTCTTTATAATTTTTTTTATGTTTAAGAACTTTTTAATGTTCATCCTATGAAAACAAGCTACTTCTGGTAGTGGGAATTTGGGGGGGTGGGTTGTTTGTTTTAATTCCCTACCCTCAGTACAAAGCTATTGAGACTCTCAAGATTTGCTGAATAATTTAAGGATGAGTGAATGAGTGATATTTATAATCTCCTTGAACTCTATAACCTAAAAGGAGATTTGGAACATTCTATGGTAGACAAGTCACAGGATCATCAATTAAGAGAAAACAAAAAAATCCCGGAGGTGTAGTACTGCATCCCTAAGACATTTGATTACTTAACTTCCAGGAAAAGTTGTCCATTCCCAAAATCTAGAAAGAATAAATTTTATTTATAAGTACATTTTATTTTAAATTTTATTTATAAAGTATAAAAAATTTTCAAATAAGTTATTGGAATTATTTGGATATTTATGGGTGTTAAGGCTTTATCCATCACAAAAATCACCTCTATATAGAAATAGAGGGAGGGGCGCCTGGGTGGCTCAGTAGGTTAAAGCCTCTGCCTTCGGCTCAGGTCATGATCCCAGGGTCCTGAGATCGAGCCCCACATTGGGCTCTCTGCCCAATGGGGATGCCCAGTGGGGAGCCTGCTTCCCCACCTCTCTCTCTGCCTGCCTCTCTGCCTACTTGTGAGCTCTCTCTGTCAAATAAATAACTAAAATCTTTAAAAAAAAAAAAAGAAATAGAGGGAAATACAGGAGTCCAGTTGCTCCTTTATGCATTAAATCCTCTTCTTTAATATGTTTCTGGGTTTCCTAGAGTCCACAGGCATTTTATGGAGTGGGTGATGAGTATGTCCATCTAATCAGTGTTCGAGGTACACTGCTCATGTTGTTGGCTATTAATTGAACCTGACCGTGGTAAGTGCATTGACCCCACAGTAGCTTACCTGCGTTCTCAATTCAGCAAGTCATGTGTAGTAAGGTTGAATATTTTGTTTTCACTTTTAATTTTGCATTCTTTGTAAAGTGTAATTTTTATGTGTGTATTACTATTTAATTTGAATACCAACTAATATGTGACGTTCTTATCTAAAGGAATAATCTTTGGACAACTTTTCAATCATTTTTGTAGAATTGGTGATGGATTGGTTCAGGTGCGTCTGTACATCAGAGGCTTGGGTTTGGTTAAGACTTAAAGCAGAAAGTTACAAAATACTATATAAGTTTAGGAAAGCAGTCTATTTTTAGGGAGAAAATTCAAGCTAACCAACCCATGGGCATCAGAAATGAGGTCGGTTCATACTCTAGTAGCTAACACTTTAAAAATCAGAAAAATAATTATTCTAGGAAGTTGATTTTCCTACATGAAAACATAATTATTAATGTTTTAATATTATTTCTTATTTAATATTATTATTTAATATAATAATTAATGTTTTAATGTAAGAGAATAGTTTCACATTTTTTACTTAACTATTTGAAACACTTTATTTCCAAACATTTACCTCTGTAAATTATTCCTTTTTTTATCTTTTTTTTAATTATGTTAGTCACCATATAGCACATCATTAGTTTTTGATGTAGTTTCACATTTTAAATGTATCTATCTTGGTACTGTCCCTTTAACCAGTCTGTTTTTCATTATTTTATGGCAAAATGTTTGAATATATTTAACTTAGACCACTTTAAAACCTTTGAGAGGATGATTCTGGTCTAATTCATTGATCTAATATTATTACAAATAACTATCTTCATTTTACTGAATTCTTTTTAGCAAGGGAGTAATCATATTGACACTTAGTTGAAGGGAAACACAATAATCAAATCTAAATAATAAACTGAGTTAAAAGCTTTTGACCAGAACTTTAATCATGTATCATAGGAAATAAAAACATAGCTGTAGAATTTTTTAAATTACAATGACAAATATCCTATCCCACCAATCAAATACCTCTCTCTCTCTTCTGTCTTTTCTCTCTCTCTCTCTCTGTCTCTCTGTTTCATTCACTATTATACACCCACACACCCTCTACACACAATCTTGTTAAATCCTTTAATCAGTGGCCCATGAAACACTTGTTCTTTATCACTTCCCTTTTTTACTTTTTAGAAAAAGAATATGATAGTATCTATTTCTATGTAAGATAGTCCGTGGAAATTTGAAATAAGTTTCTAGATAGTTTTTCATAGTATATACTTTTTTAAGTAATAAGAAAATTGAAGAGTGTGTTTATTTTATATTCTTAAGCAACCAAATTTTACCTTCATTATCCTTATACAAACATACATGCATGAATAAAAAGCAACATGTGTAGTCTTTCTCCTCAGTTACACTGAGCATACATTTTATTCTGAAAGTATTGGAGAAAAAAGAGAATATTCTCCCAAAAATCAAGTTCACTTTTCCAGAGAACTATTTCATATTTGTTCCAAAGGTAATAAGAGTTCCTCACAACCAAATGACATACAGGAAGGAAAAAAAAAAAAAAAAACACGTAATTTCCAGGAAGAGCTAAAACTTTTTGAAAACTTTTCTGGGTTCTCCCATTTCTACTTAGAAAGTCACTGAAGTGACAAGACTTCAAATAAGGAAATTCCCCTCTGATTATAACTTACACAGGGTCAGAGAACCCTAGAGAAGTAGCTATGGCCAGGGGACATACCCTACCTAGGAGGTTACCGGTTGTATAGCAATCAGTCTCCTCCCTACATAGAAAACATCCTCCAGACCTGACAAGTCCCTAGGGAAATAACTTGGACTTTATGTGTAATATGAAAATGCCATGGAATTCTCTTCTCCTCTGCCCTTCCTTTCTTAGCTTGATAGAATCAATCTATTTCCAACCAAGTCATTTTCCTCTATAGTGTCATAAACCTAGCTATAAAAGGAGAAGCCATCCTATTTATTTTCACACTTGTTTATAAACCTCTGAAGTTCTTAAATTTTTTACAAGGAGAAGGAATAGAACTTTGAAGGTACACAGAGCGTAACAACAAAAAGAGGGAGAGAGAGAGAGAGAAAGAAAGAAGACAGGATACAGAGAAAAGTACAACTGGAGTAAAAACCACTTCTTGAAAAGAATGGACCTACCTATAAACCCATTCCTTTTGTAGTTGTTTAAAGATTATCCCATGAATTGAAAGGGACCAACACAGGTGATTCATGAGAATAAGGAAAAATATGAAAACAGGGTTGTGCCTACTTTCTTTCGAGTCTCCCGTCTTCTAAGTCTCAGCTACCACCTAAACATATACCACAAAAATGTTAACTATAGTCTTGGCAGCAGATCCCCAACCCCACCCCAAACACATTGGTGGAACTCACACTGGTCATCTCCTCCTTCTCCAGGGGAGCCAAAGTTATTCAAAATAAGTTTCAGACTCTCCCAAGTTCTGCCTCTTAGTCCTGAATTCCTTGCTGTTTCCAGTAGCATAAAGGCAACAAAGGAAATAAGATGATGGGTTCAAAAACCAGAAGCACATTTTCCCAGTACTGAAAATTCCGTGGATCCCACAACCCCCAAATCTTGTGATTCCTTCAAATGGCTCCCATCTTGGAATAAGGCCTGGGTGAGGATGAAAGAGAAGAATTTAGCAAGGGTGAGTTCTGTAACATCATCACACACTTCCCTGGTGGCACCAATCACTAACACTCTATCCCATAGCTGGTATTTAATTTAATACACATATCACTGATAGACCAAAAAATTGAATAATTGAACGTACAACTACAATGCATTCAAATAAAGTTGGTACCTGGGGCCAGGAATATGTCATCTTGGAGATTTATTTCTTCTGGACAGACTCACATGAGATACTGGTGGTGTTCAGCTATCTCAGTTTTTAGCTTATCCACCTTTGGCCATCATCTCCTAGCAGGCAAAATTCCAAACAAGACTTTGTTAGGTTTTTTTTCCCCCTTCTTCTGACTTCAAATTTTTCTCATTGTTAAGCAGCTTATTACATTTTCTGATAAAAATTCCCCCTTTGAATTATGAGAGAGAAAATTCAAGTACAACAATAAAAGTCACTTGTGAGACCCCACAGTGACTCAGCTGCTAACAGGAATTCAAATTTAGTTTTCAATATTCCAACATATAGCCCCAAATAGTATCATAATTATTATTTGACCACCACCAAGAGGCCTTCCAAATGACCCTGTCCAAAATAGAATCTTAGTCATTTTTCAACCAGACAATACACAAACAAGTCTATGTACTTTCTGACATTGGCAATAGTATACTATCTAGAAATAAGGGAAATAGTGCTTTTGTTCAAAGCAATGAAAAACTGACTCCTCTTTGTGTGGATTTGTATCAGGGAGTCGTTTTGTTTGTTTATTTGTTTGGTTTTTGGTTTGTTTGGTTTTTTTTTTACTAAATCTACAGTTTATTTGAGATTTAGTTTGGATCTTTTCAAATCAAAGACATGAAAGTGTAGGAAAGCTTTGCTCAATACCACACAAAATAAAATATGTTTTCAACATAAAACTTGCCACCCATGGATTTTTTTTCTCATTAGCTACACAAACCAGATTGTAGTGGATTTTGATTAAAGTAAATTATATTGAGAATTAATTGAAGTCTCCAAATTGCAAGTCGGAAAATGTTTGCTAAATATCCCATTCTAATGTTCCAGAAAAAAAATTCCTATTCATTACTTAACCAGGGTTATGAAGAAACATACGACATTAAGTCCCAGTGCCAAATAATTTTTAAAAATAGGAAACACATTTGTTTAGTATGTTTGTTTCATATGACCCTCAATATTTAATACACTTAAACCTCATATTCTTATTATGCATCTTAATACTATTAAATAAACTTAGCTTGATGATAAACACAAATTATTTAATAAGTACTATACCACTCTAGGATATAAAACTATTTCTACTCTGACGTTCACCTATTTGTGTTTATCCGCAATCCTGACATTTGTAAAAAGTATGCACAATAATTAATTGTTAAGTACTTAAGTTTGACACAAGAAATATCAGTCTGAGTACTATTCTCAAAGTACATAGAACCTACACATAATAGTGATTTTCAAACAGTTTAAGGCAGATACTAATCTGAATGGTACAACCTAGAAATATAGAAAAGGAGGAGATCTCGTTGGCTAGAAAATAGTAAAGCCCAAAAAAGGCGTGACAGTTGCGCTTACTTGCTGAAGTCAGGGCTTCTGGGTGTCTGGGAATATGGAGATGGGATACAAGTTAAAAACTCCAAGCATAATGCTGAAAAACTAAAAAAATAAAAAAAACCTCACAGCATAAAGATAGACCTGATATTTTTCATCATCAAGGTTATGGTATAAACTCTCAGCAGAATGACTCTGTGGAGAAATTAGTATAGAAAAGAGAAGAGAACGCAAATGACTAATTCTTGAGAAACTCCTATGACGGGGCTAGGGAGGGAAAAGAAGAAAAAAGTGAGGATGTGGTGGTGCCACAGAAAAGATGGGTGAGAGCTTTTCAAGGAAGTGTTTCCAAATAGAATCACATGCAGCTGAATAGCCCAAGAGAGTGAGTGTTTTTAAAAGGTCATTGGTTTTCACTGGGAAGAGGTCACTAATGACTTCCCACAAGCAGATTCAGGAGGCTAAAATTCCCTTCAAAAGTTTACAAACAAAACAGAAATGGAAAAAATGAGAGTGAGTGTAGACGATTTATTGAGGAGTTGGTTATGAAAAGGAAGAAAATAAATGCAAAGTTTATTAAAGGTATCAGGATCCAAAGGAAAAAAAGTTGATTTGTTTAAAGTAGTTGACCTCTAGGCATAACTAAGGTCAAGAAAAAATTCTTCAAAAGAAGGAAGAGAGGAAGGAAGGGATGGGGGAGGGAGGGAAGAGAAAGGAAGATAGTAGGAAGAAAGAGAAAGAGAAGGAGGGTGGGAGGAGGGAGGGAGGGAGGGAAGAAGGAAGGAGGGAAGGAAGGAAGAAAGGAAGGAAGGAAGGAAGGAAGGACAAGGTTGGTTGAGAACCCTAAGGAGGGTGGGATGTGCTGAGGTATGGGAGCAATGCCTGAAAAGCCTCAATCAGGGATGGGTCCCAAAGCAGAGAAAAGTTAACTAGAATAGAAGCTTAATCTCACAAAACAAACTGGGGGTTGCTGGGGGGAGGTGGGATTGGGAGAGGGGGAGGGGGCTATGGACATTGGGGAGGGTATGTGCTATCGTGAGTGCTGTGAAGTGTGTAAACCTGGCGATTCACAGACCTGTACCCCTGGGGATAAAAATACATTATATGTTTATTAAAAAAAAAAAAATTGGAAGGGGAGGCGAACCATAAGAGACTATGGACTCTGAAAAACAACCTGAGGGTTTTGAAGGGTCAGGGGTGGGAGGTTGGGGGAACAGGTGGTGGGTAATAGGGAGGGCACGTATTGCATGGAGCACTGGGTGTTGTGCAAAAACAATGAATACTGTTACGCTGAAAAAATAAATAAAATGGAAAAAATAAATAAATAAATAAATAAATAAATAAATAAAATGGGAAAAAAAAGAAGTAACAGTGGTTAACATTTATTGAGCACTGTTATATGCAAACAACAGTTCTAAATGCTTAATGTACATTACCTTTTTAACTACTTAAAAAATCTTGGGGCGCCTGGGCGGCTCAGTTGGTTAAGTCTCTGCCTTTGGTTCAGGTCATAATCCCAGGGTCCTGGGATTGAGTCTGGCATCAGGATCCTTGCTCAGCAGGGGAGCCTCTTTATCCCTCTGCTTGCTGCTCCCCCTGCTTGTTCTCTCTCTCTCTGACAAGTAAATAAATAAAATCTTAAAAAAAAAAATCTGACAAAGTGTCAGTGTCCAAATACACACTTATCTGACTTAAACTCAACTGTTAAAAGCTTTTATTTCTGGTTCATTACAGAGTGTCCCAAGATATAAAAGTACAGTCTCACTCAACGTGATTGGTTGAAGTTATATTCTTTTTTTTTAGAAGTTACATTCTTAAAACTAATTTACACATTCACGAAATATGGACCCCCACAACTTCTGATAATCAAAATACAGTTTCTTCATACAGTGTTTGCTACATAGATTATCCTTGGAGAGGCTCTGATGGTAGAAAAGGATAAACACTTATTCCTGCAACAGTGTCCTTCCAAGGAGAAATCCTTTGATGTTCATAGGTAGGGTGCACAAATAGAGTATATAAACTTGATTTCAGTAATTTTATTTCAATGAGCCAAAAGAAATCCTTTTCTACCATGCTACCTCTTTGTGGGTATTGCATGCAAACACCAAGCTAATACCTCTTTCTCTAGCCACCTCAAACCACACTAAACCCTATCCCAGTGAAAAGACTGGGGAATATAAGTTTTCATTAAAGTGAACAGAAACATTATTTCAATCATCCCTCTGCTGCTAAATTGAAATGATGTTTTTTAATCTTTTCTCACTTCTCCATAGAATTTGAAGGTATTCCCCAAATACCCCTTTTGGAGTTCTTATCTCCTTTTGTTTTATTGACTATAGTCAGCCCTGGATTACTTTCAACCTACCTGGGTTTTCTGGCATTTTATTTTTCACAGGCTCCTCTTCTTCTACCCATCCTTTAAATGTTGGGGCTTCTTCTATTATACGTCCTCTTTTTTCTCTTTCTTCATACTATTCCTTTAAAAAAGCTCATCCTCATGCAGCCAAGAATACTCTATCCAGCTAGGCTATCATTGAAAATAGAAGGAGAGATCAAAAGCTTCCAGGACAAACAAAAACTGAAAGAATTTGCAAACACCAAACCAGCTCTACAGGAAATATTGAAAGGGGTCCTCTAAGGAAAGAGAGAGCCTAAAAGTAGTAGATCAGAAAGGTACAGAGACAATATACAGTAGCAGTCACCTTACAGACTAATAGTGGCACTAAATTCATATCTCTCAATAGTTACCCTGAATGTTAATGGGCTAAATGCCCCAATCAAAAGACACAGGGTATCAGAATGGATAAAAAAACAAAACCCATCAGTATGTTGCCTACAAGAAACTCATTTTAGATGCGAAGACACCTCCAGATTTAAAGTGAGGGGGTGGAAAACAATTTACCATACTAATGGGCATCAGAAGAAAGCTAGGGTGGCAATCCTTATATCAGATCAATTAGATTTTAAGCCAAAGACTATAATAAGAGATGAGGAAGGACACTATATCCTACTCAAAGGGTCTGTCCAACAAGAAGATCTAACAATTTTAAATATCTATGCCCCTAACGTGGGAGCAGCCAACTATATCAACCAATTAATAACAAAATCAAAGAAACACATTAATAATAATACAATAATAGTAGGGGACTTGAACACTCCCCTCACTGAAATGGACAGATCATCCAAGCAAAAGATCAACAAGGAAATAAAGGCCTTAAATGACACACTGGACCAGATGGACATCACAGATATATTCAGAACATTTCATCCCAAAGCAACAGAATACACATTCTTCTCTAGTGCACATGGAACCTTCTCCAGAATAGATCACATCCTGGGTCACAAATCAGGTCTCAACCGGTATCAAAAGATTAGGATTATTCCCTGCATATTTTCAGACCACAATGCTCTGAAGCTAGAACTCAATCACAAGAGGAAAGCTGGAAAGAACCCAAATACATGGAGACTAAACAGCATCCTTCTAAAGAATGAATGGGTTAACCAGGAAATTAAAGAAGAATTGAAAAAAATCATGGAAACAAATGATAATGAAAACACAACTGTTCAAAATCTGTGGGACACAGCAAAGGCAGTCCTGAGAGGAAAATATATAGCAGTACAAGCCTTTCTCAAGAAACAAGAAAGGTCTCAAGTACACAACCTAACCCTACACGTAAAGGAGCTGGAGAAAGAACAAGAAAGAAACCCTAAACCCAGCAGGAGAAGAGAAATCATAAAGATCAGAGCAGAAATCAATGAAATAGAAACCAAAAAAACAATAGAAAAAATCAATGAAACTAGGAGCTGGTTCTTTGAAAGAATCAATAAGATTGATAAACCCCTGGCCAGACTCATCAAAAAGAAAAGAGAAAGGACCCAAATCAATAAAATCATGAATGAAAGAGGAGAGATCACAACTAACACCAAAGAAATACAGACAATTATAAGAACATACTATGAGCAACTCTACGCCAACAAATTGGACAATCTGGAAGAAATGGATACATTCCTAGAGACATATAAACTACCACAACTGAACCAGGAAGAAATAGAAAACCTGAACAGGCCCATAACCAGTAAGGAGATTGAAACAGTCATCAAAAATCTCCAAACAGGGGCGCCTGGGTGGCTCAGCGGGTTAAAGCCTCTGCCTTCAGCTCAGGTCATGATCCCAGGGTCCTGGGATCAAGCCCCGCATCGGGCTCTCTGCTTGGCTGGGAGCCTGCTTCCTCCTCTCTCTCTCTCTGCCTGCCTCTCTACCTACTTGTAATCTCTGTCTGTCAAATAAATAAATCTTTAAAAAAAAAAAATCTCCAAACAAACAAAAGCCCAGGGCCAGACGGCTTCCCAGGGGAATTCTACCAAACATTTAAAGAAGAACTAATTCCTATTCTCTTGAAACTGTTCCAAAAAATAGAAACGGAAGGAAAACTTTCAAACTCATTTTATGAGGCCAGCATCACCTTGATCCCAAAACCAGACAAGGATCCCACCAAAAAAGAGAACTACAGACCAATATCCTTGATGAACACAGACGCAAAAATTCTCGCCAAAATACTAGCCAATAGGATTCAACAGTACATTAAAAGGATTATTCACCACGATCAAGTGGGATTTATTCCAGGGCTGCAGGGTTGGTTCAACATCCGCAAATCAATCAATGTGATAGAACACATTAATAAAAGAAAGAACAAGAACCATATGATACTCTCAATAGATGCTGAAAAAGCATTTGACAAAGTACAGCATCCCTTCCTGATCAAAACTCTTCAAAGTGTGGGGATAGAGGGCACATACCTCAATATTATCAAAGCCATCTATGAAAAACCCACCGCAAATATCATTCTCAATGGAGAAAAACTGAAAGCTTTTCTATTAAGGTCAGGAACACGTCAGGGATGTCCATTATCACCACTGCTATTCAACATAGTACTAGAAGTCCTAGCCTCAGCAATCAGACAACAAAAAGAAATTAAAGGCATCCAAATTGGTAAAGAAGAAGTCAAACTATCACTCTTCGCAGATGATATGATACTATATGTGGAAAACCCAAAAGACTCCACTCCAAAACTGCTAGAACTTGTACAGGAATTCAGTAAAGTGTCAGGATATAAAATCAATGCACAGAAATCAGTTGCATTTCTGTACACCAACAACAAGACTGAAGAAAGAGAAATTAAGGAGTCAATCCCATTTACAATTGTACCCAAAACTATAAGATACCTAGGAATAAACCTAACCAAAGAGACTAAGAATCTATACACAGAAAATTATAAAGTACTCATGAAAGAAATTGAGGAAGACACAAAAAAATGGAAAAATGTTCCATGCTCCTGGATTGGAAGAATAAATATTGTGAAAATGTCTATGCTACCTAAAGCAATCTACACATTTAATGCAATCCCTATCAAAATACCATCCATTTTTTTCAAAGAAATGGAACAAATAATCCTAAAATTTATATGGAACCAGAAAAGACCTCGAATAGCCAAAGGAATATTGAAGAACAAAGCCAAAGTTGGTGGCATCACAATTCCGGACTTCAAGCTCTATTACAAAGCTGTCATCATCAAGACAGCATGGTACTGGCACAAAAACAGACACATAGATCAGTGGAACAGAATAGAGAGCCCAGAAATCGACCCTCAACTCTATGGTCAACTAATCTTCGACAAAGCAGGAAAGAATGTCCAATGGAAAAAAGACAGCCTCTTCAATAAATGGTGCTGGGAAAATTGGACAGCCACATGCAGAAAAATGAAATTGGACCACTTCCTTACACCACACACGAAAATAGACTCCAAATGGATGAAGGACCTCAATGTGAGAAAGGAATCCATCAAAATCCTTGAGGAGAATGCAGGCAGCAACCTCTTCGACCTCAGCCGTAGCAACATCTTCCTAGGAACAATGGCAAAGGCAAGGGAAGCAAGGGCAAAAATGAACTATTGGGATTTCATCAAGATCAAAAGCTTTTGCACAGCAAAGGAAACAGTTAACAAAACCAAAAGACAGCTGACAGAATGGGAGAAGATATTTGCAAACGACATATCAGATAAAGGGCTAGTATCCAAAATCTATAAGGAACTTAGCAAACTCAACACCCAAAGAACAAACAATCCAATCAAGAAATGGGCAGAGGACATGAACAGACATTTCTGCAAAGAAGACATCCAGATGGCCAACAGACACATGAAAAAGTGCTCCACGTCACTCGGCATCAGGGAAATACAAATCAAAACCACAATGAGATATCACCTCACACCGGTCAGAATGGCTAAAATTAACAAGTCAGGAAATGACAGATGCTGGCGAGGATGTGGAGAAAGGGGAACCCTCCTCCACTGTTGGTGGGAATGCAAGCTGGTGCAACCACTCTGGAAAACAGCATGGAGGTTCCTCAAAATGTTGAAAATAGAACTACCCTATGACCCAGCAATTGCACTACTGGGTATTTACCCTAAAGATACAAACATAGTGATCCGAAGGGGCACGTGCACCCGAATGTTTATAGCAGCAATGTCTACAATAGCCAGACTATGGAAAGAACCTAGATGTCCATCAACAGATGAATGGATAAAGAAGATGTGGTATATATACACAATGGAATACTATGCAGCCATCAAAAGAATCATGCCATTTGCGACGACGTGGATGGAACTAGAGCGTATCATGCTTAGTGAAATAAGTCAATCGGAGAAAGACAACTATCATATGATCTCCCTGATATGAGGACATGGAGAAGCAACATGGGGGGGTAGGGGGATAGGAGAAGAGTAAATGAAACAAGATGGGATTGGGAGGGAGACAAACCATAAATGACTCTTAATCTCACAAAACAAACTGGGGGTTGCTGGGGGGAGGTGGGATTGGGAGAGGGGGAGCGGGCTATGGACATTGGGGAGGGGAGGCGAAACATAAGAGACTATGTACTCTGAAAAACAACCTGAGGGTTTTGAAGGGTCAGGGGTGGGAGGTTGGGGCAACCTGAGGGTTTTGAAGGGTCAGGGGTGGGAGGTTGGGGGAACAGGTGGTGGGTAATGGGGAGGGCACGTTTTGCATGGAGCACCGGGTGTTGTGCAAAAAGAATGAATACTGTTACACTGAAAAAATAAATAAAATGAAAAAAAAAAAAAAAAAAAAGCTCATCCTCTGTAATGACTTGAATTACCACATTCTATGGCTAGTAAGTTCCAAAGCATATGTTCAGCTTGGGCTCCTCTGCAGAGTTCCAGATCCATTTGGACAACTCTAAGCTTCCCCAACTGGGTGTCCTCTAGAGATGCCCCAACATTTTCCCAATAATCTGTTCTTTTTTTTTTAAGATTTTATTTATTTATTTGACAGACAGAGATCACAAGTAGGCAGAGAGGCAGGCAGAGAGAGAGGAGGAAGCAGGCTCCCCGCTGAGCAGAGAGCCCGACATGGGGCTCATCCCAGGACCCTGGGATCATGACCCGAGCCGAAGGCAGAGGCTTTAACCCACTGAGCCACCCAGGCGCCCCTAATCTGTTCTTATGTAGCCACCCCTCTGATGAAACAGTAAGTCGAGACGGAAAACTAGCAATCATCTTTGCAGTTTTTTTCTTTATCCATCGCCCCTTCATATTCCATCCAATCACCAAATTAGGTAAACTCAATTCCCAAATATCCCTCAAATCTCTTCTTTCTCCTCTGTATTATCACTTTCATACGTAGGGACTCATCTTTTCTTGCATAAGTTACTTCTTTTTTTTTAAGATTTTATTTATTTATTTGACAGACAGAGATCACAAGTAGGCAGAGAAGCAGGCAGAGAGAGGAGGAAGCAGGCCCCCTGCTGAGCAGAGAGCCTGATGTGGGACTCGATCCCAGGACCCTGAGATCATGACCCAGGCGAAGGCAGCAGCTTAATCTACTGAGCCACCCAGGCTCCCCTTGCATAAGTTACTTCTTAACAAAATCTGCTTTCCCTGCCTCCAATCTTGGTCACCTCAAACCTAATCTCCACACAATCTCCATGATCCATGATCCATGATCATGTTACTCTTATTCATGAAATCCTCAAAGTCTTCCTGTTGATATATGGGTAAATTCAAATTAAGGGTGTTAAACAATGGTCTTATACAAGATCCCTACCCACCTCTCCACTCCCATTCATGGCCACTCCTCAATTTTCGCTCTGGGTCTCAGCTCCACAAAAGCAATATGGCATTTTCAGTATGTGCACATACCCTTCCCAATGACTGAAATATGGTCTTCTTCCATCATAGCTGACTGACTGTTACTCATCGAACATGATCACCTTCTCCAGGATGCCATGTATCATCCCACCGATCAAGTTCAAGTACCTGCCATCATGTTGTTTTAATGTCTACAATTTCCTCCACAATAACTGGCTTGAATAATTTTGCAGTGTACTCGTCTACCAGTATAACAAAAAAAGGTACCTGGCAGCAGTAGCCTATACTAGTTAATAGCACCAGATCGACAATGAAATAAATTTGGATTTGAATCCTAAAACTTCAACTTGTTTAATAATTGTGTGTATGGGGTGTGTGTGTGTGTGTAAGTGGCAGACAGTTTCACCTATTTAAATTCCATCCTCTGTATGTACATTATATATTCAGTAATATTTTCTTTTTAGGATTTTTTTAGGATTAAAATGAAATAGTTCATTTTCAGACTTTGACATAGTACTAGAAATCGAACAAAATGGCATAGTTTTACCAATTTTATCGAACTGAGGTAACTGATACATAGCAGATACTTAAAGGGTATAGACATTGGTTACTAGTGCCGCCTTATTGATAGCAGTGCTTAATGAAGTCTCAAAGCAATAGTGAGCAGATGGAGAACCAGTGGAGCCATTAGAATCTTAGTACGTTTTATTGATCCTAGAATAACTGAACAATTGCAAGCATTCCTTATGGGCTATGCAAAATCTCAAGCTTAGATTTAAGGCGTACACTTTCATGAAGTTTTGTGCTTTAATACCATAACAGTTTCCTCCTAGCACAGTCAGTCTATCTCTAATCACCATTAAAAATCTATATTCCATTGTAGGCAACATGCTGTTTGTCAGGGACAAAAACATTCCTCAAAGGCAAGCTTTACTACCAATTCGGAGATATTGTTCTGGAGTTCTGAACCAGAGACATCAATCTTCTTTTATGTTCTTGCCCACACTCTTCATATACCCTTGGAAAGGTTCCAAAATAGCTCTATTGCCTCACTGACATCTGGTACCAGGGATAACAAAAAAGATGAAGATACCTGCTCTAAATAACCAAACAAGCATTACAAAAGGAAATGTAGGTCGACTTCAGATCTCCTTATGCATAGATAAGGAAAAGCAAGATTTTAGAGAGAGATGAAGAATAGAAAGGAAAAGATGGAAGGAAGGAAAGAAGGAAAGGAGGGAGGGAGGGAGGAAGGAAGGAATGAACAAATGAATGAAAGAGGGAAGGAGGGAAAGAAGGAGAAAAAAAAAGAAGAGAAAAGAAGGAAGGAAGGAAGAAAGATGATTCTTCTGATTTCAGATCTTTACCCTTGAAGTTCATCTCAATCTTTGTTTGAATGAACCCCTCTGAAGGTCAATAAAAAGTTTACAAGATAAATAAAAGAAATACATTTGCAACATTCTGTCTATGCCTTAGCAAAAAAAAACAAAAAATCTATAAACACTTGTTCGTACAGCTACAGTGATGACAATTTTTCTAAGAAATGAGACTTAAGGTCTAAGCCAATTGATTTCATAGCTGTACAACTAAATTTTAAAGTGTGGCCAGAGGTGATCTCTTTGGTTGCCCATAAACAGTAGGAGCTCAGATTAATCCTTTCTGAAGGAAAAAGGGGAAATGCAACTGAATCACTTCTAAAAGTCTCTGGATTGCAAATGAATAATATTTGCTTTTGCATTTATGCTGATTGTCTTAAGATAAAACCCATTTAATAACATGCATTTCATATTTCATTGAAGCAACATCTTCTGCTTGGTTTTTCACAATCTAATTGGCCAACATGAAATAAATTTCCATTCTGAAAGCCAAATTTCATAAGAGAAAGAAAGAATAGCTGCTCCTCATTTTTGTCTTTATAATTTACAAAGGAAAACAAAAGAAAAGAACTCACATACATCATCCCATTTAATTCTTGTCTTGGTCAGAGATTGGTGGTAAGGAAAAGTTTTCCTTAATAAGGGCAAATAAGAGTTTTATTAGAAAGCTACAAGAAGGAAAATTTCATGGATATTCATAGGTGAAAAATAAAGTATAGCAGGGCCTCTTAGGAAAAGACTAGAAACTGGAGATTCAAAAAATGTGGTCATCTGTCTTGGCCAACATGCTTTCTGGTCTCCTTTCTAACAGAATATATCTCCTGATCCTTGGTCTAATCCATTGTGTCCATTGTTTCCACTCAGCATGAGTAATTGCCATGAGTCACATCAAAGTTTGTAGGAAGATACTGCTTCAAGCCATTTTCTCTCAAAGAGAGTTATAATTATGGTAGATTCTTGGATTTCCATGAGTCCCTCTATTCTTTTTTTTTTACCTATTTTTTTTAATTTTTTCAGCGTAACAGTATTCATTGTTTTTGCACAACACCCAGTGCTCCATGCAATACGTGCCCTCCCTATTACCCACCACCTGTTCCCCCAACCTCCCACCCCCAACCCTTCAAAACCCTCAGGTTGTTTTTCAGAGTCCATAGTCTCTTATTGTTCGCCTCCCCTTCCAATTTTTTTTTTTTTTTTTTGCGACGACGTGGATGGAACTAGAGGGTATCATGCTTAGTGAAATAAGTCAATCGGAGAAAGACAACTATCATATGATCTCCCTGATATGAGGACATGGAGATGCAACATGGGGGGTTAGGGGGATAGGAGAAGAATAAATGAAACAAGATGGGATTGGGAGGGAGACAAACCATAAATGACTCTTAATCTCACAAAACAAACTGGGGGTTGCTGGGGGGAGGTGGGGTTGGGAGAGGGGGAGGGGGTTATGGACATTGGGGAGGGTATGTGCTATCCTGAGTGCTGTGAAGTGTGTAAATCTGGCGATTCACAGACCTGTACCCCTGGGGATAAAAATACATTATATGTTTATAAATAAAAAAAAAATTGGAAGGGGAGTTCCTCTATTCTTTTTACTACATGAGGCCTCATTATCCTTGATCAAATAGAAGATTCCTTCTAACTGGTCCACAGCTTCCAGATGGAAGATGGATGCAGACACAGTCATGGAGAAAGAAGGAGAATCAATGTTCTAGCTCAGCAAAGTCAATCAAATTTGACCTCTTTACAATGGGCTCTTGAGAAATTAAATGTTTTCTGGGACACAAAGGAGAGATAGGGCAATATCTATTTATGAGAAACTGATCCAAAAGAAAATGCTGTTTTGTAGTCAAAACGGTCAAGTATCAGCAATTTCATGTAGTCCAAGTTAATAAAAAGAGTATAACCAGACAAGTCATCTTAATTATAGAGATGGTAGGGGCGCCTGGATGGCTCAGTTGTTAAGCACCTGCCTTCAGCTCAGGTCATGATCCCAGGATCCTGGGATTGAGCGCTGCATCGGGCTCCCTGCTTAGTGGGGAGCCTGCTTCTCCCTCTCCCTCTCCCACTCCCCGTGCTTGTGTTCCCTCTCTGGCTCTCTCTGCCAAATAAATAAAATCTCTTTTTTTAAGAAGTACAGAGGGTAAAATTTTACTGATATATTATTCATATACTTGAATTAAATCATCCTGCTTTTTACCTCAATATATTTGTTTCTTTTTCAGTATATCTGGAAGAATCTTTTTATTGATTAATGAAGATTTTTCTCAACTGTCTGAGTCTATGTTTTTCTTCCACTTAATTAAAATATCTAGAGTTCCTGGCTTAAGGGCCATCTGAGGTTATTTTTTCTTAATCACCTTTCATCCAAAACTAGTCAAGTTATTCTTCCAGAACAAAAATGCATGTTCAGAAATAATACAATCACTAAGAGTCCAGATGTCCAGTATAATCCAGCAACAAAAAAGGGGGGAGATGGACATAGTCACATGATTCCCCTATATTAAGAAACAAGGAGATCCAAATTAGTGTTCAGAAGAGTAAAAACATCATAACCTGGTTTTATTTCCAACTTCTTCCACACTATCAGGTTTGCAACCTAAGGCATGTTGATGAGCCAACTAAACCTCTCTGTCTGTACATGTAAACTGAGGAATGAACGTACCATGAAGACAGAGCTGAAGCGAGCACTAACTGAAACCATGCATTTCTTTATCAGGCTTCTGTTATGTGCCAGCACTTTGCTAGGGCAGAGATACAATAGGAGGAAAAGAAAGACACAGTCCCTTTGAGACTTCTAAATGCTTATAATCTAGGGATGGTGGGGGTGGGGGAAACAGAGACAATAACCAAAGGATCATAGAAATAAATCTCAGTAACTGCAAATTTTCTGAAGGAGAGTAATTTTCTGAAAATGTGGTAGGAGGGTGCAGGCAGAGGGAACAGATCAGATCCTATGGCCTGAAGGCATGTGATTAGAAAAAGGAGATGACAAAACATCTAAGTGACTAAATGAAGGGAAGGTGGATGCGAAACAGGGCTAGAGAGGTAGTAGGGTCCAGAGATTTTAACTTTATCCAATGAAGATGAGAAACATCAAATATTTTTAGAAGAGAAGTGATATGATGAAATTTAATATTCAAAAATACCAGCCTGGCTACAGTGTGGACAGGAAATTAGAAGGGGTCAAAAAGGATGCAGTGATATAATGCAGTGATCCAGGTGAGAAATGAGGGCAACCTTGGATTAAATGAAGTAGAACTGGTAAATCTTGATGTCAGATTAAATATGGAGAATAAAGGAGAGGGATAGGGGAAAATTCATAAGTTTCTGCTTTGAAGATACAAGTTGGGAACACTAAAAGCGAATTAAGGATATGTGATGAGGAGCAAGTGAATGCATTTTAGAACTTGTTGAATATAAGATGTCTCTGAGACATATAGTAGAGATAACCAAGTAGGTATTTGAGTATTCAGATCGGAAGCTCAATGGAAAAGTCTGGGTTATAGATGCAAACTTGTGAGTCATGTGCAGTATCTGTTGTAACTAAGGTCTTGCATGAGTGTACATCAGATGTTCTAGGGGGAAGCATAGAATGAAAAGGAGAGAGAAGGATTGAGCTTGTCCAGAAGAGGGCTAACTGTGCAAAGGAGTCAAAGGTGAAACACCCAGGGAGGTGGGAGAAAACCAGGAGACCATCATGCTAAGAATACAATGTTCTGAAAAAAAGGCTATGGTCAGCACAACTGAGTGCTGCTGAGAACAGGCACAATGAGGACCAAAACGCACCTTGCTAAGTGTATGCCACTCATTCACTGAATGAAATATACTAATTTGACCCTGAAGCTGATTTCCCTGTGGTAAAACAGCAAAGAAAGACCAAAAAGAGGGTTTGATGTCCCCCTCATTGGAAGTTGATTCCTTTTCAATAAGCCCTTCTGGATCTGCCCAGCCCCTCATCTGTCCTAATTCTGCTCAAGCATGACATTCTGTAACTGATATTTGTTGAGATTCCCTATCCCGGGTACTATTTTAATGCTTAAATGTATAAATTCATTTAACCCTCAAAATGATCTCATGCACAGGGCTTAATAACGACCCTCACTTTACAGCTGAAGAGAACAAAGGACAAAGAGGGTAAATATCTGGCACTGGGCCACCCATCTAGTGAGTTAACAGAGCTTCAAACCCAGGCATCCGGGCTCCAGAATTAGTGCTTTAATGATCTCACTACCTCTGCAAAACCCTCCTTAGCAGCCCCATGTGGGTGTCAATGTATTTCTTCCATGGTCCCATGGAACCCTGTGCATGTGTCCCTTCATGAAACTTGCTTTCTATTTTCAAAAATGTCTCAAGCAGTATTGCCCAACAGAAATAAATATTGGTGACAAATGTAAGCCACATACACAATTTAAAATTTTCTAGTAGTCACGTTTTAAAAAGTAAAAGAAACAGGTGAAATGATTTTAATAGTATATTTTATTGAGCCCAAGTGTGATGGTTAATTTTATGTGTCATTGTGGCTAGGCTATGGTATCTAAATTGTTTGGTTATGCACCAACCCAAATGTTGCTATAAAAAAAATTTTTAGACATGATTAACACTTAAATCAGTAGATTTAAGAGGTGTCTGGGTGGCTTAGTTGGTTAGGCACCTACTTTTGATTTAGGCTCAGGTCATGATCTTGGTGCCCTGGGATCAAGCCCTGTGTCCAGCTCCAGGCTCAGAATTAATCCTCAATCCTGTTTAAGGATTCTTTCTCTCTCTCCTTCTCCCTCTACTCTCCTCCCACTCATGTACATGCTCTCTCTCTTTCTCTCTCAAATAAATAAATCTTTGGAAAAAATCAGATTTAAGTAAGCAGATTACCCGTCATTCTGTGGGTGGGCGTTATCCAATCTGCTTAAGGCCTTAAGAAAAAAAAAACGAGGTTTCCCAAAGAAGGAACTTGACCTCAAGACGGCAGCATAGAAATCCTGCTTGTTTAGTTTCCTAGAACTGTCATAATAAAATAATAAAATATCAGAGACTGGGTGGCTTAAACAATAGAAATTTATTTCTCACAGTTCTGGAGGCTGGAAGTCCAAGATCAAGTTTTGGCAGTTTGGTTTCTCCTGGGGTCTCCTTTCCTGCTGTGTCTTCCCATGGTTGTTTCTCTGTGCTCACGTATCACTGATATCTCTTACTTTTCTCATAAGGACACCAGTGGAATATAATACACTTAGCAAAGACACCCTTATGATTACATTTAACTTTAATTACTTTAAAGGCCATATCTTCAAATACGGTGGCAAGGGTGTGGGTGGGGCAATAATTCAATCCCTTAGACTGCCGAGGTTTCCTGCCTGCCTGGTCTACCCTCCTGATTTCAGACTCCAGGATACAGTATCAACTCTTACCTGAATTTCAGGCTACCAACCTGCTCTGCAGATTTCAGACCTGCCAGCCCTTTTACATGTGTATAAGCCAGTTGTTTAAATATCCCCCTCTCCCTCTCCTGTTGATAGATAGGCAGAGAAATACTACGGGTTCTATTCCTCTGGAAGACTGAGTAATACATCATTATACCCAAAATATTATCATGTCTACATTTCTACATGTAATCAATATAAAAACTATGAATGAGATATTTTACATTTTCATGCTGTCTTTGAAATCTGGCTTGTATTTTATGCCTAAAGCTCTTCTCAATGTGGGTTAGCCACATTTCAAGTGTTCAATAGCCACATACAGCTAGTGGCTATCATTACACGCAGGGTGGATCTAGAACAAGGCAACAAAATGGAGAAAAAATAGGTGGGATTGAACTCTACTGTGTCACTGAGGCTCAGTGAGGCTAGCTATAATTTCTCTTAACAGGAGGACCTCTCTGAGCCTAGGTGTTCTCATACGCAAATGAGGGGTAATAGTACCTAACTCAGAGAGCTGTTGTGAAGATCCACGGCAAAGCCTCTAATGGACTACCTGCCTGATAAAGTATAAATGCTCAATAAACATCTGGTACTTCCTTTCCCTCAGTCTGTCTATGTGTTTTCTTATCTTCCCTCTTTAAGGAAAGGGTCTGTATTTATTCCATCTTTCTTTCTCCAGTTTTGTACATTGGTAGGTACTTAAAATATGCCTGAGGAATTAATGAATGGCCTTGCGCTGCTGTGGTGGAGTATATCTACTTGTTGATGTATATTTTCCTTTGATAAATCATTCTTTAAAACACTTTGGAAGGACTTGCAAGTTGTGGAGCTGTTGACCTTGTGGTGGGTGGTTCAGGGGAGAAATGAGTCAGATTTGAGTTTGGGGATTTGAAGGAAGAGCCTGTTAAGCTAAAAGAAATAGGGCAGCATCACAAATAAAACCAACCAGGAAAGATATACCACAGACATCTCTGACATAAGAGTACACCAAATTTTTAAGTCCTTTACTGCATACAATTTTCCGGTACTGAGGATAAATTTGACAAGTGTTAATGAGATGGGATGTATCCTCATTAAAGAAAAAAAAATAGGAAACACATTCATACCAAGTCACAGAAAATCTAGTTTAGACGAAATATTTTTTCCCTTCCAGTAAATATATTTAAAAAACCTAATTCATAGGCAAAAGTAAAATTTTCTGGTAACATGCCATTTGATAAAGACACTCGATTATTTAGTCAGGGTTCTTCAAAGAAATAGAACCAATCAGATGTATATAGACAGAAAGAGATTTAGTACAAGAAAATGGCTCACATGATTATGAAGGTTGACGAGTTCCAAGATCTTCAGTCATATGCTGGAGACCACAGGAGAGCTGATGGTGAATGTAGTCCCAGTCTAAATACTGGCAGGCCCAAGACCCAGAACAGCTGATGTTTCAGAGTCTGAAAGCAAGAAAAAAAAAAAAAGCTGTTGCCTCAGCTCAAAGGCTGTCAGGCATAAGGAGTTCTTTTTGTGCAGGAGGGCCAAATTTTTGTTCTATCAAGGCCTTCGAATGATTGGATGAGGTCCACCCACATTGGGGAGAGCAATCTGGTTCAGTCTACCAACTCACATGTTAATCACATCCAGAAACTCCCACAGATACACACAAAATAACGTTTGGTCAGATGTCTGGACACCCTGTGGTCCAGTTAAGTTGTCACATACAGTTAACCGTAACATCTGACAAGGCACAAATATGCTGTCATGGAAGAGATTTCTATCAGAGCTTAATATGTCAATAAAGCATTCCCTTCACAGACTGCTCTCTTTTTCCCCCTGCTCTGCTTCTTCTTTGTATAAGCTGTTAGAGAAAACACTCAGGGATGGAAACTGACGTCTTGGGGATACCACTCTGTGCCACACATCTTACTGGATACTCTTGCACACTGTCCCCACGAGTGATGAGGCCAGAAGGGGCAGCAGCCTTGGGAAGGCCACCGCAGCCCAAACTCCACTGCTCAGTCTTGTGTCTTTGAAAACTCAATCTTTCCAGTGTCCCAGACTTAGTCAAACTTGGGAATTGTAACATGCAAACTAGATTTGGGAGACTTCTTCTATATATGCCAGGGGGGGAAAACATTAATTATGATGAAAGATACAACTACCAAGGAGTCCTCTAGCCAAAGCATTCCTTCCTTGGAAACCTATATCAGAAATCAAAATATAATCAAAATATTGCTTAGCAAAAATGAATTCAGAGTAAGTGGGGGTTGATTTAAACAAGATGTTCAATGGCATCAAGCAAAGAATAATACTATACTTTCAACAATTAGTATCAGACAGGACAAAACTTGGGGACAAATTTCTTTAGAATTCTCTGCCAAAGTTTACTTCATGAATTCTTCGTTTTATGCTTTCATATCCCAGGCTGACCAACTGCCTTTCTGTTTAACACACTGTTTCTTTTAAAAACATTTAACAGGTTACAAGTCAAATTTTACTGATTCATAAACTATTCTGTCTCAGTAAGATGACTTCCATATTTTTCCTTTTAATGTCCTTAATTTTAAAGGAGAATCTCACCACTTGACTTTGTTTTCATTAATATCCATTTAATCTCTAGCAATTCTGTTCCAGCTGTCTATTGCTGATTAACTATCACAAAACATAACAGCTTAAAACAAGAACCATTTTATTAGGGGCGCCTGGGTGGCTCAGTGGGTTAAAGCCTCTGCCTTTGGCTCAGGTCATGATCCCAGGGTCCTGGGATCAAGCCCCGCATCGGGCTCTCTGCTCAGTGGGAAGCCTGCTTTCTCCTCTCTCTCTGCCTGCCTCTCTGCCTACTTGAGATCTCTGTCTGTTAAATAAATAAATAAAATCTTTAAAAAAAAAAAAGAACCATTTTATTAGTATCACTGCTATTCTCTGCACATTCTCAGTTTTCATCTCAGGTTCTTGGTGTAACTGACATGAGGATGTTCTAATATTTTTAAATAGTGTTCTAGGGCTCTCCAGACAATTTTTGGAAGGAGTAACTTTTATATTTCCTACTGAACAGTTTTCATAAATGTGCTGCCCTCTAGGCATTATTTTACTCCTTACCATTATACAACCATATCTCTCCTGTGTTCTGACCTCTTAGAAATCTGAAGAGTGACTGGCTAACTAGTCTGTAACACTACTCTACCTTAAGGTGTTAATGATGGTAAAAACAGGTGATATGGGGAAACTGGCTGGCTCAGTTGGTAGAACATGTTACTCTTGATCTTCAGGTTATAAGTTCAAGCCCATGTTGAATGTAAAGATTACTTAAAAATAAAATTTTTAGGGGCACCAGGGTGACTCAGTCAGTGAACCATCCAGCTCTTGATCTCAGCTCAGATCTTCATCTCAGGGCTGTGAGTTCAAGCCCCACATTAGGCTCCATGCTGAGCATGAAGCCTACTTTAAAAAAAATTCCTTAAAATAATATAAATAAGTAAATAAATAAAAACAGGTGATATTAAGATCATTCTTCAATGCCTTAAGCTAAAGGATTTGATAAATCTGAAATACAAGCATCAAAGCAGTGTAGGGTAGAAAACAATATTTAATCTGGAAAGGGGAGATTTGAAGGTGAGGAATCACTTCATTTATAGGAAAATACATGTTAACCCATAAAACATAATTCTTTGATATGAACTCCCATTTGGTGACAGGCAGCCCAAGAAGGTAAATTCCACATTTAATAGAAAGATTTTTAAAATCACATTAATCTTTATAAAGGGTCTATGATCTCTGGCAAAATTCTCATTCTCCAAGTAATGTTAAATAACAAATCACACAGCATTGAGCCATCAAGTCTTCAACCTCATACCTCATGGTAGGATCATGGACATTTGAAGGATCTTGTAAGAGAAGGATCTCATTACATTCCTGATACTTCATGGTCACTTTCTAGTGCTGAGACATCAGAAGATATTTTTTTTTCTTTTTGTTTTCCACAGAAAACCATGATGTGCAAGAATTTGTTTTTATCCTGTTGTATTCATTTATTCAACAAATATTTGTTGCATGTTACCATGTGCCAGGAAATGACACAGCAAAGAGCAGGTGTGACCCTGCCCTAAGAAAACCTGAAGTCTCAATAAAGTCTCTCAAACCTAGAATCCTGTTGGAACTTTCCATCCTTCCATCCTTCCTGCTTTCCTTCCTTCCTCTTTGCTTTCTCTCTCTCTCTTTTTTCCTCTTTCTTTCTTATTTAGCATCTAGCTAGCTAGCTAAGTATCTATCATCATCTTTCTCATAGGGTACTGGTTAAGAGAACAAATTCTAAAGGCAGAAGGCAAGGGTTCATAACCCAGTTTTCCATGGGTAAAAAAAGCTTTAAAAAAATTATAGACAGGTGAATGGATGGGTAGATAGATGAATAGATGATAGATAAAGAGATAGATAAGATAGATTTCAAATGAAATAATAAGTGAAGTACCTATGGAAAGCAGAACTCTAACAATAATCATTAAGTCTCAGAATAACTCTCTGAGAGCATTTTTGTCATAACTACCTTGTTTTTTCCTTAAGATATTATTCTCATAATATTCTCAGACAATAATGCCTAAATATTTTGTAAATCATTACATTCAACTTTATTTTTCTTCTCCCTTGTGCACTGTTGGACAATGAAACAGTTTCATTTTCACTTTTCAAAATGATAGCATAAAAAAACAGAAGTGAAAGTATGAATCATAATATAATCAGGAGTTCATAGTGACATATCCATTTATAACTCAGAAAACCACAGGGTATTTCCAAACTGATGTCATTCATAGAAAGAATGCCATGTGTTGTGGAATAATAAGAAAAATTACCTACTCCAACTGGGGTATTTATAATGCATATGGGATATTCCCAGCTAATTATTTTAATTTATTTTTAATTTTATTACAAATATCATTTTCTATTTCAAATACTTAAATTGACACTCATCTTAGACATTACACTGGACTCTGAGTTATTTTTTTTAATTTGGATATCATCCTTTTACTTCAGAAGTCATCAGTATAAGTGCTTTAAGTAAGTCAAGGTTTTCTTTTTTTTTCTTTTAAAATCTTTATAAATATTAAGATTACCATGAAATTCTGTGTAATTATTTTACTTTTTGGAAAAGATGGAATTAATCTCTACTCAAATTATTAAAATTGATTTTATTCTCTTTGGAAGTGGAGAGAAATAATATAAATATTGTTTTTATTTTTTCCAACTAAATAATCAAAATAAGATTTTTCCTTTCCACTATATTCAGTTTTTTAAGAACTTAAAGAGATTATAGTATATACAAATTAAATTAGCGATATGACAGAAGAAACATTATTCAGAAAATAATTTCTTTGGCTTATCTACATTCACTTCAAAAAATTCTTTGGATACATTGGTTCTGCCATCTTTGCAGCTACATTTGCTAGTTAGTTTGTTCTTTTGATCCAGATCCTAATATCAGTTGTGAGGACAATGCAGTTATACCCTCTTTCAATCAGTGCATGTTCCCGGTTTCCCATTAGCCAATGTCCCCAGCACGAGAGACTCCACAGAAGTCACACCACTAACTCACCCAAGTAGCATCACTAGTTTGCTCTTTAGTGTCTGAGGCTTATCCATGAGCCCGGTGGTTTACCCACAATGTCTGGTCCTGATGCCTGCTAGGAGCTGTTTTGTTGACCCGGATTTTTCAGTAGAGCAGCAGGTGAATCTGTTAACAGGATGGGCTGACCCCATTTGATTAAGGAACAAATTTAAAAATATATCTGAAAATTAAATTCCTCCTTATTCCATCAGCAAATAGAAAGTCCACATGGACTAAAGAGTTAAAAACTAAAAGCAACCCTTAAAAGTTCTAGAAGAAAATGTAGGAGACTATCTTATAACATTGAAGTAATGGAAGATTTCTTAAAATATAAAAAGGTTCGGGGTGCCTGGGTGGCTCAGTGGGTTAAAGCCTCTGCCTTCGGCTCAGGTCATGATCCCAGGACACTGGGATCGAGCCCCAAGTCCAGCTCTCTGCTCAGTGGGAGCCTGCTTCCCTTCCTTTCTCTCTGCCTGCCTCTCTGCCTACTTGTGATCTCTGTCTGTCAAATAAATAAATAAAATCTTTAAAAATATATAAAGGTTCATCAGTTGTAACACATGTACAACTCTGATAGGGATGTTGATAATGGGGGAGGCCATATGTTCGTTAGAGGAGGAGGTATATGGGAAATCTATCTATCTTCTGCTCAATTTTGTATGAAACTAAACCTTTAAAAATAAAGCCTATGAAGAAAAAAAAGACTAAACCATCAAGTATAAACTATAAGATGAATACATTTGATAACATAAACATTTTAAATCTTTATACATTAGAAACCACAAAGTTTAAAGGCAAGTTACAGAGAAAATATTTACAATGTATTTGAGAAATAATTTTAATCTATAATAAAGAAATATATCCTATAAATAAGACAAAGACAAAAGGCCAAAAAAAGAAATTAATACAAACCTTCAGTTCACAGAAGAGAATCTCTGTATGACCAATGAAGATATTAAAAAAAAAAAAAAAGTAACTTGCTGGTAATAGGAACATGTAAATTAAAACAAGGTACTCTTTCATGTCCTCTGACTGGAAAAAATTCAAAAGTAAGTAGTGGTGAGGAAGTAGGGTAACCAGAATTTTCAAATTCTTAATGTTAATTCCTGATGATTAATGAACAGTGAAGCTTTACTACAGGGAATGTTTGAGAGAGCAAATCGGTATAATTTTGAAAGCATTTTCATAATACCTAGTAAGTTTAAAGGTACTAATCCAGCAAGTCAACTTCTGAAGTATGAATTACAGAAAAACTCTCACACAAGGACACTCCTAGAATATTCATTGAAAAATTCCTTATTTAAAAAAAATACTTATTTGTTTATTTGAAAGAGACAAAGAGAGGGCATGGAAGTAGGGGGAAGGGCAGAGGGAGAGAAGAGAGAGAATTTCAAATAGACTCCCCACTGAGCACAGAGCCCTGACACAGGGCTCGATCTCTGGGACCCTGAGTTCATGACCTGAGCTGAAACAAAGAGTTGGTTGGTCAACTGGCTGAGCCACCCAGGCACCCTACAACATTCTTTATAATTCCAAAATGTTTGTTGTTGGAAGAACAGATCCTCTTAATTTCCTTTGTCACAATTCCAAGCAGCTATTTCCTCTATGGAGTCTTACTATTTTCTTCTTTATATGGTTGGAAATTAGGTAAGGACCCTATCTCCTTGTTTCCACAGATTCCTCCCTTCTCCTCCTTACACTGCCCTATTCCCAGGGAATCTCCTTCTAGCTTGGAAAATTCACCTCCCACTATGTTTCTGGCCCAAACACTTGTCATTGCCCACAAGTCCTCCATTTGGCTTTTTCTGGTAATCTTGCCTGACTTCCTCAGACTTGCATTATTGGAAATTAATAGGCAGAAATATCACCTTGGCTCACACTTCCCCAGCACCAACTATTTGCACAAATAAGGAGGAAAAGACATAGATACAGACATAGATATAGATATACAGATATAGATATATAGATAATATATAGATACAGATATAAACACAGAGGGAGAGAGAGAGAGAAGAAAAAGCATGGATTAATAACTTCAAATATTATTGTGCCATATTCTTCTCCTAGAAAATCTTTAAACAGTGACATCCACACACACATTGGTGCTTAGCTCTGTGGGTGGGGTGAGGAGAAAGGCATAGATGTCTGGCAAATTTCTTGACTCATCAAGAAGTTTCCACTCATATCTCGAGTAGAAGTACCTTCATCCATCAATAACCACCTGCTGACTTTAACCTTCCCACTCTAGGAACATGAGCTTAGCACAGGTAAGGGCAGAACTTCTCCTGAAGCAGGATATTGCTTCATAGACACACATAACTAGGAGAAGACTTGTCCTGGAAAACCTAAAGACGACTCTTCAAAGGAGAAGTGCTGTCAGTAACTGTAGACAACTCGGGCGGTAACCATTCTCCTCCTCCTCCTCAATCAACATCTTTCTCCAAATCTTTGTGCTCAGAAAGTCAGAAGAAGCCCTCTGCTCCCTTTAAAATGGGAGGTAATGAGTCTGGCTGCCATATTGGTATCCAGCCCTTTTCTCACCTAGCATCCATCACTAGAGAGAGAAAAAGTGGTGATCCACTTTTTCTTTTCTCCTGTGTCTTCCCTTTTCTTATATAATGAGGGAGGGAGGGAAGGAGGATAGGAAGGAAGGAAGGAAGGAAGGATGGACGGAAGGAAGGAAGTCAGTCCCCTCTACCTCCCTTAGGTAACAAATATGAAGAATTGGGTGAGTACTTGTCCCATTCTCTCTTTGGTCCATCATATAACCTGATTTGGAGGCGGGGCGGGTTGGGGAGGTGGGGGCGGGTGTTGCTCTTTGTTTTACATTTCAATTTGCAAGCAGTCACTGTTTATTAACTGACTGGATTACAAAAATAATCATGATAGTACCTTAGTTCATTCTTCTGTAAAAAGAAAACCACAGGGGCACCTGGGTGGCTCAGTGGGTTAAAGCCTCTGCCTTCGGCTCAAGTCATGATCCCAGGGTCCTGGGAGCGAGCTCCACATCGGGCTCTCTGCTCAGCGGGGAGCCTGCTTACCTCTCTCTCTCTGCCTGCCTCTCTGCCTACTTGTGATCTCTCTCTCTGTCAAATAAATAAATAAATAAATCTTTAAAAAAGAAAACCACAGACCAAAAAGTGGTGTCACTTAGGTTAAGGCCCCAGGTCAGTAAACCCAGACTTAACACCTAAACTTACTGCAGTTTCAACTGCCTGAAAATGTAACCTTTGACCAATCAACATGAGAATTTTCTGGCAGGCACTAGGAAATTTCTTGATAGACCCCTTTATTTCCCCTAGGAAGGTGACCTTACCTAGAATAATGGATTCTTTGCTTATAACTTCCTTTCCTCCACTCTCTCTCTACATGTAAACCTTTCCTTTTCTATAGTCCTTTGGAGGTCCCTTCTACTTGCTAGATGGAATGCTGCTCCATTCCTACATCAATTAATAAAGTCCATTAGATCTTTAACATTTACTCAGTTGAATTTTTGTTATTTAACCTTTCTAATAAACCTGTTGATTTGGTCTTCCTCGTGGCCAGCATCTCTACCTTCTATGAAATGAATGTTCTTTTTCTTTAATCCACCTCATACAGAAGATAATTGGGAGAACCAGTGGAAGCTGTCTGCTACTTTAAAGCATTTGCCAGTAGTGTAGGTCCCATTAATCAGATCCTCCACTCAGACGATGCCATATTTACCAAGAGATTCAGCAATCAATTCTTGTTGGTTTTCCCATAACTGTGAAAGAAAACACATCATTTACTGACTTCAAGTTTGGATGCCCCCTTCCAATATATGGTTCCACAATCTTCACCATGTTAACTAAAGCATCACTGAGCTTAACAAAGGTACCACTGAGAATATGGTGAAGGAAAAGAAGCTGGAACACCTTCCAGAACTTTAGGGTGACACCATTAATACTGATCCTGATGACAGATGTCAATATGGGTTCTGCAGGTACATAGAAGTTGCCAG
Organism: Meles meles; assembly: GCF_922984935.1. NCBI lineage: Eukaryota > Metazoa > Chordata > Mammalia > Carnivora > Mustelidae > Meles > Meles meles. The sequence continues at coordinate 145,914,602 of NC_060069.1, forward strand.
ATTTTCTTGCCATCCTCACTATTCTGGTAGTGGTTCTGTACATCTATCTGTATATCTGTCTTCATGATAGTTTACTCAAAGATGAGCTTTTCCCTTGCTTTTCAAAACATCTTTTGGGCAAACTTCTTTCTTAAGCTTTCAATGTTCAGTTCTGTGCTTTTTTTTTTTCTTTTTTCTTAAGGATTTCTGGCATAGCAGGGACCATCTTTTTCTTCTCTTCTGCACCTTCCATGGTTCCAGCCAGAAAAGAGAACCACATAATCTGTTTTTCATTTTTAATTTTTATAACAGGCTGATATTATCCCCTTTACTTTGAATTTACTTTTTTTCACCTCACTATATATTGTAAACATCCTTCTTGTTTGGGACATTGAAAGATCTCAATACGACATTTTCCGTTGTGTGTGCACGTGTGTGTGGCACTTGCGTGTGCCATAATTTATTTAAGATCTATTCATGGGCGTTCAGATTGTTTATGTTTTATTGATACAAAGACGAATGCTCCAGAAGGCATTATTCTATATATGTCCTTTATCAAATGTGCTTTTTTTACTGTGAGAATTCATGAACTAGAGTTGCTATCTGAGATAGAGTCATTTTAATTCAAATAATTGCTGCCAGATTTATTCTCCAAAATAGCAGAAAAATTCACACTTCTATCACCAAGGTACTGGAATGCCAAACTTTGAGTATTTGTCAGCAATGGTTGTTACTGCTTGTTTAAAACATTTGCCAGGGGCACCTGGGTGGCTCAGTCGTTAAGCACCTGCCTTCAACCAGGTCATGATCCCTGGGTCCTGGGATTAAGCCCCGCATCCAGCTCCCTGCTTTGCAGGAAGCCTGACTCTCCTTCTCCCACTCCCCTTGCTTGTGTTCCCTCCCTCTCTGTGTCTCTTTCTGTCAAATAAATAAATAAAATCCTTAAGAACAAAAATAAAACATTTGTCAATTGGACAAGTGAAAAATATTATTGTCACAATTCAGCATCCTAGGCCAGAGGCTAGGAAGTAAATCCAAAGCAAAGAGAAGGATGCCTGAGAACCTGAAATTCTTAGTTCCACCCATTGATATCTCTTCTCCACCTGACCCTGGTTTGAGACCCGCTTCCCTCTTTGCAGAGGTCTGAGGAAGTTAGAAACCGCCAGTGTTTTCCTTGGTAGTGTTTTCTTAAAGTTCAACAGGATTATGTCAAGTGTTATTACAAGGAAAGGCCATTGACACGCTAGTTTGAAAAGGAAAAGGTGTGTCCACTGGCTAAAATAAATAAAAGGGCAAAACACATAGTAACAGTTAGAAAACTTAACTGTTACAATAGCACTGAGGAAGCAGGTAAGACAAAGGTTCAATGCTTGTAAACTCAGGGTATCTCCTGAACTTTCACAGCCTCATTCGGGAAATTAAATGTTGGACATCCTTGAAAAGTTCTGATAGCGGCATTGATATTAAAGAAGGTTTCAAAAGTATGTTAACTGTGGTCCTACTTTTGACCCTACTTGATACCAGTGATTTCAGAATGATTCAAGACTAATGAAAGGGTGACCAAGCGTAAATTGCATAACATACTGATATGCGGACACACCTAATTTCATTTTACATCAAAACAGAAAATGATGTGATTGTTAAATCTGAGCACTTGTTTAATTTTAATTCAAAGTGTGGACAAAATTATTCTTCACAAGTGGCAAGTGATTCAGTTTCAATTAGAAGCAGTCCTATTAGGTTGATAGGGGCAATGAACAGACTTGTTGAGGATGTGAAAATAATGTGACATTCCAAATCGTATTGATCGTGTATCGAGGGAACGAAAGCACTACAAGAAATGATGCCACAAGCACAGGTTTGCCACAGTCCCTGAAACAAGTAGAAAATTCTGACATAAGAGCCTAAGGCAGCTCAGGAATAAAATGTTCTACCTGAAACACTATGTAGTATGGGCATCTCACTGGGCAGTACCTGCTATGTCAGAGATCAGAGTGGAAAATACTGGACAACTACTATGTAAAAAAACAAAATCATCGGGGCGCCTGGGTGGCTCATTGGGTTAAGCTGCTGCCTTCGGTTCAGGTGATGATCTCAGGATCCTGGGATCGAGTCCCGCATCGGGCTCTCTGCTCAGCAGGGAGCCTGCTTCCCTCTCTCTCTCTCTCTGCCTGCCTCTCTACTTGTGATCTCTCTCTGTCAAATAAATAAATAAAATATAAAAAAAAACACAAAATCATCAATTCAGATATATTTACAGGAAATATAGCCAAAAGAGACATTCGTGCTGCAACAGCGTGTGCACATTGCTATTTGCCTCTCACATGGTATGATATTTGTGGGTCTGCACATCATCTATAACCTGACAGGCAGAATACTCTTGTAGTCATCTTTTTTAATTAATGCCCCCAATCTAGCACAGCGTCAGGTACAGAGTACACCCTCCATACACGTTAAATGTAGAAATTGGAACACTGATGCTAAGCCACTGAAAATTGATGTAGTTAGATCAGTTGATTTGTCAGAGCTATGGACTGAATTGTGTCCCTCCCCACCCTGCTCCCCAAAATTCTTATACCGACGTCCCAATGTGATTATATTTGGAAATAGGGCTTTTAGGGGGTATTAAGATCAGAAAAGTGGAGTCCTGATCCAACAGGTTTGGTGCCATTATAAGAAGCAAAAAGAGATCTTCACATGAACACACCAAGGAAAGCTATATGACCATACACGGAAAAGCGGTCGTCTACAGGCCAGGAAAAGAGCCCTTTTGCCAGAAACAGAATTGGTTAGCACCTTGATCTTGGATTTCCAGTCTCCAAACTAGAGAAAATAAGTTTCTGCTATTTAAGCCACCCAGTCTATTGTATTTTGTTATGACAGTCTAAGAAGAACAAATCAATAACCCAATAAAAATGCTAATGCTTTTCATTGTTTTTATGACAATGAACAGACCAAAGAAAAATGACTTTTTTAAAGTCATTATAATGATCATCCAAGAACTAATTCCAGCACAATTATTTGACAGGTATGAAAGCTTAAAAATAGTATATAACAAAGTAGATCAGAGGAGAAAAATTAAAATAGTAAAGTTGTAAATTACACAAAAAGATTTTGTTTAATGTAGAACCATTTATTCAGCTTTCATGTCACTTGACAGAGGATCATTTAATTATGTTTTATTAACTCTAATAAAGTTTGAAAACCATTTTAACGTAATGCAAATTTCCCACTCTCTCCTTAGATTTCATCAAAGATTAGTAACACATTGCAAAGTGTTACTTTCAAACTATAGCCCACTACATTTTCTAATTTGGAAAGAGAAATGCTTCGAGTATTTCTAATGAAGCATAGGATCCCACACAAAAAGAAATGTCATTTATTTCTCATATTTGTCTCATGATATGACATGTTTTTATGTAAAGTTGGTCATCGGAAATTTGCAAACCAAAATTAGAGAGATAACAGTTGGCAACTCTACCTTCACTACAGAGTTCCTTGAAAGAAAGTTGCCTTTATGGAGTAAGGGAATGGACTAAGAAAGGTGACACATTCTTTATACATTTATCATTATGCTGCCCAAAATGACCGTACTAGCATAGATTAAGAAATCAAGATCTAGGTTACTTTCTCACATTTACCAAGTTTTAAAGCAATAAATAGAAAAACATTCTAAGCCATTAACACAAACATGCTTGACATTTTCATTACAGCACAAGCAACTTAAGAAGGACAATAGTTTGATTCTTCTGAAGGTCATGGCTTTTGCTTTTGCTTTTCTTTTTTTTTTTTTTTTTTTTTCCTTCAAAAACCGCACCTACCGTGTTGAATTGCTGGCCTGAAGGTGAGCTAATTTCTAGGGCATTCTGACACATTTGTTACCAAATCTCTCCAACAATTTTAGAATTGTCACAGCGGCATGTGAACATTTAAAAACTAAAACTTGAAATAGTATTCTCTGACACTTCCTGAGCCTTTTTATTGATAGTTATGAGCCTCATGAATGGAATGTGTGACTTTTTCCTGTGACAAAAACTTTGAAAGTAAAATTCTAAGTTTTATGCCTTGCTATATCTTTTTACTCTAAAATACATGTCCAAAGAGATTCTTCAGACTGTATCCTATTGCACCATGTGGAGAACATTTGTAACTAGGTCAACACACACTGTCTCTAGGCACCAAGAGAGAGGTAATTTGTTATACCCACATAGAATATTACCAGAAGAACAAAACTAACATGACTCACTGGGTTCTTAGTTGCAGGGCTCAGTGCTGCAAATGGTGTTAATCAGGGCTCAGAAAGTTGGCAGTTGTGAAAGCCTCTTTGAGAGACTTTGAGAGGTCATTAGTGACTCTTCCAAAACACAAAAGCATCAAACAGGGCAATGTGTTGGATAGAGAGAAAACAAAATATGGAAAGCATAGGAGAAAAGACCTAAGGCTGCTCTTCTTTCCTGAGAAGGCACTCTCAAGCTGCAAATCACCCATGAGTTTTAGAGGAAGCAATGGTAGCTAGTCCACATGAAAATAACTTGCCCTGCATGATCTAGAAGAATAAAAAATTAACCAACTGCTGACCTATAGGGCTAGATCCACAGATGACAGAATGACCAGAGGTCATTTGGAAGAGACACCTGAATCTGAAAAGAAAGGCTCTGTACATCTTCAGTCACTGTGCCTGAGCGAAAGACTCTCAGAAAGGACACCTGAGTCTTATTTAATGTTACATACCAATTTTACCTCAATTTAAAAAAATCAAGAATTTGGAGGCATAGAAAAGAACACTGCTTCATATACAAGCTATCGATAACCCCATGTTTTCTTTGTTCAGTCAGTACTTATTGCCTCCTGGAAATAAGATACTACAGAAGGATACGACACAAAACAAGCAGATACGATTCTCATCCTCAGTTTACAATCTAACACTCACCTGACGTTTCTCCCCTTCTGCCTCTTTTGCTGGTACTTCCTTATATCTTGACCTCTGGATTCTGGAGGGCTCCAAAGCTCTGTCCCTGAGCAACTTCTCTCTTTTTATCTACACACTTCTTCTGGTTGAACTCACCCAGTTTTGTGGCTGTAAGTACCATCCACACGCCCAATGACTTCTAAATTTACATCTCCAATCAGAGCCTCTCCTCTGAATTCCAAATGCCTGATCAACAAATCCACTTGGAAGGCATTTCAAACAAGATGACTAAAATTGATTTCTGATCACCATCTATCTGACCCAAGCTCCACACCTGCCCCTTTCCAGTCTTCCCCCATAAAATATAACAGCAACCCCATCCTTTCAGGTAGTAACCAAAATTCCAGGTATCATCCTTGATGCCTTTCTTTCTTTTATACACTACGCAAATTTGTCAGGAAATTCTATTCACTCTATTTTTCAGAACATATTCAGAATTGATCACACAGCCCAAGACTATATGTGTCTGTACGATTGCAATCCCCTTCTAACTGTGCCCCTATTTTATGCTTGTCTGGATTCATCACATTCTTTAAAGTGCAGAAATAGAGATTCAGTTAAAACATGATCGTACTCCTCTACTTGCAACATTTCAGTGGCTCCCCAGCTCACTCAGAAGAAAAGCCAAAGGACCTATGTGATCTGGTCTCCACTACTTCTCTGAACATGTCTCCTTCTACTTCCTCCTTGTCATTCCACCTTAACTAAACTGGCCTCATAACTGTGCTTTGATCAGAGCAGGCAAGCCTTTGCTTAAGGCTTTGCACTTAGTGTTCCCTCTGCCAGAAATGTATTTTCTCCTAATAAGCCAAATAATCTTAGGGAGCAGTGGGAGTATAAACATGAAATTTTAAAATTTGCATTTCCTTTAATATGTTTTAGAACTCAGACCACCCACTACTTGGTACTGACCTCATCCCAGTTTGGTGATATTAGCAACATTATTTATATATAAATGCTTTAAGTTTTGCTTTAAGCCTTTCTCTCCACTCAGAGAATTCTAACCATCAACACAGTACACTTGACATAAATTTTTATCAGATCCAACTTCAACATAAAGCACAGTATACCATAGATCATAGTACAGCCTGGCTAGTGGTATCAATTATTTCATAAATGCTAAAGTTGAACTTGAAAAGTTGAGCAGGAAAGCATAATTTTCTTGTTTGTAAAATTCTGTCAAGATAGTAGACTTTTACATGCATTTTTTTCTCTAATACTTCACAAAACTCTGCTGATTAAAAAAGTATAAAAAGAAATAAAGTCTTTAGAGAGAAGATAATGTGGTAGAGAAATGGTGGAGGCACAGAATGTTTTATCAACAAATAAGAAATATCAACAGATTTCTGAAAGATAAAAAAATGAATAGCACTGTATAAATGGGTAAAACAAGCCAGGAAAGTCTTGAGTAAACTGTTGAGTAATTGCAAAGGGGTGCCTGGATGGCTCAATCAGTTAAGCATCTGCCTTTGGCTCAGGTAAGGATCACAACATGATCCCAGGGCCCTGGGATTGAGCCCCTCCCCCTGCTCATGCTTTCTCTCTCTCTCTCAAATAAATAAACAAAATCAAAAGAAGAAGAAGAAGGGAAGGAGGAGGAGGAGGAGGAGGAAGAGGAAGGAGAAGAGAAAGAAAATCATATGGATAGGACATTTATATCATGATTTTCCCAGGACAGTCTTTAACCCTAAAAATACTTTTGCTAAGTGAAAGAAGTCACAACCTATTATATGATTCCATTTACACGAAATGTCTAGAAATGTTAAAACACAGACCCAAAAAATGGATTTTTGCTTGTCAGAGGCTAGGAGAAGGAGGAAGCAGGAGTGATTACTAATGGGCAAGGGTTTCTTTGGGGAATAATGAAAGGGTTCTGGAACTGAATAATGATTGTGGTTGCACAGTTCTGTGAATATATTAAAACCACAGAATCTTTTACTTACAAGGGTGAATTTTATGGCATGTATATCACATTTCAATAAAGCTTTTATTTAAAGAAATGTAAAGACTAGTAAGTTTTAAAAGACATTATTATAAATAATCATGAAAAGGCAAGAAATGGTAAAAGGGATACAAAAAATCTTTATCAGGATTCAGATAAAGGATCATCACTTTCAACTGGGATTATTATGGAATCCTTTGAAAAATAAGGCAATAAAGCTAAATACTGAAGGATGGATGTCACTGGGATTTTTTTTAATAAAAAAAAAAGAAGGTAAGAAAAAAATACCAGTGAGGGAGGAAGATGTATAAGCAAAGATCTAGAAGCCGGAAATGGAAAAAAGGAATAATTATAAAAATCCCATGGGGCTGTAAATGAAGTGTAGAAAAAAATGAGAATGCCCAATTAATCATTTGTAGGTTATTCTCTAGACCAGTGTATTTCAGCTTTAGCACTATTAACATTTTGGGCCAGATAAATTTTTGCTGTAAGGAGCTGTATTATGCATTGCAGGATGTCTAATAGTATCCCAGGCACCTCCTGCCCTAGTTATGGCAATCAAATATGTCTCTAGATATTACCAAATGTCTCCTGGGAGGCAAAATCATCCCCAGTTGAGAACTGTTGTTTTAAAAAGACAGTCATTGAATATTGAAGCACATTATAAAAATAAAGTCAAGAAAGGTTAAAATGGCAAGACTTCTCATGTTAACCAGGTACAGCAGGCAAGAGAGAAAAGTTAACATATTTTTTGCAATATTCTTAGTCCAAGATAATAGGGTTCTGAAACACAAGAGGTCATGGAATTGGAAATGACCAAATAAGAGATCTTTACTTAAGGAGAGAGGCACTCCTTCTAGGTATGGTATCAAACAGCTTATCAATATTTGTTGTTTTGACAAAAGGAAGGAAAGACAGGAATCAAAGATGGCCTTGATGGTTGAGCCTAAATGACAAAGGAGTGGTTGTAACAAGAGTGTGGAATAGTGAGGGAGGCAGGATTAAAAGGGAACACGAGGAGTTTAATTACCTTTCAACTGCTAAATACAACATGCTAGGAGAGGGCACCTGAGTGGCTCAGTTGGTTAAGTGACTGCCTTCAGTTCATGATACTGGAGTCCCGGGATCGAGTCCCACATTAGGCTCCCTGCTCAGCAGGGAGTCTGCTTCTCCCGCTGACCTCTCTCCTTCATGCTTTCTCTCTCATTTTCTCTCTCTCTCTCCCAAATAAATAAAATCTTAAAAAAAAAAAAAAAGAACATGCTAGAAGAATATCCAGATAGAAATGTCAAGCCAGAAATTGAATAAACTGAGACTGAACTTTGGGGGAAAATTCAGAAGTATAAACATGGATTTAGAAGCCATTTAAAGGGAAAGTAGAGTCAAAATCATGGGCTGAGATTGCCCAGGAGAGTGCAAAGTAGAAAAGGGAGAAACCAGGGGGAGGAGCAAGACGGCAGAGGAGTGTAAGACCTAAATATCATCAGGTCCCAGGAGTTCAGCTAGATAGCTCTTGAACCATTCTGAATAGCTACAAACACAACAGGGAAGAGAAGAGAATAAAAGCAGCAATTCTAGGAACAGAAAATCAACCACTTTCTGGAAGGCAGGATGAGCAGAGAAGTGAATCCGAGGCCACATTCGGGACGACAGACTGTGGGGGGAGAGATAGGGCAGTGATAGAGCAGTGGAGCACATAATCAGAACTTTTAGAAATCTGCTCCACTAAGGGATGTTGCTCCAGAGGCTAAGTGGAGGATAGAGCCCTCACAGGGGCAGTGTGGTCTCAGGACCTGTGGGGTCACGGAAAGACCAGGGTGTCTGAGTGTGGCAGAGCTTCCTGGTATTGGAACAGGGAAGCTGGCTGCAGAGATGGAGCCAAGGAATGGGCTTTCAGTTTGGGGTTACCTTACACCCTGATCTGAGGCACTGTCAGGCCACTGCTCTTCGGGCAGGAATCCAACAAGCAACAGTTCTGGGAGACTCACCTTCCTCCTCCAAGAGGAGTGGTGTGGGAGTGTGCTGCAAGAATCAGCTGGGTTTAGACACTCCAAATGGGGCCATGCGCCAGAGACAGAAATGCTTGGTCACAGGCTGGGTGAGTTCAGAATGTGGCCAGAGACCAGGGAGATGGGAGGGATTAACTGCTCTTCTATGATGGCACATTGAGGAGTGGAGTCCTGAGCTCTCGGATCCTACGGGACCAGAGACTGGGAGGACACCGTGTTCATTCCCATCCTCCAAAGCTGTATGAGACCAAAACCAAGCAGATTACTTAGCTTGGCCCCTGCAAGGGCAGTGCAATTTCACCTCAGGCAAATACATTTGAAAATCACTGCAAAAGGCCCCTCCCCCAAATGATCAGCAAGAACATCCAGCCAAGACCAAGTTCATTAATCAATGAGAACTGCAGAACTCCAGAGCTAGGGGAAAGCAACACATAGAATTCATGGCTTTTTTCCCCATGATCCTTTAGTCTTTCAAAGTTAAATTTTCTCAATTTTTTTCTTATTCTATTTTATTTAACATCTTAATTTTTTTTAGCGTTCTGAGATTCATTGTTTATGATCCACACCCAGTGCTCCATGCAATGAGTACCCTCTTTAATACCCACCACCAGTCTCACCCATCCCCCCAACTCCCTCCCCTCCAAAACCCTCAGTTTGTTTCTCAGAGTCCACAGTCTCTCATGTTTCCTCTCCCCCTCCAATTTACCCAATTCACTTTTCCTTTCCTTCTTCTAATGTCCTCCATGTTATTACTTATGCTCCACAAGCAAGTGAAACCATATGATAACTAACATTCTCTGCTTGACTTATTCCCTCCAGTCTCATCCATGTTGATACAAAAGTTGGGTATTCATCCTTTCTGATGGTGAAAGGATGTAGAAAAGGAGAACCCTCTTCCACTGTTGGTGGAAATGCAAATTCATGCAGCCACTCTGGAAAACAGTGTGAAGATTCCTCAAAAAAATTAAAAACAGAGCTTCCCTATGACCCTCTAATTGCACTACAGGTATTTACCCCAAAGATACAGATGTAGTGAAAAGAAGGGTCATATGTATCCCAGTATTCATAGCAACAATGGCCAGAATTGCCAAACTATGGAAAGAGCCAAGATGCCCTTCAACAGATGAATGGATAAAGAAAATATGGTACATATATACAATGGAATACTACACAACCATTAGAAATGATGAATACCCAACTTTTCTTGTTCTATTTTTTAAGTTTTTCCTCTTTCCTATTTTAAAGTTTTCAGCTATTTTATCTTATCAATACCTTTTTAAAAATCTTTTTAAATTTTCATTGTTATAGTCATATTTTATCCCTTGACTGTATTTAACCTTAGTTAAATACTAAGTTAAATACAGAGTCCACAGATCTCAGAGTCTGAGATTTAACTAAGTTAAAAACTTAGTTAAATAACTAAGGTTAAATACAGTCATATAGGTTCTTTTTTCCTTAAAAAAAGAACCTATATGAGGTTCTTTTTTCATCATATAGGTTCTTTTTTCTTTAAAATTTTCAGATACAGGGGAACCTGTGTGGCTCAGTGGGTTAAAGCCTCTGACTTCAGCTCAGGTCATGATCCCAGAGTCCTGGGATCAAGCCCCACATTGGGCTCTCTGCTCAGCAGGGAGCCTGCTTCCTCCTCTCTCTCTGCCTGCCTCTCTGCCTACTTGTGATCTCTGTCTGTCAAATAAATAAATAAATAAATAAGTAAATAAAATCTTTAAAAAACATAAAATAAAATAAAATAAAATTTCAGGACACAATTTCTTCTAATAGATCAAAATATGCCCTAAATCTAGTGCATGTCTTTGTTCTAGTCTCCAGCCTGATGACATTCCTTCTTCTTTTTTTCTTTTCTTTTTTCAACCAACTTCTTCTTTTATCAATTCCTTTTTTAGAATCTTTTTTTAATTTTCATCTTTATACTCATATCCCATCCCTTCATCATGTTTACCCTTATTTTTGTGTATGTATATAAGCATTTCCTTCTTTAAAATTTTGAAAGGTAGTTTCTTCTAACAGACCAAAACACACCCAAAATCAAGTGTGTGGTTCTGTTCTAGTCACCAATATAACATATATATATACACATTATACATGTATATATGTTATACATGTATATATATGTAATATATATATATATATATATATATATATGTTATATATAAGATATATTTTTTTTTTCTTTTTCTTTTTTTCCCCCTATCTCCTCCCCCCAGTTTCGGGTCTCTTCTGATTTGGTTAGTGTATATTTTTTCTGGGGTTATTGCTACCCTTTTAATATTTTGTTCTCTCATTCATCTCTTCTTATCTGGATAAAAAGACGAGGCAGAAAAACTCACAAGAAAAAAGAACAAAAGGCAGTACCAATGGCTAGGGGCCTAATCAATACGGACATTAGCAATATGTCAGAACTAGAGTTCAGAATGATGATTATCAAGGTGCTAGCTGGGCTCGAAAAGGGCATGGAATATATTAGAGATGGAGAAATAAAATCCCTTTCTGGGGAAATAAAAGAACTAAAATCTAACCAAGTTGAAATTATAAAACAATTAATGAGGTGCAATCAAAAAAGGAGGCTCTTACTGCTAGGATAAATGAGACATAAGAGAGAATTAGTGATATAGAAGACCAAATGATGGAGAAAAAAAGAAGCTGAGCAAAAGAGAGACAAATACTGGACCATGAGAGGAGAATTTGAGAAATAAGTGATATCATAAGATGAAAAATATTAGAATAATTGGGATCCCAGAAGAAGAAGAAAGAGAGAGGGGGGCAGAAGGTATATTGGAGTAAGTTATAGCAGAGAATTTCCATAATTTGGTGAAGGTAACAAGCATCAAAATCCAGAAGACAGAGAGAACCCTTTTCAAAATCAATAAATATAGGTCCACAACCCGTCATCTAATAGTAAAACTTACAAGTCTCAGTGACAAAGAGAAAATCCTGAAAGAAGCTCAGGACAAGAGGTCTGTAACATACAATGGTAGAAATATTAGATTGGCAGCAGACCTCTCCACAGAGACCTGGCAGGCCAGAAAGGACTGTCATGATATATTCAGAGTACTAAATGAGAAAAATATACAGCCAAGAATATTATATCCAGCTAGGCTGTCACTGAAAATACAAGGAGAGATTTAAAAAAAAAAAAAAAGCTTCCAGGAAAAACAAAAACTAAAACTATTTTACTATTTTGCAAACACCAAACCCATCCTACAGGAATACTGAAAGGGTCCTCTAAGAAAAGAGAGAGTCTAAAAGTAACAGACAAGAAAGGAACAGAGACAATATACAGTAACAGTCACCTTATAGGCAACATAATGGCACTAAATTCATATCTTTCAATAGTTACCCTGAATGTAAATGGGCTAAATGCCCCAATCAAAAGACACAGGGTATCAGAATGGATAAAAAAAACAAGACCTATTGATATGCTGTCTACAAGAAACTCATTTTAGACCCAAAGACACCTCCAGATTTAAAGTGAGGGGTGAGGGGTGCCTGGGTGGCTCAGTGGGTTAAAGCCTCTGCCTTTGGCTCAGGTCATGAACCCAGGGTCCTGGGATCGAGCCCCGCCTCGGACTGTCTGCTCAGCAGGGAGCCTGCTTCCTCCTCTCTCTCTCTGCCTGCTCCTCTGTGATCTCTGTCTGTCAAATAAATAAATAAAATCTTTAAAAATAAATAAATAAATAAATAAATAAATAAAGTGAGGGGGTGGAAAACAATTTACCATGATAATGGATATCAAAAGAAAGCTGGGGTGGCAATCCTTATATCAGATAAATTAGATCTTAATCCAAAGACTATAATAAGAGATGAGGGTCTGTCCAACAAGAAGATTAACAATTTTAAATATCTATTCCCCTAACATGGGAACAGCCAATTATATAAACCAATTAATAACAAAATAAAAGAAACACATTGGCAATACTATAATAATAGGGGACTTTAACACCTCCCCCCTCACTGAAATGGACAGATCATCTAAGCAAAAGATCAAGAAGGCATAAAGGCTTTAAATGATACACTGGACCAGATGAACATCAAAGATATATTCAAAACATTCCGTCTCAAAACAACAGAACACACATTCTTCTCTAGTGCACATGGAACATTCTCCAGAATAGATCACATCCTGGGTCACAAATCAGGTCTCAATTAGTACAAAAAGATTGGGATCATTCTCTGCATATTTTCAGACCACAGTACTCTGAAACTAGAACTAAATCACAAGAGGAAAGTTGGAAAGAAATCAAATGCATGGAGGCTAAAGAGTATCCTACTAAAGAATGAGTGGGTCAACCAGGAAATTACAGAAGAATTAAAAAAATTTCACGTAAACAAATGAAAATGAAAACACAACTGTTCAAAATCTTTGGGACACAGCAAAGACAGTCCTGAGAGGAAAGTATATAGCGATACAAGCCTTTCTCAAGAAGCAAGAAAGGTCTCAAGTACACAACCTAAACCTTTATCTAAAGGAGCTGGAGAAAGAACAGCAAAAAAAGCCTAAACCCAGCAGGGGAAGAGAAATAATAAAGATCAAAGCAGGAATCAATGAAATAGAAACCAAAAGAACAGTAGAACAAATCGACAAAACTAGGAGCTGGTTCTTTGAAAGAATTAATAAGATTGATAAACCCCTGGCCAGACTTATCAAAAAGAAAAGAGAAGAGACCCAAATAAATAAAATCGTGAATGAAAGAGGCGAGATCACAACCAACACCAAAGAAATAGAAACAATTATAAGAACATATTAAGAGCAACTATACGCCAGCAAATTTGACAATCTGGAAGAAATGGATGCATTCCTAGAGACATATAAACTACCACAACTGAAACGCGAAGAAATAGAAAACCTGAACAGACCCATAACCAGTAAGGAGATTGAAGCAGTCATCAAAAATCTCCAAACAAACAAGAGCCCAGGGCCAGACAGCTTCCCAGGGGAATTCTACCAAAAATTTAAAGAAGAATTAATTCCTATTCTCCTGAAATTGTTCAAAAAAATAGAAATGGAAGGAAAACTTCCAAACTCATTTTATGAGCATTACCTTGATCCCAAAACCAGACAAAGACCCCATCAAAAAAGAGAATTACAGACCAATATCTTTGATGAACACAGATGTGAAAATTCTCACCAAAACACTAGCCAATAGGATCCAACAGTACATTTAAAGAATTATTCAGCACGACCAAGTGGGATTTAGTACTGGGCTGCAAGTATGGTTCAACATCTACAAATCAATAAGTGTGATACAATACATAAATAAGGGAAAGGACAAGCACCATATGATCCTGTTAAAGATGTGGAAAAAGTCAAAAAATGGAAAGAAACTAGATGTCCATCAACAGATGAATGGATAAAGAACATGTGGTGTATATATATACAATGGAATACTACACAGTCATCAAAAATGATATCTAGCCATTTGCAATGATGTGGATGGAACCAGAGAGTATTATGCTAAGCTAAATAAGTCAATCAGAGAAAGACAATTATCATATGATCTCTCTGATATGAGTTATTTGAGAGGTTGGGTGGGAGACTGTGTGGGGGTTAGGGAGGGGAAAAAATGAAACAAGATGGGATCGGGAGGGAGACAAACCATAAGACATTCTTAATCTCAGGAAACAAACTGAGGGTTGCTGAGGGATGGAGGAGTAGGGATAGGGTGGCTGGGTTATGGACACTGGAGAGTGTCTGTGCTATGGTGAATGCTATGAAATGTGTAAGCCTGATGATTCACAGACCTGTACCCCTAGGCAAATAATACATTGTATGTTAATAAAAAAAGAGAAAGAAAAGAAAAGAAGAGAGAAGGAAAGAAAGAAACAAAGAAACAAAGAAAGAAAGAAAGAGAAAAGGGAGCAACCAGGGACAGATGCTCCATTTAAACAACTGTATCTAAATGGCTGTCATATGGAAGGAAGAAAAGAGAGTAGTTGGAAGAATAGCATAAGAACATGGAAGTATCTAAAGAGACACAAAGGACTTTGATAAAGAGCAGCAGGTTGGTTGGTTCATGGTGTCAACTTGTACAAGTGGTTAAAGAATGTGACGAAGAGAAAGTGGTTATGAATTCAATGAATGGTAAGTTGCTAGGTGTTGTTCAGAACACAGTATAGACATGTCACAGAACAGAAAATAAGTTAGCATGACTTTAAAAACACATAGGTGCTGATAAAGTGGGTATTTAATAAATGCATTGGTAAAGGGAAAAAGAGCAATTGTGTCTCTCAGATAAGAAAGAGGTTGTGTCTATTCATAAGTGACTGTAAAATTAAATAAGAGTGATTGAAAATGTGAGAAAGGGGAATAGAGGCAAAACAAGTGATATTCAATGGAGCATGATTCCAGGGGAGATGAGAAAGTTTGGAATAAATGCACAAATGTTCAATTTTGTAAAAAAAAAAAAAAATGTTGGTCTCTAAAACTGAGGGGAAAATGAGTAAGAATAAGAGATAATAAATTCAGATTTGAGGATGATTCTCCAAACTAAACATTTTATATGTAATTTAATCAAAAAATGTTTGTACCGAGAAGAGCTCTTTTAAATAGAAAATTTGAACATGACTTTCCTATTCAAAGGAACACTTGGAAAAAGGAACCCCATCCCCAGTTTCAGAGCCAGGTATTCATAGACAGAAGCCAGATTTTTATGGTATAGTTTATTATTCTGTTCAAACCAAATTCCCAGGACATCAGCACATGCTCAGTTAAATAGGATATGAAAACACACTGCAAATACAGAAATGTTATTTTTGGACTATCCATGGATTTTGGTCTATTTATAACTCAATACTCCCCAGTGATGGGCAGTAATCCTGTTATAATAGTAAAATATCTTCTTAAGTAAGTTTTATTACAACTTATCCTGCAAATACCCAAGGCTTGGCATCAAGAGAAAAGAGGAAAATAAGCAGAAATGTCATGCAGCTTGGGTTTCATTACTTAAACTCTCTGAGACAAGCTGACTACTTCCAACATACCCTTTCATTCAACTCTCTCTTATATACCAGCACAGGAATGAAATAAGAGAATCCTATGTTGTGATACAATTAATAAGAATGTCAAGGAATCATAATAGTAATTATATAAGTTGAGTAGGTTTTCAACACCTCACTCATTATTTCTCATTCACTAAACGAGAGGAAAGCACTAGTATTCTTTGGCCTGCATTAAATTAGTGCCATTTTGTTATTTAATTTGTATCATATGAAAAACTATTACAAGTCCCAATAAAATAGTTTCATTGGTCTTCGCAAGTAAAGATATTTTTTCCAACCAAAAGATACATCAAAACAAAAAAGGAGAGTGAGATAAATCATTATATTAAATTGACAAAACACTGATAATTGTTGAAGTTGTGTGATACATACATGAACTTCTTTGTACTGTTCATTCTACTCTTGATTATATTTGAGAATGTTCATTTTTAGATAAATGAGTAGTAAATAATTCTTATTATAAGTGTTTGTGAACATTATCCCTTGGTTCCAAAAGACAAGCCTTGTACTCCTGCTTTAGAATTGATGAATGTGGTAGGTAAACCAAATAGTGAAGACCTTCTAGGATGTAGTAGGCAGAATGGACCCCCAAAGATATTTACATCCTAACCCCTGAAACCAATAAACATATTACCTTATGTGATGATTAATTTTGTGTGTCACCTTGACTAGCCATGGGATGCCCAGATTAAAAATTATTTCTGGGTGAGTCTGTGAGGGTATTTCTGGATGAGATCAACATCTGAACAGACAGACTCAATAAATTACCTTCCCCAGTATGAGTGGGCATCATTTAACCCATTGAAGGCCTGAGTAGAACAAAAGACAGAAGAAAAAGGAATTTACTCCTTTTTTCTGCCTGACTGAGGGAACTTGAACATCTCCTCTTATTTTCAACTGCCAGAGGCTTAGGATTCATACCATCAGCTCCCCTGGTCCTAAGGAGGCCTTTGGACTAGACTAGAACTCCATTGCTAGTTTTCCCAGATTTTCAGGTTGCAGACAGCAGATCATGGATCTCAGTCTCCATAATCATATAATTACATAAGTCAATTCTTCATAATAAATAATGTTTAAATATGTATATATAGGGTCACCTGGGTGGCTCAGTTGGTTAAGCGACTGCCTTCGCTCAGGTCATGATCCTAGAGTCCCAGGATTGAGTCCCGCCTCAGGCTCCCCGCTCAGCCTGGAGTCTGCTTCTCCCTCTGACCCCCTCCCCTCTCATGGTCCTACTCTCACTCTCTCTCAAGTAAATAAATAAAATCTTTAAAGAAAAAAATTTTAAATAAATAAATATGTATATAAAATATATATTTATAATATACACTATTTATAGTATATATAAATCAATATACATGTGAATATACTCAAATAACACTCAAATAGAATAAATATACATGTATCCTATTATTTGTTTCTCTAGAGAATCCTAAATTGTACACCACCTAATGTGACAAAGGGGACTTTACAGGTATTAACTTTCTAGACTTCAAACAGGAAGATTAGCCTGGATTATCCTATCCAAGAGGGCCCAATCTAATCCCATGAGCCTTTAAAACAGAGAACTTTCTCCAGCTGGAAGCAGAGGAAAGGCAACAGAGGTAGCAATCAGAGAGATTCAAAGCATGAGGAGAATTCAACAGGAAGTTGTTGGTTTGAAGATGGAGGGGGAATGTACCAAGGAATTCAGGAGACCATGTCAAGAGCTGAGAGAAGCTCCTGGCTGACAATGAGCAAGGAAATGGGGACCTCATCTCTGCAGCCTGAATAACTAAATTCTGTCAACAGCTTGAATAAGCTTGGAAACACACTCCCCCTCAGAGCCTCCAGATAAGGGTCTAGCTTGCCAACAACTTAATCTCAGCCTGTGAAACTCAGATTGGAGGAACCTGCCAAGTTCAACAGAGTCCTGACCTACAGGATTGGGAGATAATAAATTTGTGTCATTTTAAATGGTTAAAGTTGTGGTAACTCTAGGCAGCAACAGGTAACAAAGATATCCTACTTAACATAAAAAAAGAACCCGTAGCTTAACCTTTCAAAAGATATTCCTACCATGAAAGGTAAAACAGTGAGAAATAACTATAATTTAATGTCTTACTTATTATATTGGGAAAGTATATTTTTTAAAAAACTGTGGTAGGGAAATGCCTTACATCATGTGTGATGAGCTCGTGATGGGCATATAAACTGGTCCAAAGTTTTGGGAGAGTCACTGGTGATATGTATAAGAAATCAAGATAACATGTTTGACCTATTTTCCACATCAGTTTTCTAGGCAAATAATTTCAGTAGTATTTCCTTTGACCCAGTAATTCCATATCTATACACCAAGAGAATAATTAAGGTGTATTTCATGTGAAAATAATTATTAAAATGTAAACAAAAATTAAGTTGTAAAGATGATCGTCATAGCACAGCATAGAATAGCAAAATTGGTAACAACTGGTAACATCCCAAAAAAGGGGATTGGTTTCATTAGGTTTCACCTACATAATGAAATTCTATAAATCCAGCTCAGATCGTGTGGTAGATAGTGCTTGTTAGCATGTAAAAGTCTTTTAAGGAAAAAAAAAATCAGGGAACTAAACAGCATTACAAAAAATGTCTGGAGGTTTATGCATCAAAATATCACCAATTTTAGATCCTTTCTGCTGGCCTGCATGTTTTGATTTTTCTTTTATGATCATAGATTTAGTAATACCCTAACAAAAGAGATTTTATTTTTAATAAAGTTTATATTTCCATACTTTTATATAAATTTCCAGAAAGTCATCTACTCAATTAGGACAAAAATGACTACATATATTTCAGGACAAACGACAAAATATTTCTTCTTCATTTGGAGCAAAACATTAAGACAAGGAATGTTCTCTTATTCTTCAGATGTTTGCAGCTATTACATACGAAAATTTATCACTAGTTTTATCCCATTGAAAATATACCCACTACCTTTCTTATATCCTTACATCCTTTCATTCTGCTTAAACTCATACCAGATTTCACTAGTCAGACTCACACCTCTGAACCTAAGAGGTAGTATAAGAGTTTTCACTGATCGTAAACTCAAACAAGAAATACTCTCCTGCCCTTACTCCCCATCTCCTCTTGCACTACTACCACAGAAACGCTATCTGAAAGTTTTGTGTCCACACACTGGCTGGAGAATGAAACGTGATTCTATTGATTCTGAACATATCAAAGATTGTGGTAAAATTTAGCTTCAAGGGAGAAAGGAAGTGAAAAATTAGTTTTTGGAGATAAGTACCTATCTGAGACAAATCTGAAATACACATTTAAAGAGATTTTTCTCAATTTCAACCTTCAGTTCTTGTATTGACTAGCATAGGATGACGTTTTAACCCAAATCAAAATATTATATTTGAAATATGTTGTGTATTTACTTGTTGCTAAGTCCCTCATTGTTATTAAAGCATTGGAAGCAAGAATTGGGGATTTTTAATTCATTCATTCATTTTTAAAAAATCCATTTCCATATAACCTAGTAGTATGCTGGAGAATTAATTGTGCCCATTTTCATGTTGATGACTTGAAATCAGCAAATGCTACCAATCAGGGATTTTCTTTCCTTTTTTTTTTCTTGGAAATCCAGTTAATGCACAACCCCTCCCAAACCATCAGGAAGCCCTGAAGTAACTCTCTAACGATCACAGTTAATGCAGTCACTTGGCTTTCAGTCACCCTAGTAAAACTGGTCAGCTGAGAATCACAGATGTCAGCAAAACACATGACATCCCAAAAAATCTGTAGGGACAAGGAGGCTGCAATGCCAAGCAGTCCTTGGCTAGTACTTCTTTTATCCTATGTAGACCCTGCTTGGTGAATGGAACAGCATGTAACCGCAGAAATCAGTGGTGTAGATTATGTGTGCAGGAGTATACTTTAGTACCAGTGCAAATGAATACAAACATGACAAACTAGACAAAAATGTTACTTGGATACACCAGGGTCTGTCTGTCTATCTTTATTGCTAATGAGACCAAATTTGTGATATTACCTTACTAAATAACACTAATGCAGTGTATAGATGGACTGGAAAGCAGGCAGATAGAAGCCAATAGAAAGTTACAGCATTGTCAAAGATGTCTTTATGTAGCTCACCTTAAGCCAATTCAGCATATGGCCAGTGCTCAGTTATTCCAAAAATGATTATATATTTCTTAGATTTCCCAATTTCTTTCTTTATCCCTCCTCTTCCCTAATGCTTGGATATTTTAAACTGTTATATATTATCCTTCAATTTAATATCATATTTCAGAATTATCTGTGGATTTTGTATATAAAATAATATAATGGGATGATCCTCTCTACTGGGAGCTAGCAATAGTTAAAAATAAATATATACCAGAGTGAAAATGGATAAAGCCACTAGTGTGTGTGTGTGTGTGTGTGTGTGTGTGTGTGTGAAATCACAAATTATTCTGTGCAGAATTTCAAGCAGAAGGAATCAAACAGAGTTTTTCTGTAAATACGAACCCACTCATAATGCAATAAATGTTTATTAAGCAAATAGTATATAGGAGACACTTCTTGTTGCTGGGCTGAATCAAACTGATGAAAGATAGCCCCAACTCTGAAGGAGATGAATAGTTGATACTTTACATCAACCACAGGAGTGATACAAGTAAATGGCAGTGTTCAAGGCAAAACAAAATAAAGCAAAACAAAAACCTTAACAGAGCAGGTGAGACTGAAACGGGTCTTGGAAGATGGGGAGGTTTTCACACAGTGGTTTTGAGCCACAAGTTCCTGTTTTTAGTTATAACATATTTGATGAATATTGTTCACATAAACATACACCCAATATTAACATGGGAACAATTTACTTCACTAACAAGTAACTAATTATCTATAACTTCCTTTCTCATACTTACCTAGAGTAGTGATTCTCTCCTGGAGCATGCATCAGAATCTTCTGGGAAGCTTACTGAAACATAGATTATCTGGCTATCACCCAATGCTTCCAATTTAGTAGGCAGAGTAGGACCTACTTAAGCATAAGTAGCTCTTAAGCATCTGAGTTCCTAGACAATGCTTGATTCCACTGGCCCAATAATCATGATTTGAGAGCCACTGATCTAAAGGACCTGGGATAGATCCCTGGCTTCACAACATACTGCCTGATCTTCAGAAAAAGTCTCAAACTCTCAAGACTCTGTTTTACCATTTGTAAAGGTAATGACCTTGGTAATGATGATTCCTACCTTCTAAGCCTATTTTGGGAATTAAATTGAGTAATGCATATAATCCAGAGCCTGATATAGTAAGTGCCCTGCACTGGAGAGCAATGATATCTTCCCCACCAGGGGAAGTTAGTGGGTAAGGGTATGCCAAGTGTTATGGGCTGAATGTTTATATCCCTCCCCCTCCCAAATTCACAAGTAAGACCCTAAAACCCAATGCGATGGTATTTGGAGCTGGAGCCTTTACAAGGTAATTAGGTTTAGATGAGATCATGAGATAGTGTACTCATGATGGGATTAATGCTCTTAAAATAATTAGAAGAGACACAGAGTCTGCTCTCTCCTGGTGTCTCCTCTTCTCCTCCTCCCCTCCCTACCCACAAGCATGCACAACGGAAAGGCCACGTGAGCACACAGCTAGAAGGCAGCTGTCCACAAGCCAGGAAGCCAGTCCTTAACAGACACTGCATCTACCAGAACCTTGATCTCCAATGTTCCAGGCTTCATAACAACTGTGAGAAATAAATTCTTGTCATGTAAGCTCCCCAGTACATGGTATTTTCCTATAGCAGTCTGAGTAGACTAAGACATCAAGAAAACAGTGCGAGCTGTGGAATGGAGGTGGGATTGGATCATATTGTGTTCAGAGAATGGCACGCAGTTAAGACAAAGTAGGATGTAGCATTCATGTTGGGGAAAGGAGGGGAATCTCAGAGGACCTCAATGGGAATGGGGAGGAACCCTGAAATTCCTTGCGCACCTCTTTCTTTGTAGTTGTCTAAAGTGTCTTGCAGGTATTAGCCTCTACTTTGTCTCAAAATGCCTATTATTTCTAGAAGAACAACAGGAGTATTCGAATAACTAGCCAGCAATTATAAAAGTAAAAAAATGACTTTAGCTGCTCATTCAAAGCATGTGTTAAACAGAATTGAGCAAAGAAGTGTTCAGTATTCCCAAGGCAGAAGAACAGTGAAAACTCCACATACAAGAATTCTATTAATATCCCAAGAGGACCCTCATAATGAAGCTGTATTACAGGGAAGTGCTTAAGCATCCTTTTCATTAACCTCACACTGCAAGTTACTTATCCTTTTGCTTTGAAACTGACCCCTAGTGATTTGCAGTTGAAGTTGAAATTTTTATATAATTTAATTTCACAACTTACTCTAAAACTACAGTAATTGACATTGGGTGTTGGGTATTAGTATGAGAATAGATAAGTAGATCAATGAAACAGAAATGCAGCGGGTCGAGTGATAGCCACAAAAAGATATGCCTGTATTCCAACATCCAGAGGCTGTGAATATGATCTTATTTGAAAAAAGAGATGTAATTAGATTACAGATGTAGTTAAGTTAAGGTGGGTCCTAAATCCAATGGCAGGCATCCTTATAAGAGAAAAGCAGAGGGACATTTGAGACTCAGATCCACTGGGGAGAAGGCACAGATTGGAGTCATGAAGCTCCAAGACAAGAAATGTCTAGAGCCACCAGGAGTTAGAAGAAAGAATGATTCTCCCCTTCAGCCTACAGAGAGAGCTTGGTCCAGCAACATCTGAATTTCAGACTTCTACCATCCACAACGGAGACATATTTCTTTTGTCTTAAGCCCCCCAGTCTGTAGTAATTTCTTAGGACACCCTAGGAACGTAATAAAAGAAGAATCAGAAGAGATTCCAAACACAGATCTACCTTTATAGAGTAACTTGAACTACAGCAAAACAAAGCAATTCAGTTGAGAAAAGAAGGTCTTTTCAATAAATGGTTCTGAATATTTATGAGTGGAAAAAAGTGACTCTTATCTCACACCATACACAAAATTAATCTGATATGGATTATAGATCTAAACATGAAAGCTAAAATAAATGGAGCTTCTGGAGGAGAACACCTTCAGAACCTTGGGACAGTCAGAGATTTTGAAAAAGAATACCAAAAACACTCATCATAAAAAATATTGATAAATATGATGTGGTAGACTGAATAATAGCCTACCAACGACGTCCAGGTCCCAATCCCTGGAACCTGTGAATATGTTAGATTACACTGGAAATGGGAATTAAGGTTGAGTTGGGATTAAGGTTGCCGACTTTGAAGACGGAGGAAGGGAACACAAGCCAAGGAATGCAGAAGCTGCATTCCTACAAGCTGGAAAAAGCAGAGAAATGAATTCTCTCCTAGAGCCCACAGAAAGAAATACTGTCCTGCCAACATCTTCATTTCAGCCCAGTGAGAGCTGTGGCAGACTTCTGGTGCACAGAACTGTATAAGAAATACTTTGTTTTAAACCACTAAATTTGTGGTAATTTGTTACAGCAGCCATGGGGAAAAAATGCATATGACTTCATTAAAATTAAGAACACCTGTTTATGGGAAGACCACTAGAGACTGAAAAGGCAAGACACAGACTGGAAAAAGATATTTATTATGAATCTATCCCACAGTGGACTTGTATCCAGAATATAGAGGTAACTCCCACAAATCTATAATAAAATGACAGACAACCCAATTTTTTAAAAGGGCAAAAGCCTTGAAAGGGTGCTCTACCAAAGAAGAACTGAAATAAGCAATAAAATATGAAAAAGGTTCACTATCATTACTTATCAGGAGAAGACCAAATTGAGCCCTGTAAGATAACACTATATGCCCACAGACTGTCTAAAATAGAGAGGCTGGAATGAAAGTGTTGGCAAGCACATGAAGCAAATAAAACTCTCAAATCTTGCTGGTGGGGGGCAAAATGACACAACCACCTTGAAAAGTTGTTTGGTAGAACCTATTGAAGTTAGATGTATTTATATCCATAATCCTACTCCTACACCAATCCTAATTATTCAAAATAATCAGAAACTGGAAACAACCCAAATGC
Source organism: Meles meles (assembly GCF_922984935.1). NCBI lineage: Eukaryota > Metazoa > Chordata > Mammalia > Carnivora > Mustelidae > Meles > Meles meles. The sequence continues at coordinate 145,938,590 of NC_060069.1, forward strand.
CCCAAACAAGAAAAATGGATAAATGAATTCAAGCACACTAATACAATGCCATGCTACATTGGAATAAAGAGAATAAATACACACTGAAACCATGGTTAAATCTTAGAGCCTTTATGATGAGTGAAGGCAGCCAGACATAAAAGTGTGCATATGCTATGATTTCAAGTATATGAAATTCAATAACAGAACTACTGTACAATTAAAAAGTCAAAATAGTGGATAATTCTAAAGAGGGGGTGGTTATTGTCTAAGAAGATATAGGGAAACTTATGGGATATTTGAAATATTCCACATCTTGATATGGATAATTTAGGAACTCAGAAAGCCTTACAGTTAAGATACTATTTCACCCACCTTAACCCATGTATGTTCTATCGCCCTAAAGTTTCTAAACCAATAGATTAAGAGTAGAAATTAGTCCAGTTTTTGATCAAAAGATAGTCAAGTTTCTGAATTCTTTCTTCTTTAAACCAACCATTTCTGGCAGAGTGATCTTCAAAGAGATTTCTCTATATGACAGAAAGCATGAGAGGCACAGGTACTCTATTACTGGCTAGGACTTTGACCTCCAAATGTTGCTTAGCATCACCTAAACAGCTGCCTAATTTATACCACCTGTGACCCAAGGCATACTGCTCCTCCATTTACCCTGAACTCCTGACTCTTCGTAAAGCCCAGGATTCTTCTGAAGTGGAAGATGGTCCAAAACCAGACAACTTACCTGAAAATGAAAATCTCCGAAAGAGGCAATATAAAACAGAAAGGGAAATGATCCAAACTGGGAAGTGGGGAAGAGAAATGGAAAGAGATCAAAATTAAAAGAAAACTCCATGCTGAAGGTAAATATGAATTCCTTTCCTGTTACTTCCTTCCTCATCACCCAAGCCCAGTTATGTGACCTTGTTTCACTTTGTGTAACATGCATCTTTCTTGTAGAAAATGGAGTGGGAATGACAGAGGATTTCCTTCTAGAGGGGTTGAGTTCCCTCTAGAGGTTAGAATATACGGCCAACAGGAGGACCATGCTCGTCATTTCTTTCTGTGTATAGACTTTTAAGTAAATGTTCAGTCTGTGGGCTTATTTTTTTACAAGCTGGTGTGGCTAACAGGAGCTGGAGGAACACAGATCCTAATGATAGTAGAGTGGGCTACAGGATGGGAAGTAAGTGAGCATATGATAAGACCTGTGTCTTACTTTGACAGAGTAGGTCCTCTCTTTATCCTCCCTCCAGCAGGAAGAGACTCCAGCCATAGCTGGAGTCAGGTGCTTTTGGTTCAGAATGGCCTTTTGTCCTTTCAGGTAGGGATTATAGACCGGAGCCATCTGTCTAGTCTCTGTGTCACATCTCTTTTAAAAAGGAAAAGATGGGGGTGGAGGGTGGGGGAGAGGAAAGAAAAAGGAAAGGGAGTCAAAAATTTAGCATGGACTTCTTTTTAACATTTGAAAGTCTTGAACATATAATTATTTTAACAGAGAAGCTCTAATAGCAGGTAAACATTTAAAGAAACAGCCAAGAGAAGAAATCAGCCATGTGCACTTGGAGACTCTACCAAGGCACAGATTCAAGGACATCCCTTTCTCTGACACCACTTGTATACCTGTATATTACAGACTCCAGAAGAGCAGGGAACCTCGCTTGGTTAACATACAATTGCTCGTACTTACCATGGTGAGGGCGCATGACAAGTGTTCAAAGGAGAGGAAGGAAAGAAAAGATGGAGGGGAGAGAAAGAGGGCGGGGAAGGAGGGAAGGAGGATGGACATGGAGCATTACTCTGTCCTGTTTTGTATTGGAAGCAATCTTTGCCTTTTGAGTAACAACCATAATCTACCCTACAGCAAGAGATTGGTCTCAGATAGCCATTACAGAAGTGTCTTAAGTATCTTGTTTCCTATCATAAGTCTTATACCGACTTCAGTTCCTCTCTCTTTTTATTTCATATTTTCCCCCAGATAATCTTTCCTTCTTGGAACATTTCAACATGCTTGGTCATATTTATTGATAGTATTTCTAGGGTTGCACCAATATATTATAGAGCCTCTCAAAACCCTCCTAGAAAATCTTCCCTTCTCACTGTAAGGTTGACAGGAAACAGTTCAAGAATATTCACACATTCTTCCAATCTTTATAGATTCTTCTTTAGTAGTCCTTTTTTTTAAAAAAAGATTTTATTTATTTATTTGACACAGACAGAGATCACAAATAGGCAGAGTCAGGCGGGGGCGGGGGGAACCAGGCTCCCCGCTGAGCAGAGAGCCTGATGCAGGGCTTGATCCCAGGACCCTGAAACCATGACCTGAGCTGAAGGCAGAGACTTAACCCTCTGAGCCACCCAGGCACCCCAAGTAGTTCTTGAATTTAACAGAAAAACTTAGTTTTTGTCATATCTTGAGTGCATGTTCTTATGGTTTGAGACCTTATGGTTTAGGAAATATAACTTAAAAGGCTACTGATTAGAAAAATTATTTTTGAGACAAAAATTACATCAATCATGTGGAATATAATTAGTATTGCTAAATGATTACCTATTGTCTTGAAGACAAAAAAAAAGAAAGAAAAGACTTCCTCCCTGTTTGTAATTTTAAATTCAGTAAGTGTAAATATTGAATGTCTTTACGTGTACAGTCTTTAAGAGATGTAAAATTAAAACACTTGAACAGAAAGTGGTGTGAAATTCAGTGAGGTCAATTTTTTTTCTTTTGATCAGTGAAGCAATTTATTTGAAACAATCTAAAACTTTAACATCAGGTCTTTACAGCTCAACCATGTCAACTCATAAATTTGTTTTCGATGCAGTCTTGAATCAGCACAGGAAGATTTTGAAGAACAACATGGACCAAAACTTATCCTGAAGCCAATAAATCATTTCTGACATATATGTTCATAACAACAGGCTTCAGAAGAAAAGGGAACAGTGAAAGTTCTAAGAAACTGGGCAGGAATACTTCCTAACGTTCAGTGGTTTAGATGAGTTGCTAAATTCTAAGTTGCAAAAGTATATGTAGTTTGCATGAAAAATAATAATTGTATTCACTATGGGGACAAAAAGTCCCTTTGAACATGCTCTATTTGGGGGTAATTTTGTGACTCAAAGAGTTCTTCACATTTCCCCAGGGATGCTTTAATCATTTCTCGATGTTGCCTTTTAAAGACATCAAAAAAATCCAGTTATGTGTCATAAATGTGCATAGGCACTACAGATATTCAGAACACATACTTCCTGCCAAGTAATTAGGAGTGGAAGAGCCAGTCTCTGTGAGTTGAATGATGGTTTCCCCTATAGTTGAGAACAAGTCCCTTAAATCTCAATATTTCACAATCATTCTTTAATATTCATTAAGGGATCAATGTCCAAATCAAAGTATAGTGGTTTTGAAAGATTTCCGACATTTTCTAGTTCAGTCAAAGGGCACCTTTTGGAGCAATATCTGAGATTTAGGAACATTTAATGGAAAATATGTATAAGTATTTTAAAATAATCTAAGCCCAAATCTTTACAACAAAGCCATAGCAGGAAATGCCTGAAATTAGGTACAGTTACTATAATCTGAAAGGGTATTTTGGAGGGATTAAAAGTAATTCTGTGTGCTCTGAAACCAGAATTAAGTACAATATCCTATATAAGTCATTCCTGGATGGGGCAGTAATCTTTTTCTTCTGTACTTGCCATTATTTGTTCTCGTACTTCCTTTTCTCATTCTACATATTACAGAGAAATCAGAAAATCTCTCCATTACCAAAACTTTAACCATTTCATTAATTTAAATGTATTTTTAGTCTGGAAGAATAAACTCATATAAAATGACACTCATCGGGGCACCTGGGTGGCTCAATGGGTTAAAGCCTCTGCCTTCGGCTCAGGTCAGGATCCCAGGGTGCTGGGATCGAGCCCCACATCGGGCTCTCTGCTCGGCGGTGAGCCTGCTTCCCCCGCTCTCTCTCTGTCTGCCTCTCTGCCTCCTTGTGATCTCTGTCTGTCATATAAATAAATAAAATCTTTAAAAAATTTAAAATGGCACTCATCTACCTTGATCTTTATTTTCTGTTGCTTATAACACTTTTAGTCTGAAAATTTTTCCTTCTTTCTGTCAGTTATTATGTTAACTTCCATTAAGTGAAGCAACTGCCTCTTCATATTGGTTTGTATTTCTTTTTTTTTTTTTTATGAGGGTGTGAGAGCCCTTTTTGGCTTTAGATTTTTTTCTAACCTACAGTTCCTTCTGGCTTCACAGAATTCTTAATTCTCATTCCACTTCTCCAAGAGGCCCTCCCCTATTCCCCTCATCAATATTCTGTTCATTCTTCTATCAAAATCTAAGTATATCCAAGAGCCTCTTAGATGACCTTTTTCTTGTTAGGGACTTATTATTTAGAATGGCTCTTCTAATCTCTCTTGAACCACACTATCTATGCATTAGGACTCCTGCTATGGATTGCACCCCTTTATCGTTTTAGTTGTATTTGAAATTTATTTCACAAAAGGCCAGAATGACGTTTTCAAGTGCTTGGGGTTGCTCTCCTTTCCTTGTTTTGGTTTTCAAGAACTGGCTTTTTCCACACTGTTCCCTCTGCCCAGAATGTCCTTTTTCCCCTTCTTTCTCTGGCCAACTCTCTGTCATCCCCTAAGGAGATCTACTTAATAATCACTTTTTCTCTAAAGCCTTCCAGTTCTTCATCTCTGTTCTTCCAGAACATTTGCACGTACCTCTACTAACAACTAGCATGTCACACTAAAATTAATTATGTGGACTGTGAGCTCTTGAAGGAAATGTTGTTGACCTTGAAGTCTCTGGTGCTTATCCAGTATATTCATTCATCCATTTATTTACTCATTTAGTCATTTATTAAAAAAACATTTTTCAATGGGGCACCTGGGTGGCTCATCTGTTAAGCATCTGCCTTTAGCTCAGGTCATGATCTCAGGGTCCTGGGATGGATCCCGGCATTGGGCTCCCTGCTCAGTGGGAAGCCTGCTTCTCCCTCTCCTACTCCCCCTGCTTGAGTTCCTTCTCTCGCTGTGTGTCTCTCTCTGTGTCAAATAAATAAATAAAATCTTTAAAAAAAAAAAAAAAAAAAAACATTTTTCAAGAGCCTACTATATGCCAGCAGTCTTCTGGGTTCCAAAACTCAGCAATGAAGGACACAAGAAAGATCCCTTGTTTGTTCTCAGAAGTTTTTATTTTAGTGGGTAAAGCCTGACAATGAGCAAGTAAACAAATAAATGAACAAGATAATTTCGTTGTTAACTGCTACTAGTAAAATATACAAAATAGTCTAGTAATAATGTGATGGGAAGAGTAATACAGACAGGGTGGTAAGACAAAACCTTTTTGGGTAGTGATACTTGAGCTGCAGTCTGCATGGCATGAAAAAATAGCATTAAGAACATCTGATTAGGGAAATGCAAATCAAAACCACAATGAGATAGCATGGTACACCTGTTAGGAAAGCTATTATTAAAAAGACAAGAGATAAGTGTTGGTGAGGATGTGGACAGAAGGGAACACTTGCGCACTGTTTGTGGGAATGTAAATTGGTGCAGCCACTATGAACAACAGCTTGGAGGTTCCTCAAAAAAATAAAAATAGAACTTCCATTTGATACTACAATTCCACTTCGGAGTATGTATCTGAAGGAAATGAAATCGCTATCTCGAAGAGATCCGTATCTGTATCTATAACTGCACACGCACACAAACACAGACAGTGATATATTATTCAGCCATTGAAAAAGAAGGAAATTCTACTCTTTGCAGCAACATAGAATGGACCTTGAGGGCATTACGCTGAGTAAACTAAGTCAGACAGAGAAAGACAAATACGATATGATCTCACTTATATGAGGGATCTAAAAAAAGTGAACTCAAAGAAACAGAGTAAAATGGTAGTTGCCAGGGCCGGAGGGGTGGGAGGAATGGGTGAAGGTGGTCAAAAGATTCAAACTTCCACCAGGGAGGGCACGTACTGCATGGAGCACTGGATGTGGTACAAAAACAATGAACACTGTTACGCTGAAAATAAACAAATAATAAATAAATAAATAAATAAATAAATAAATAAATAAAAATAAAAATAAAGAGATTCAAACTTCCATCTATCAGATAAATAAGTTCTAGGGACATAATGTGCAGCATGGTGACTATAACAATACTGTATATATATTCAAAAAGTGAGAAGAGAGTATATTTTAAACATTTTCATTACACACACACAAATGATAATTATGTGAGAGGACAGATATGTTAACTAACCTTATTGTGGTCATATTGTTTTGCAACACATACATGTATGAAATCATTATATTATGTACCTTAAACTCACATAGGTCATATGCCAATAATATCTCCAATAAAGCTGGGGATAAAAGGATTCTGAAATTTTTTCTTTAAGAAAAAAAGAAGAAAGCAGATCTGGATGTAGTGCCTACAGGCCTTCTAGCAGGAGCAAGTTTGGCACGCCCAAGGAACAGAAAGGCTTAAGTGGGTAGATCATAGCAAGTAAGGGAGAAAGAGAGGTAGGCTGAGTACAGATCAGGTATAACCTTGAAAGCCATGATGAGAGGTTTAGATTTTATTTTGGTGCAATCGCATGCCACTGGAAACCTTGAAAAACCGTGTTGCAAAGTGGTTTGCGTTTAAAACACAATTGTTGCACATTTGTTGAATGAAGTCAATAAATTATTTTCCCTTCATTTCTATATCATGGCAGTAATTTTTAAATCTTGACTTGCTCCTTCAGTATTGGAAAAAGTTGGAGGAGAAAGATGATGCCCTACCCCTGATTTGCTGACATCCCTCCTCCCAGAGTCTACATTCACTTCATTGTTTTGATCTTCAAGAGTGACTTACTCACACACTATTCCCTCCTCCCAGAATATCCTTTCTCCCCTCTTTTTTCTGATCAATTCTTGGTCATCTCCCAAAGAGACCTTCCAAGTAATCAACCTCTGATGGTAGACTGAATCATCTAGTTGGTGGACGACAGTCATCGGTCCATATTTCTTGACTGAATAGAACTAATATTTCAAAATTTCCACACAAGAGGGATTTGAAATCATTTTCTTTCTCCCCCTCTGTTGTATTTTCTTTCCTATCCCAGCAAGATAGCAGTCTTAGTTGCTGATACATTTTCCTTTCTGTGTGCGCCACCAAAGTTCAAATTAGGGCAAGTGGGAAGAGGCAAGTAAATTGGGCAGGAATTCAGTTGCTGTCCTATATCTAAGTCATAACCTCCAATCCACTTTTAAGGAGTAAAAGAATTGATTACATTTGGTCTCCTCTACCTGTCATGTCTGCCCCAAAACTGGTTCTGGACTCAGAGCAAAGAAACAGGGATTCTGAAATGGCAGCAATGTACAACAGTGTGATGTGGCTGGTTGACATTAAATTGGAAATCTGAGAACCTGCTAGACTTGGGGTCTAGTTACAACTCTACTGCTAACGAGCTGTGAAAATTTAGTTACAACACTACTGCTAACAAGCTGTGAGTCACTGAAAACCAGTAGCTAACTCTTACTCTGTGTCAGACACTCATTAAGTACTACATAGATTATGTCATTTAATCTTTGAAACAATTTTGAGATAGATATAATTAGGATCCTGTTTTACAAATGAAAATTGGACACAGAGAGTCTGTCTGATGGCTACAGTTTGAACCCAGACAGCCTGACCTGAAAGCCTGATTCAGTCTCTGCAAGTTTCCATTTTACTTATCTATAAAATGTGCAGATTGGACCAGATAATCTCTAAGGTGTCTGTTAACACTAAATTTCACTGACACTCGCACTGCCTGCTCTACCTTCTCAAAGATGGCATGTCCATCTTCAATGCTCTGATTTGGGCAAAATTACCCCCATTTCTGCCGCCATTTATTTTTGTGCATAGTTAGTCAAAAGCACATTATTTAGCTTCTGAGTTGGAGCTGAATGTTTCCCCAACCCCTTCAAATAAATGTAAAGCTAATTTTATCAGGTCAACAAATCTGACCTACATATTTTTCCCAGTACTTACCATTTCAACTCTGTCTCTTATGAGCTGCTAAAGACTCTAAAACTCAAATCATACATTTGGTAATATCTGTATCTCCAACTATTCTCTATCCATATCCTCTTTCTCTTCCAAGTTGTAACCTTCACCTAGAAGAACCTGTTAATACCGTTTCTCCCTGGACTTTAAAATCACATTCAGAACCACATCATGCCCTATTTCCTATTATGTTGTTTATTCCCATGTGATATACATGCAGACTGTATCCAACTGTGATTATTTGGGACCATAGTCATATACTCCTTACCTTGTTTAAAATTGCTCATCCTGTTCTCCACTAAACCCTTTGTTCTGTGGAGAGTGGGTTGGTGAGTCTTGACAGACTCTTCCTCCTAACTCAGATGTGGCCCTGAAAAACCAGTACACCTCCTGAATGACTGGGTAATCACAGCCTCAGCACGGAGGCACTATCGCACCTCTTATCCTTCTAGAAACTCCAGCAGAATCCTCCCATGGCCTAACATACTTGGTCTTCTTTTTATCTGTGAGTTATAGAGTGCTTCTGATTTTTTAAAGGGACGGGTTCACAAGACATGGTTTGACCCATCACACCTCTCATCCTTCTAGAAGCTCCAGCAGAATCCTCCCACAGTCTAACATCCTAGATCTTCTTTTTATCTGTGAGTTATGGAGTGCTTCTGATTTTTAAATGCACAGATTCACACAACGTGGTTTGACCCAGAGAACTAATGGCCAGCTCTACTGAGATCTAATTTTTTTTTGTTTATGCTTTGCCATACTTTCTCACTCTTGACATTAGTTTTTAATACATGCTAATAACTCAGAATCTTCTTCTTAACTACTTTCTGACTAAGCCATTATGCTGCAGTGTCTTTAGCACACATAATAGTTAATAAAAATAGCTAATATATGGTCCCTAAAAGACATGTACTAGCACATTTAAGATAGAACTGTTTGCAAGTGCCCCAAACCAAAACTAACCAAATGCCTGTCAACAGTAGAATGAGTAGATTATGGTATATTTCCACAGTGTAATACAATAACATGAACAAGGTAAAATTAGCTGCATGGACGAATCTCACAAATGTAATTTGAGTGAAAAAGGCCCAAGACAAAAGTATAAAACTATATGCTTCTAATCATATGAAGAAAAAAAGCAGGTGAAAGCAATCAATGCTGTAGTAGTCAAGATAGTCAAGATAGTGGTTATCCCTGAGTCAAGATAGTGGTTATCCTTGAGAATTGAGGGATAGTGCCTAGAAGGGGACAAAAGGAGTCTCTGGGTATTAGCCATATTCTGTTCTTGATCCAAGTGCTGATTACAAGGGAGGGATCAGTTGGTAAAAACCCAGTGAGTTCTATACTTTAGGGTATATGCACTTTATGTATATATTTAGGACTTTAATTTTTTTTGAAGTTTAATGAACTAAAAGAAAAGATAAAAAATTTAAACTGAAAAAACTAATTTATATTCTATATTAAGGTCTTGTTTTTGCATCAATTAATGCTTATCTATAGCTTGTTTATGTGCTATTTTATGGCATCTACAGTAATAAAGCCAAATTCAGGATTCTAGCACACAGTCTGAGCATTGGTTTAAATCTAATCTCTAGGTGGTTTTTCTGTTTTTGCTGGTTTTTCTTCTGCTGCTTTACTTTCCTAATCCTGCTTTCTCATTCATAAAATGAAGGCATTAACAGTAGCTACTTCTGACATTTGAAGTAAGTATTAAATGGACAAATCCTGGCAAGGTACTCAACATAATACCTACCATGTAGTAAGTGCTCAATAAAACTTTACTGAATTATAGTTTCTAGTTTATCTTTCCTAGAAATATGCATCTCTTATAAACAGGAGCACTGTGAGAGAGCCCACAAGCCCTTCTGCCTTCAGATATTAGATAGAGACTACAGAAGGGAGCAGCACGCCTTGCCGTGCACAGGAATGAATGAATAACTTAGCAGAGGAACGAAGGAAGGAGAAATGAATGAACCAGGGAAGAATGTCATGCCTGCATGGAAAGATGGTAAGAGATGAGATGAGAAAGATGAGAAAGATGGTAAGAGAAGAGTAAGACTGAAAGCAACTCTAAAACCATCAAGATACATCGTCATCCTCAGATTTTCTAAAAGAAAAACTAAGGTGGAGGGGTGAATACAATTTGCTTCTCTAGGAACCCTGACATGCATAATGACTGTACTGTCCATGCATGGTGGGCCATTTGCGTAGTGGTAAGACTGTTGAGTCAGAGACAGAGCACCAAGATTCCTCCGCATCCTCACCTGTATGATAAGGGTGGTATTCATTGTAACCACTTCATCGTTTGAGGTTTAAAGCAGTTAATATTGTTAAATAGCTTATAATAATTGGCATACAGAAAGCACTAGTAACTATTTGTGAAAGACAATAAATAAATATGCAGGGTTTACTCCGGAAAAAATTATAAAGTCAAAACTTGGTTCTATTCTTTGTTTTCTTTGAAGTACCTTCACCTGTTCCTTCCAGGTCCCCAATGCACACAAGCCAGCCCCTGGTATCTCAAAGTCCTCTGAAAAATATTACACCCGGATCTGCCTCTTCTCCATCTCAGATCCCCTCCCTGGAATCTGTATAAAATGTACTTGTTCTGTCTGGCTCATTCTACTCAATCTGGAATAAAAAAGCAATCCTTTCTAAGAGATAACAGTGGGTGAATTTTTTCTCAGATAACATTTCTGATTTTACCAGAGCTTTTTGAAATCTGCCTCATAACCCAGTGAAGTGAGACAAATGGTACAAACTTACAACACCATTTCGTGCTGATTGGGATATATTTTCAATCAGAAAAGTTTTATTGTTTTAGATTCAATAAATACATGACTACCTCTTATACCCTGACTTTTGGGGGGCTGCTGTAAATTGCAAAATAAAAATAATTTTCTCTTTTCTACCCTTTCATATCCAAATAAAGGGGGAAAAGTGTAAAACTAAGAGAAGGAATATGTTCTGATTCTTTTATTGAGTTTTAATTTCCCGGGGGAACTGCTATGTGCAACCATTCTCTCCCATGTTGAAAACTCCGTATTTCCTAATACTCTGCAAGCCTGGGAGATAGTCCTTTCCTCAACCCCACCCTGAATTTCCCTGATTGATTCCAGGTGCAGCCTCATGGCACCCAAGTATGCACATACATGTATGCACATTCACATGAACAAACACACAAACACACACACATACACACATGACTGGCTTTCCATCTCTTTTCCAGCCCCACAGTCCATTTTCCCAAACAAAAAAAGAAAAAGAAAAAGAAAAAATCCCTGATGACCCAACATGCACAACCTTGACCTCAGTGGTAGTTCTGGAGTCACAAAAGAATTTAGTTAAAAACTGAAGCCAGCCTGAGTTGCAGAAGGTCAGGTTTTATGGACTACACAATGCTTACGGACAATAGAAGGAAAAAAAAAAAAAGATAACCCACATTCTGTTCTGAAGACCAGCTGCCCACATAGTATGCTGCTGTAGTCTTCAGAATGGCTCACTGGAAAGCTGGGGTGGCTCAATCAGTCAAGCCTCTGACACTTGATTTAGACTCAGTTATGATCTCAGGGTGGTGAACCCCATGTCAGGTTCCACGCTGGGCATGGAGCCTGCTTGGGATTCTCTCTCTCCCTCTCCCCCCTCCCCGCTTACTCTCCCCCAACCCCACCAAAAAAAGGTTCACTTAATCTGCACCTGCACTTTAGTCCAACATGGCATTGACAGTGTTATCAATAGGCAGAAGGAAGTCCTGAACTTTAGGAAATGATTGAGTGGTGGTGAGTTCCAGAGGTCCAAACCACAACCCTTCTCACACGCACACACACACGGCTCTAATCACAAAAAACGACTAGGAAACATTCTGCAGATTAACTTAAATATATATCTGATGATGGGAACCTGCACAAACCATGACTCAGAAAGTACCAGATATAAACAATTACCCATATGTATACACAGAAAGCAGTTCCAAAGAAGCTGAATCAGGTCAAGACCGAAAGGGGCTCAGGACATCCAGTACAGAACCTTCTCCTTCCTTTAATCTCCGGGCAGGAAGGCCTCCTTGAAATGCCTTTAAAAACCATTTTACACATGGGTATTCTGTGATTACTACACTGTTTCAAAAATCTAAACCGTTAGAGTCCCAGGAAGGCCATTTACCTAAGGTGGCCTCATTGGATAAGAACCATATGCTACCGAGGTCACATGGCCCCGTCCCATGCCTCCGCACTGACTCAACCCCCAATTCCCTCCCAGCAGAAGTCCACAGGCAGCTCGGCCCCCTTCATTCTCTCACTCACTTCCGGATATTCCATCCATTCACTCTCCAATTCAACCCTCAATGGTCTCATTCCTTAGAGGATTTCCACGATGAAAGAAAAGTGCTGAGAGGGATTCTGACTGCTCTGTACCTGTGGGAAGAAATAGGTTGAATGTTTGCACACCCATGGCTAAAAGAAGTGTTGCCCTTGACCTGGATGAGGCCCCTACACCAAGATCTATGTTTTAGCGGGCTTATTCTGGCCCCTTCCTACCATGGCCTTCCCAAGTCCAGAAGTTCATGGAACCAAACTTGCTCGTGCAGAACCTATACCTCCACTTACAAACCAGGACCCTGGAATTCCTTACCCAGACATCATTAAGCCTGCTTCCAAGGCCAGAATGAAACTCTTGGCCATGTGTGCCCCCTGAAAGCAGATGGCGTAGGCCATTTGCATCTCTCAGGGAAAAGGGGTTGCTAAGGGGCTGCTGTATTTAGGAACAATGGATACAGCTTTGAAGTGCCCACACATATTTGCTGAGGTCCCTCTTAATCCGAGAGAGTTCTGGTAGTAAGGGAGAAAAGGAAGCAGGCCAACTCTTAAAATAGCAAGATGTGGGCACCTGGGTGGCTCAGTGGGTTAAGCCTCTGCCTTCAGCTCAGGTCATGATCTCAGGTTCCTGGGATCGAGTCCCACATCGGGCTCTCTGCTCAGAAGGGAGCCTGCTTCCTCCTCTCTCTCTCTCTCTGCCTGCCTCTCTGCCTACTTGTGATCTCTCTCTGTCAAATAAATAAAATCTTTAAAAAAAAATAGCAAGATGTCACATTTTAGCATGGAACTCTGAGAAATATAAGAATTAGGAATTTGTGCCCAGCCTCCCAGGTCAATATAAAAGTATATTTGTTAAGGGAGGAGAACAGAACAAATTTTACTTAATAGATTACTCACTTGTATTATCATTTTTTAATAGACATGATTTGTGGGCCTAAATTTGCACTCTTGTTCTGGAGACAATATTAGGGACAGACCTGCTGAAAAGTTTCTTTTCTTTTCTTAAAGTTCATTGTCTAAAGTTCAAGAAACTAAGTTCTGCAAGGGATCTACTCCTAAAGTGTCTCAAGTCACAATTAAACTCTTCAGGACTTCTCTAGGACCAGCAGCATCGCTCTTCAAGTTAACATGTTACCCAACAAATACCATTGCCACCCATCCCACCAAAATGTGCCTCGGGTAATCTCCAGGACTCAGTCCTGAGTCAAATATCTTCTCTGCTAGACTTCCTCTAGTGTCGCCTGCTAAACATCCACCGACATCATTTGCGGTTAAACCAGAATCAATTCCCATTATGTTCTGTGTCTCCTAAACATAGAATAGAAACAAAATTTAAAATCATGTCCACTCTCCACTCCTGCTTGTTCCCATTAAGAAGTATTATGTCATTAGTCCTGAAAACTAACATTATGAACACCAACGTAAGTGAGTAAGGAAGAAATACCCGATGAACTGAAAGTCTAGCTGGTCAGCACTGGAAAGAGCAGAGGTATACTTGAGGAATGAATTGCATAGGTTGGAAAAGAAGGAAGGGGGAAGTGAAAGAAACAATGTGAGAGACAGAGTTGGAGCAAGGCAAGTCTGGACACAGAGTGAGAGAGGAGAAAAATTTGGAAGCAGCTGCCATGTGGAGTAGATATTAAGAAAGACCAGCTATAGGGGCGCCTGGGTGGCTCAGTGGGTTAAGCCGCTGCCTTCGGCTCAGGTCATGATCTCGGGGTCCTGGGATTGAGTCCCGCATCGGGCTCTCTGCTCAGCAGGGAGCCTGCTTCCCTCTCTCTCTCTTTCTGTGCCCGCCTCTCTATCTACTTGTGATCTCTCTCTGTCATATAAATAAATAAAATAAAATAAGATTTAAAAAAAGACCAGCTATAGCAGATAAGATATTGCCACAAATGTTGCCACTACATCTACCAACAGGGAGAGTCTTCTTTTGTTCTTTGAATCTGTGACCTGCTTTGGCCAATAGAATGAGACAGAAGTGATACAGTGTAACTTCCAAAGCTGAGCCCAGAGAGATCCGCAGTGGCCTCTTACACAATCTTAGAACATTCCCTCTTTGAACCTGGCTGCCATGCTATGAGAAGCCCAACCTCAGAAAGTGGCCAAAATGAAGAGAACCAAGACATTCTGATGAAACATCTCAGTTGAGCTCACAGCTGACAGCCAGCACCTACTGCCAGCCCCATGAATGAGCCATCTTGGGTGTTCCAGCCAAATGAGTTTCCAAATGAATGCAGTACCTGCCAACAGCATGAGAAGAAAACTACCATCCAGCTGATCTCATCAACCCAGTTATTGATGTTAAGCAACTAAATTTGGGGCGGTTTGTTATATAGCAGCAGATAAGCAAAATGTGGGGAAAGATTTCTAAGACACTTAACTGGACATTATGAAGGTATTTTCTCTGTGTGTTCTCAAGAGATTGAACTGAAAAGAATTAGTTTGCTTCAGTTATTTCTAGATGTCAGCTTGATGTTGAGATGGAGCAATGAGATCTAAATCCTTACACTGGGGCACCTGGCTGGCTCAGCCCGTGGAGCATGCCACTCTCGATCTGGAGGTTATGAGCTCAAGCCTCACGTTGGGGGTAGAGTTTACTTAAAATAAAAATAAAATAAGTAAATAAATATATAAATAAACAAACAAATACCTTATATGGCCTATACTAACCAAAAGCTCTGAACAATTAGCACAAAAATCATGCTTTTCATACCCATGCAGAAAGTAGTGGGTTTTCATGATTACAACTCAAAAAATTAAAAATGCAACAAGATGAGAAAGAAAATACAGCTTAAAAGAAAGTCCCCAGTGATCCATATAATTTGTAGTGACCTCAATCGGCAATTCCATGATTATCTCAATAGTCCTTGCCACAGAACTCTACCCACCAACCATTTCACCATTAAGGAGGTAGACACTGAATCCTCCAACTGGTATACTATCCTTAACAGAACATCCAGTTCTCAGAATCTAGACCATGACAATATGATGGTCTATTTAAAAACCTAAGCTCTCCAGGATATAGGGGTCTCTATGTGCTGCTGAGCCTTGATATCCCAAAGGAACATGCATTGGTGTATTTGAGACAGGTTTAAAGCATTCCAGGAGCCATACTAATCCAATGTAGGTGATGGTCACACACTGTGGGATTCCTGTTACTTCACCCAATCCTTCTGGCCACTTGGAAATGACCACAGTTACAATGAGTCAGTGCCATTTAATAACAATGTAAATGTTGCCAAGTTTGGGTCAGTTGACTTGTTATTTTTCTCTGTGCAATTCAGATCCTTGGCTTGTTTGTCTCTTGGATTGCCACACCCACATGTTTAAAAGATACTTGGCTTTAGTCAGAGCAGAGGCAGATAAGCCTGAGCCCTGTCTGCCTTCAAATAGGAATTAGGAGTCAATGGCTCATTCGATGTAAATATTTGCTCACCCTTCAGAGAAACCACTTGGTGGTAGCACTGAAAATAGTCTGACTTCTCTAAGAGGAGAAAAGCCAGCACTCCCAACCCTGATAAGGTCTGCGTCATATAAATTCTAGCTGCTACCTTCTCCTTCCTCAGCCAAACTCCAAAGCCTGCGGGAAGAAGCTGGAGTCCCGGAACATCCAGATACTGCCCCATGAGATGATTCCCGCAACTGAACTGAATGTCTGCCTTGGTCAACTCCAGGAAAGCTGGATCATAAGTCACCCAACCACAATCCCAAACTGTCTCGTCCATTGTTAGAATGCCTCAGTCCATAAAGTAGGCATTAGCTAGAACCTTCGATCCAACATCAGAACAAGGGAGAGTGATACTTTGGTTCCCCTAAAATCAATATCATTTAAATATTTATTCCATATTCCTTTAGTGAGAATCTGGCACTATTTTTATGATTCTCAAAAACCATATGCAACTTTTTAATTTATATTTGTTACTTGTATTATTCCAATGAGGAAAATTTAAGAAGTATGTGCAAAACTTTTAATATATAAATAATAAGGCAAACCACTGTATTCCGGTTTGTTCCTGGCAAACCAGACTGAAGTATGCCTTAGCTGGCAAACACATATAAAGCATCATCTCAAAAAAAAAAAAAAAAAAAAAGCATCATCTCAATGGTCCAATCTGAATAGCATTTCAATCAAGGGCACAAAGTCCAGCAACCAAAAAACCATTCGTCACCTTCTGTCTCAAGGATCACATTTGACTGAGTGGCCGAATTACCCTACACTGGCTTTTTTACACTAATTTAATGAAGTTAGTTCTGTAAATAATGAAGTCGTTATTTACAGAATGGCTTAAATTATTGAAGTGTTCTGGTTAATCTTAATCTCCCTATTGCACCAGTCTCTGAGCTGCTCTGTGTCCCAGGAGGCTGACCTGCATGGACAGCGTCATCCAAGCTGTACCCTCTGGTTTAGGTGGGAAGAGACAGGAACACATATGTATTATTTCCCATAATCTCCATCCCCACCCCTTACTTGCACGGCTGTAGTTCTGGCAGAGTTTCTTCCCTTTGTAGTCACAGGTCATATGAGGTAGCACCACTTCTCTGACTCAAGTTCTGGCTCCTCTGAATACTGCTCCCTCCCTTAACATCAGAATCCTGCTGTTTCTAATCCCTGGGTGTTGTACCGTCTCGTTTGTTCCTGTGATGGTTGATCTTATTTGTCTACTTGCATGGCCATGGGGTGGCCAGATACTTTGTCAGACATTACTGAGTGTGTGTGTGAAGGAGTTTTTGGATGAGATTAACGATTAAATTGGTAGACCAAGTAAAGCGGATTGTCCTCCCTAATGTGGGTGGGCCTGATCCAATCCAGTTGAGGGCCTGGATAGAACAGAAGGGCTGATTCTTCCCAAGTAAGACAAAATCCTCCTGTCTGATGACATTCAAGCTAAATCATCAGCTCTTCTTGGCTCTATAGCAACCTGCTGGCCTTTGGACTGGGACTGAGACGTCAGTCCTGCAGATTTTAGACGTGCCAGCCTCCATAATCACATAAACGGTTTCCAAGAAAAAATGAAGGAAAGGAAGAATGGGAAAAAGAAGGAGGAGGGGGGAGAAGGAGGGAGGAAATGGAGGTGGGTGGCTGGAGGGAGGAAGGAAAGAAGGAAAGAAAGAAAGAAGGAAGAAAGGAAAGAAAGAACCTATTGGTTTTATTTCTCTGAAGAATCCTGACCAACCCATTTCATTTATTCTCCCCCACATCTTTGCAAAGTGTCTCTTCATGAAATAATTTTAAAGACTTCTGAGGCCATCTCTCGTGTCCGATACATGAGATTTTCCTGTTTTCTTATTTTTCACTTCACAATGTCCACGGTAGGCAATCCCATTTCAGTGCAGGAGATCCACCATGGTATCCTTTTCTCTCCTCTCTTGCCATCCATGAAAGATAAAGCTCTTTCATCATCATGTTTGCAAGATATTCCATATTCTAGAGGGATAACAGGAAATGGATCAAGAGTTTTCTCCTAGCAAGGCTTCATTCAGAAATGTAATTTTTGCCTCCCTATATATTTTATCCTATATCTTTCTAGGCAGAATATTGTTTAATGACTCTCCTATCTACAAAGAGGCTTAAGACATTGAGCACCTTGCTTTCCAGACTCTATGTCAGAAAGGCAAGAGACACAGGGGCTAGATAGCATCAAGTTTCTAAACTGCCATATGTGGGCCTTTTGAACCTTATAACCACTTTCCTCACATGCCACCGCTGCTCTCATATCTCTTTAATACACAATCCCTGAAAAACATAAAAAAAGAAAATTTTCTTCCTGACCTACCTGCAAGACTATTGTACTTTCTGTCATCATCCTTGTGTCTGACAATGCATCTCTCCTCAAAGGCTGCAGAGACAGCCTTTCTGACCCACAGAAATCAGAATCCTCTTGTCAGGCAGAGGAAAACGAAAGTCTGGAAACACTCATACATGAATAATGTGTATGCCATATTTCACTTCAGAATTTGAGCTGCTGATAACTATCACCAGGTCTTAGAGCTGGTGATATTACCTGTAATTATAGTATATAATCTGCACTTACAAGCACCAAAGCTCCAAACAAAAAAAATTACATATGTCATTTTTTTTTCTCCCAAGATTCTAATATCATTATGGTCACAGAATGGCTGCCTCATCCCCAAGCATCACATCTGTGTTCCAAATTGAACAGGAACAGGAGAAACCCTCCTCAGTTCCCAGAGAGAGAGAGGCAAATTTATTATTTTTTATTATATTAATTATTATATATTAACAATTATCTAGAGTGAGGCTTGTAGAAAGCTGAGTTAACTGGCACCAAACTTTGAATTTACTCCTCTGGCTCTTTAGTGACCTTCATAATCAGCTTTCTGGGCAGTTGCTTCCTATTACTCAAAGGATAAAGGAATACCCAGGCACAAAAAGCTATATTGAGGACAGAGGAATATAATATAAGCAAGCAAAGAAGTTGGATATTTGTCACTGAATTAAGCTCTTGGCTTGTGGTGTTCTTCCCAAACATCTTAGACATACTTAAGTATTCTTCATTAAGGGCACCCCGATACCTAGATCCCAAGATGGATAGTTCAGTAATACTGGCCCAAAATGTTCTAAGGTCAACGTTCCAGAAAGACTTCCTGCATTTTCAAAGATCACTGCATCACTTCTAATAAAAGACTAAGGAGATATTTGGAAATTAGTTTAGAGGATCAAAAGCTTCTTAGAAAAGGCAAAGCTCTAATATCAGCAAAGATATGTTGATTTTTCCCAACATAACAACTTCAAATAGATAGATAACACCTTGGCCTTGGTGTTTTGCAGAATTATTGCCCTATTGTAATAGACCATATTAAATAAATAGTCAACCAAAAGAGATACGTTGAATAATATCTGTCACTATTCCACGTTTTTGGTCACATTTCACAAAATTGATCACAATCTTTAAATTCAAGTAATAATTATCATTAATCTGTTCAGCATAATTCTTGGTACTTATTAAAATTTACTAATAATAACTATCATTGTTATTATTATTAATTTTTAATAGTGTTATGTTAGGTAACTTGGCACTATAAACCAACAGAAAAGAAGCCACGCAATGAGATTCCAGATTCCTTCGAATCTGTCTCTCTGCTTATTGTTTTTACACCTGTACACGTTCATTGTTGTTAAAACCCAGCTGCTTTCTGTACATACTACCACACCATGCCTCCTTAAAACGATTGTGCGTTCTCTTGATTAACCAAGAGTAGAATGACTTACTAGGTCACTCAATGTTCTGACTCACTGACCCAATGAAGTGGGTATGGCCGATGGCAGTGCAGTTGTATGGTATTTAAAAGGCAAATATCCAAAATGTATGTAGGTCTCTGGACAGCAAAATTGCAAAGGTGTAATTTCTTTCATTTGAAATTTACATTTCAGTGGGAGCACTTTCATGTAAAAGCAGATTAATCTTTTCAGGCCATTGCCAAGACTCCTCGACTGGTAATCTTTTACTGTCTTGAAGACCCTAGTTGACTACCTTGAAGCACCCATAATATATTTAAATGATATAGCTTACATGTATTTTACAAAATCAGGGAACATGCGGAAGAATGAAACTGGATCATTCTCTTTCACTACACACAAAGATAAACTCAAAATGGATGAAAGACTTAAATGTGACACAGGAGTCCATGAAAATCCTAGAGGAGAACACAAGCAACAACCCCTTTATCCTTGGCCACCAGCAACTTCTTGCAAGATATGTCTCTAAAGGCAAAGGGAACAAAAGCAAAATTGAACTATTGGGACTTCATCAAGATAAAAAACTCCACAGCAAAGGAAACATTCAAGAGAACTAAAGGCAATCTACAGAATGGGAAAAAAATATTTGCAAATGACATATCAGATAAAAGGCTTGTACCCAAGATCTATAAAGAACTTATCAAACTCAGGGACACCTGGATGGCTTAGTCAGTTAAGCATCTGCCTTTGGCTCGGGTCATGATCCCAGGGTCCCGAGATGGAGCCCCACATCAGGCTCCTTGCTCAGCAGGAAGCCTGCTTCTCCCTCTGCTTGCAACTCCCCCTGCTTGTTCTCTCTTTCTGACAAATAAATAAATAAAATCTTAAAAAAAAAAAAGAACTTTGAACTCGACACCCAAAAAACAAATAATCCAGTGAAGAAGTGGGAAGAAGAAAGAGCATTTCTCTAAAGAAGACATACAAATGGCCTACAGACACGTGAAAAAATGCTCCACACAACTTGTTATCAAGGAAATATAAATCATAACCCCAGTAAGCTACCACCTTACACCAGTTAGAATGGCTAAAATTAACAAGCCAGGAAGCAGCAAATGTTGGTAGGGATGTGGAGAAAGGGGAACCCTTTTACACTGTTGGTGGGAATGCAAGCCACTCTGGAAAACAGCAGGGAAGTTCCACAAGAAATTAAAAATAAAGCTACCCTATGACCCAGCAATTGCACTACTAGGTATTTATCCCAAAGATACAAATGTAAAGGGGGGCACATGCACCACAATGTTCATAGCAGCAATGTCCACAATAGCCAAACTGTGGAAGGAGCTGAGATGTTCTTCAACAGATGAATGGATAAAGAAGATGTGGTTCATAAAAACAATGGAATATTACTCAGCCATCAGAAAGGATGAATACCTACCATTTACACTGAAGTGGATGGAATTGGAGGGTATTATGCTAAGTGAAATAAGCTAAGCAGAGAAAGACAATTATCATATGGTTTCACTCACATGTGAAATATAAGGAATAGCACAAAGGATCATTGTGGAAGAGAGAGTACTGAACAGGAAGAAATCAGAGAGGGAGACAAACCATGAAAGACTCTTGACTTGGGGAAAGAATCTGAGGATGACTGAAGGGGAGGTGGGTGGGACGGTGGGGTAACCGGGAGATGGATGTTAAGGAGGGCACGTGATATGATGTGCACTGGGTGTTGTATGCAGCTGATGAATCAGCGAACACTACACCTGAAACTAATGATGTACTATATGTTTGCTAATTGAATTTAAATAATTTTTTTTAAAAGTCAACATGATTAATCCAGCTAGCACCTACCTAGCACTTTGTACCAGGTATTATTGTAATTGCTTAACATGACTAACTCCCTTGATCTCCCCAATAACCTTGTATGGTAAGAACTATTATTGTACCTGTTTTAAAGATAAAGGAACCAGAAACAGGGAAGTTAAGTAATTTTGCTCACAGTCACCAGCTAGAAGTTAGCAAGCAGACTGTCCCCAGAGTCTGTGATCTTACGGGTTATGCTGACCTAAAGGTATGCATTTCACCATCCAGAAACTTAGGGGGGAAAAAGTCTATATATATAGACATATTTTTCTGAGAGAGATATATATATATACACATATATATTTCTGATATATATATATCAGATGAAATAAATGTGAAAAGAATTAGAACTGCAAAGTAAAGGACTGGTAAGTGGCGTGCTATATTAACAAGGAAGGCATTTTAATCAGAGAACACCCCAATTACAATTTCATTATAGACAAAAAATGCAAATGCATCCTTGATTAATAGTCTCTTTAACTTTGTAGAGTCCTGGAGTGTGATAAAATGTTTCAAAATTAGGGGCGCCTGGGTGGCTCAGTGGGTTAAAGCCTCTGCCTTCAACTCAGGTCATGATCCCAGGGTCGTGGAATCGAGCCCTCGCATCAGGCTCTCTTCTCAGCAAGGAGCCTGCTTCCCTTCCTCTCTCTCTGCCTGCCTCTCTGCCTACTTGTGATCTCTGACTGTCAAGTAAATAAATAAAATCTTTAAAAAAAAATTTCAAAATTATATCTAAGAGTTCTACACTTATGTTAAAAATTAGGATGGATTAATGCAGAGCAGGCTTAAGTCTTCCTATGTGCAGGAGCTGGTCAGCACAGTTTTCCAGCTCTTTCAGGGGCAGCTCTCTGAGTTTCATCTTACTGTTTAGAAAAATAGCATCACCTGCCAATAATTTAATAGGGATAAGGAGCTTCTAATAGAACAGCACGGCCTTGCTAAGCATGCACTAGCTGTAAGAACACACTTCTGATAAAGAAACCAACTCGTGGACCTTCTCAAGTTTAGCATTAAAAGTCCCATATTCTTGGAATCCCTCTTTCCTGGCAATCCAGGAACAGCGGATCATCCTAAGAGCCAGTGCTATCTTTGACCTTGGGAAGGCAGCTGAAGGGTGAAGCAAAGAACAGTGTCTTCAGGAAAAGATGCTTATATTCCAGCTCACCCTCTGCCATTTACAGTATGATCTGGGACAAGTCACTTAACCTCTGAGACCTCATTTTCTTTAACTGTAATATGAAGATAATTGCCCCATAACTTTTTGAGAATTTAATGAGAAACTATGAAAAGTTCCTGGAAAAGTATCACATAAAGTGGTTGCCCAGCAAATCGTAGGCGTTACAACTATATTCCAGGAATGCAAAAATCAAACTGTCTAGACAGGTTTTGTGTGTATGCTGTTTTTTTTTTTTTAAGTGCAGAGGAGGTATATCTACAACTGTGATTATTTCAGCTTTTAAAAAGGTGATTCATTTGATGGGATTTTTTTTTGTCAAAAATCCATGTTGACTCATGCCTGATTGTTGTAAGATCAAGACTTTCAGAACTCATTTATAAGTAAAATTCAAATCATCTTTTCTAAAGTAAATATTTAAACTAAGAATATAATTGCCTACTAGTCCCAGAAGCATTTTTCTTTCAGTGGATGAAAGAGGTATGCAGAAAAAAAAATTATCCAAAATGTCCAATTATTTTAGTTAAACTATAACATTTTACACTAACTTGGGTTTTTATTTAACAGAACTCTGGTTTGTACTAAGTATATTTTAAAGTGTTAGTTAGAAGAGAACCAATAGATAATCCTATGTTTTAAATTATTTACATTGACCTATCAGGTTCCTAGAATAAGATCCATTATATCCTATGATTTTTATTTTTGTATTGATACCAATTCATTTTTCACCAATTACTTTTGTGTCCTATGCTGCTCTCCAAATACCTAACACAATTTTCTATCCTTGAATTTTTAATTACGTACATAGGAGGCATTTTTATTAATTAATTTTAAAATTCTATGTCTGACTTTGCACCTCCTCTTGCATACGGGCTTAATCAAGGATGGAAAAGTGATGCCCTAGAATCTGTTCTATCTACATGGAAAGCCTTTTCTCTTCCACTGAGTAGGATATCGAATAAGAATTTTCAATCTCAAACCAAAAAGTTTTATTGCTAAAATTGTTTCTCTATTTTATTTTTGAGAATCATATTACATTCGAGCTCATAAAATTTTCAGTTTGTAACATGGTACAATTCAAGATAAGCAGTCAAAAGATTCTGAGAAGGAAACTTGAATTGCTCAGAGAAAGTGCGAAATCCCATGTGTTACTAAAATCAAAGGACTATCTTGATCAAAATTTTCTGAATACGTTGCAAGTGGATAATTCATTTTAAAAACTCCCCACCCACATTGTTCTCTGAAGCGTGTCTCAAAGTCTCAGCCCTCTCATTCCTTGGCATAGAATACGTGTTAGTTTCTTGTTCTCAACATGTGCTTTTTTAAAAGTCAAACATATAACATTCGATCTCGGGACATTACAGGAAATGTGAGTTAGATTCTTCTCATTACTGCAACATAACACACACACACATTAAAAAAAAAAATCCCCTCTCCCTACTGCTCATGTTCCTTCTTAAATACCAGCTATTTTAATAGATTCTGTCAATGCCTTAAAAAATAAAGACTACATTCCCAATCATTCATATATATATATATATATATATTTATTTATTTATTTATTTCATATCATGTCTTATTTGTTCCTGCCCCCAGATTTCTGATAACTTTAGGACCTGTCAATGACCACTTGAAGCATGTTCAACCCAGGGCTCTGAAAATTTGAGCATGTTTCAAACTGGATAGAGAAGATTTTGAATAAAAGTATTTCTCTTCCTAATATATCACACTTGTAAAGAAGCACAGTAGATCTGCTGGATGTAAATATTCACTAATTGAATTTGTTGCCAATGTTACAAGCAAATTACAAATGACTGATTTGGAACTTCAGGAGCTCTAAGATTTGCTGAAGTGTTTCAGTTACTCAGATGCTTTTAAAATGTATTCTAGGGGCGCCTGGGTGGCTCAGTGGGTTAAACCTCTGCCTTTGGCTCAGGTCATGGTCTCAGGGTCCTAAGATCAAGCCTCTGCATCGGGCTCTCTGCTCATCAAGGAGCCTGCTTCTCCCCCTCTCTCTGCCTGCCTCTGCCTACTTGTGATTTCTCTCTCTGTCAAATAAATAATTTTTTTTAAAAATCTTTCAAAAAAAATGTATTCTATTACCACGTTGCAATTCCAACTACTCAACTGAGCCAGCCAAGCAAAAACAAATCTACCTGAGTGCCTAAGAGAGCTGGTCATAAATATATAGCTCAGTTTTGATCTTTAGGAGAAAAAACAAATCTAATAACACACATTGCTCCAACTGTTCTCTAGTTCCATCAGGATTTCAAACTTCCATAACATCAAACACCG
Source organism: Meles meles (assembly GCF_922984935.1). NCBI lineage: Eukaryota > Metazoa > Chordata > Mammalia > Carnivora > Mustelidae > Meles > Meles meles. The sequence continues at coordinate 145,963,461 of NC_060069.1, forward strand.
ACCACCACCCACAGCAACTGGAATTCATTTGCTGGAGGGGCAAGAGCGAGTGGGTAGGTTTCTGAGAGGTCGTATTGAGACAGTCCATTTTCAAGGTTTAACTTAGCTCTTTTCCAAACTGCTATTTATTGGCAAAATGGACTGAAAGTCCATTAAAAACTTTCTATCCTTCCACTTCTGGTTATGAAACCTGGTTTTAGTCTCAGAGGTAGATAATTTAGCCTGAAAGTCATCAAAGAAACAAAACCAGTTCTACTTCCTTTATGCAGTACTTGTTACAGTAGGTACATCATTTCTGCTGATCTCCTGATGTGTTTTTGAAAAAGGAAAATTTCCAAAAGCCATGAAAGTACAGATTATCACTTTCCTCATTTATTAATTTTCAGTGGAATCTTATTGTACATTTTAGAGAACCTTAAAACTGGTTTCTTGTAGAAGGAAAATCTAAACATTTCTAGGTATGTTTAATGTTAGTCCACAACAAAATTAAGACTCAGGCTCCTGGGATTGAGTCCCGCATCGGGCTCTCTGCTCAGTGGGGAGCCTGCTTCCTTCTCTCTCTCTCTCTCTCTCTCTGCCTGCCTCTCTGCCTGCTTGTGATCTCTGTCTGTGAAATAAATAAATACGTTAAACAATTCCTAAAAAAAAAAGAATAGTTCTTTGCCTGTGGAATGAAAAGTAAAGGAAAATGAGTATTAACCATAATTAAAATAGACTATAACCAAATGGGTTAGGTTGCTATTTCAGAAAGTATCTATCATGTGTGTGACTTTACGTCATTTTTCCCATTTATAGTAAATTTAGATTCCTGATAGAATTAAATAAAATACCTAAATTGTATAACAAAGTATTTTCATAACACTGAAAATCTCCTCTGCCATGAACTCAATATATTTTTATGATTTTTTTTTTGTGAAATTTTCACCTAAGTTGTTATGTTTAAATGTAAGCTAAAAGCTTCTTTACCGTTTTCACATAATTAAGAGTTTATTTGGGGACACCTAGATGGTTCAGTCAGTTTAGTGTCTGACTTTGGCTGAGGCCATGATCTCAGGGTCCCAGGGTTGAGCCCCACATTGGGCTCCATGCTCAGGGGGGAGTCTTCTTCTCCTTCTGACCCTCCCCCCAACTCATATTACCTCTCTCTCTCTCAAATAAATAAATAAAATCTTTAACTAATTATTAATAATAATAATTTATTTGGCTGACATTTTCTCTTGAAAATTTTTTCTCTATTAACCCATCCTTTAAACACAGAATCACCTTGATTCTAAGTACTTTGCACACCTTGTAAAAATGTAAAATGATAATGCGCATTTTTTCTCATACTCTCTGCTTCTGTAAATCCTTCCTCATAATCCATCTCTAAAATTGTTCTTACTGTGGTAAAGCTAGGGGAAAAATAAAGCAATGAATGAGCTAGCACCGAAATTTTAAGAACAGTTGCTATTACAGCATAACACCACACAGAAGGGCAATATCTGTCTTTTCCTATAGCTAAAAACCACAGGAGGGCTCATTAGAATCACTCACTGTGATTAACTCTCTACATTGTAATATGCAACACTCAACATCATGAAGATCAAAAGCTTCTGCAGAGCAAAGGAAACAGTCAACAAAACAAAGAAGCAACCCACGGAATGGGAGAAGATATTTGCAAATGACAGTACAGACAAAAGGTTGATATCCAGGATCTATAAAGAACTCCTCAAACTCAACACACACAAAACAGATAATCATATCCAAAAATGGGCAGAAGATATGAACAGACACTTCTCCAGTGAAGATACACAAATGGCTATCAGACACATGAAAAAATGTTCATCATCACTAGCCATCAGGGAGATTTAAATTAAAACCACATTGAGATATCACCTCACACCAGTTAGAATGACCAAAATTAGCAAGACAGGAAACAACATGTGTTGGAGAGGATGTGGAGAAAGGGGAACCCTCTTACACTGTTGGTGGGAATGCAAGTTGGTGCAGCCACTTTGGAGAACTGTGTGGAGATTCCTCAAGTAATTAAAAATAGAGCTTCCCTATGACCCTGCAATTGCACTACTGGGTATTTACCCCAAAGATACAGATGTAGTGAAAAGAAGGGCCATCTGTACCCCAATGTTTCTAGCAGCAATGGCCACAGTCACCAAACTGTGGAAAGAACCAAGATGCCCTTCAACGGACGAATGGATAAGGAAGATGTGGTCCATATACACAATGGAGTATTATGCTGCTATCAGAAAGCATGAACACCCAACTTTTGTAGCAACATGGACGGGACTGGAAGAGATTATGCTGAGTGAAATAAGTCAAGCAGAGAGAGTCAATTATCATATGGTTTCACTTATTTATGGAGCATAACAAATAACATGGAGGACATGGGGAGATGGAGAGGAGAAGGGAGTTGGGGGAAATTGGAAGGGGAGGTGAACTATGAGAGACTATGGACTCTGAAAAACAACCAGAGGGTTTTGAAGGGGCAGGGGGTGGGGGGTGGGGGGAACAAGGTGGTGAGTATTAGGGAGGGCACGTATTGCATGGAGCACTAGGTGTGATGCAAAAACAATGAATACTGTTACGCTGAAAAGAAGTTTAAAAAAAAAAAAAGAAGTTAATAGGATTGCTTGCCCAAACACAAAGGATAAGATGCTTCTAAAATGCTAAACTGTGGTAGATAACAGATGATGGGAAAAATAGACCAAAAATGTCAGGCCTGGGAGTCAGCTCAGTGTGTGAGGTGCAGAAGGGATGAAGGATGGGGTGAGGGGACCCACAGAAAAGAGATCAACTCCTCTAGAGAAACATCTGTGGGGGGGGGGGGGGAAGAAATCAGGGTTTTGTGTCACCCAGTAAAGGAAGACAAGAAGATTCCAAGGGATCATGTGGTAAACAGAATAATGGCCTCCCAAAGAGGTCCATGTTCTAATCCCTAGAACCTGTGAATATATGACATTACATGGCAAAAAGAACTAAGGTTGCTATTCAGATGACCTTAAAATAGGGAGAGTTTCTGGATTAGCCAGGTAGACCCAATGTCACTACATGGGTCCTTAAAAGTGGAAAAAACAATAGGAAGGGTGTCACATAAAGAGATGTAACAAGGCAAAGAGAGTCAGAGAAATGTTATGCTGTTGACTCTGAAGATGCAAAGAGGCCCCCAAGCCAAGGAATATGAGCCTCTAGGAGCTGGACAAAGCAAAGAAACAGATTCTCTCCTAGAACTTCAAGGAAGAAATGTAGCCCTACTAACACTTTGATTTTAGTCCAGTGGCAGATTTCTGACCTATAGAACTATGAAATCATAAGTTTATGTTGTTTAAAGCCACTAAGTTTGTGGCATTTTGTTAGGCAGTAAATCGAAAACTAACACAGAACTGTGCCCAATAATTAAGAACAAATAAATGTTGAAAAAAAGAAAAAATTAGTGAATAAAGGAATATGGGGCAGTTAGCACCACATTCTGGGGTCTATCAAACACAAGAGAGTCTTTACCAGTCACACAACATAATGGTAACAAGTGATCCAGAGGGTCATCTTAGCATCATCTCCCCTGAACTTTCCCCTTTTATTGAGTGCAGATAAAACCTATCTGGGGAAGATTATGTGTTTTAAAAAAAATAGCCAGTTAAGCAGCCAGCTCTTGATTTTAGCAAAGATCATGATCTTGGGGTCCTGGGATTGAGCCCCATGTCAGGCCCCATGCTCAGTGGGGAATCTGCTTCTCCCCCTCCCTCTGCCACTCCCCCACTCACACTCTTTCTCTCTCTCTCCCTCTTTCTGAAATAAATAATCTTAAAGAAAGAAAGAAAGAGAGAGAGAGAGAAAGGAAGAGAGGGAGGGAGGGAGGGAGAGGAGGGAGGGGGGAAGAAAGTAAGGATGGAAAGAAGGAAGGAAGACAGAGGAAAGAAAGAGAGGGAGGGAGGGAGGAAGGAAGGAAGGGAAAGATAGGAAAAGAAAAGACTTAAACAAGTATGTTAAGAGGTACTCAATGTCAGTAAGCATCAGGGCAATGCAAATGAAAACCATAGTGAGGTATCTCCTCACACCTGTTAAAATGACTATTATCAAAAAGATAAGAAAGTGGTAACAATGCTGTCAAGAATTTGAAGAAAAGGGAGCCCTTTTTTTTGTTTGTGGGAATGTAAATTGATGTAGCCACCATGGAAAACAGTATGGAGTTTCTACGAAAACTAAAAAATAGAATGACAATATGATCCAGCAATTCCACTTTTGAGCATATATCTGAAGAAAATTCAGTTACTATCTTAAAGAGATATCTGCACCCCCATGTTCATTGCAACATTATTTACAAGAACCAAGATATAGAAACAACCCAAGTGTCTATCAGATGGATAAAGAAAATGTGATAGATAGATGATAGATAGATATCACATTTATTTTATATATATATTTATATATAACACATACACCACCTTCGTTTTATATGCATATAAAACGAAGGTGGTGTATGTTTTTTTTTGTTTTTTTTTGTTTTTTTTTCCATTTTATTTATTTTTCCAGCGTAACAGTATTCATTCTTTTTGCACAACACCCAGTGCTCCATGCAAAACGTGCCCTCCCCATTACCCACCACCTGTTCCCCCAACCTCCCACCCCTGACCCTTCAAAACCCTCAGGTTGTTTTTCAGAGTCCATAGTCTCTTATGGTTTGCCTCCCCTTTAAGACAACTATCATATGATCTCCCTGATATGAGGACATGGTGTATGTTTTATATATGTGTGTATGTGTTATATATATAAATATATATATTTATATATATATAAAACAAATATATATTGTAACATATACACAATGGAATAGTATTCAACCATAAGAAAGAAGAAATCTGGGGTGCCTGGGAGCTCAGCTGATTAAGCATTTTACTTCAGCTCAAGTCATGATCCCAGGGTCTTGGGATTTAGCCTCATGTCTGTCTCCCTGCTCAGGAGGGAGTTTGCTTCTCCCTCTGCCCCCCTCCCTGCTCATGCTCTCTTTCTCTCTCTCTCATTGAAATAAATAAAATCTTAAAAAAAAAAAAAGAAAAGAAAAGAAAAAGAAATCCTATCATTTGTGATAACATGGATGAAACTTGAGGGCATTATACTATACTATACTAAGTCAAACAGAGAAAGACAAATACTGTACAATCTCACTTATATGGAACCTAAAAAAACCAAAAGCATAGAAACAGGGAAAAGATTGTGGTTGCCAGAAGTGGAGGATTGGAGGGATAGAGAAAATGGGTGAAGGCGGCCAAAGGATACACATTTCTAGTTATAAGATAAGTGAGTTCTGGAGACATCATGTACAGCATTATGACAAGGTTAATGATGCTGTATTGTATATTTGAAAGTTGCTAAGAGAGTATATTTTACAAGTTCTCATCGCACACACACAAAAATTACAACTATATGAGGTGATGGATGTGTCAACTAAATTTATTGTGCTAATCATTTTATAATATATAGAGAGAGAGAACCTTAAACTTATTCAGTGTTATATGTCAATTATATCTCAATAAAGCTGGAAAGTAAAAATAAAAATCAGGTTTATCTTCCAATCCTTAAATTATCGTGGTAATTGATCAAGACTGAAAAATGGTATTACCTTGTAACTACTGACCTTTTATCCAACAATTAGACCCACCTCACTCCACTCCCTTTCTCCACACAAAACATCTACCAGCCCTACCACCTTACCATGCCCTCATTTCTCCGAGGTTTTTGACCTCACAGCTGCCTCTGCCTGGCAGACTCTCCAGGACTCCCCTGTAAACTCCTTAATTTCTATCATCCTCTGTCTTACAGATTTCCTCAAATACCCATTTGGCTACTGATTTGGTGTAACCCCTATTGCATATTCCCATAGACTCTCAAATACTCCATGAGATTTATTTAGTGACTGATATTTCCCAGTTACAACATAAAATAAAACATGAATACCAGTTCAACCCAAGAATCCAGAAGAGTGTCTGTGTCGACCATATTCCTATCAATACAAATACACCCTTGCTGATTTCATGACCAAACAGGCTCTTTTGGGCTGCCACAAATGCTCCAAAAAGGTAGGCATAATGTCTCTGTTGATCATCATTTGTTCCTCAACATTTTGCATTGCACCTGACATGAGATGGTGTCTAGTGCATTTATGTGGGATTAAAAAACTAAAACACCAAACAATAAAATCTAGGTCTTTTCAAGACATTTATTCTTGTGTTCCAATTTTCATTCCTGTCACCAAGATGAGTGTTTTCATTTCTGTCACCAATAGATTGATATACTATTGATGTTATCTTCAAAGTGAAAGTAATATTGCCTTTTATATTTTTCCTTTCCAACAAGAAGATTAAAAATATTTTATAACCTGTATTTTCAGCTTTAGTTTATGAGTAACCTAAAACTATATCATGTCATATGTTTGCGTACATATAAATATATACATACAGTGTATCAGCCAGGGTCATCCAGAGAAACAGAGCTAATTGGAGATGATAGACAATAGATGATAGATGATGATAGATAGATAGATAGATAGATAGACAGACAGACAGACAGACAGACAGGCAGGCATAAGGCATTGCTCTTGCGATTATGGAAAAGTCCCACAATCTGCCATCCACAGGCTGGAGACCCCAGAAAGACAATGGTGTAGTTTCATTCCAAGTCCAAATGCCCGAGGACCAGGAAAACCGATGGCGTAAGTCTAGTCCAAGGGCAGAAGAAGACGAATGTCCCAGGTCATCAGTCAAGCAAAGATATTGAATTATTCCTTATCCCACCTTATGTTCTACTGAGGTCCTCAACAGATTGGATGATGTTCACCCAAACTTGGGAGAATAATCTGTTTTACTCATTCTATGAATTGAAATTTTATTCTTTTCTGGAAACAGCCCCAGAGACATAACCCAAATAATTTTTAAAATATTTATCTGGGCAGCCTATGGTCCATTCAAAGTGACACATATAACTATCTCACACACACACACACATACACACACACACACACACACACACACTTCATTTTACTTTCAAAGTCTTTTTTTTATTAAATTTATTTAGTTATTTTCAGCGTAACAGTACTCATTGTTTTTGCACCACACTCAGTGCTCCATGCAAAGTCTTTTTTTAATTTTAATTTAATTTTATTTTTTCAATGTTCCAAGATTCATTGTTTCAAATAGTCTTAATTTTTACTAAGATGTTTTAATTCTAGACTCATGGAATGTTCCTTCACTTTCAAGAGATTTCTGGATTCAGATGGCTGAATGAAACTACATTGATTCTCTCTCTTGCAATTCCACATGAATCAAAGCACACTTAGATCAAAATTAACAAAATAAGTTCACCAGTAGAACTCAAACAGAAGGGGGGCAAGTCTAAATATATCAATTTCCAAAGAAAAGGTGTCCATGAAGAAGAACCTAAAGCAGAATCAGGTAGCACAACATGATTAGTCCTACCTTGACCCCTCACATCTTGATCACAGGCTAGTCAGTCATCAAAATCATGACATTTCTTACTAATAACTCCATGTGCTCATTTTCCATAGCTGCCATAACAAATGAGCACAATTTAGTAGCTTAAAACAATACAGATTTATTAACTCACAGTCCTGTAGGTGAGTCTAGTGAGCTGAGCTGGTTCCTCTGGTCTGAGTTTCACAGGCTGAGACCAACTTGTTGGCAAGCTGGACCCTTATCTGGAAATTCTGACAGGGGAGTCTGTTTCCAAACTCATTCAGGCTATTGTCAGAATTCAGTTATTCAGGCAGAGGTAAAGTCCCTGTTTCCTTCTGGCTATCAACTGAGAGCCTCTCTCAACTCCATAAGACCACCACAATTCCTCATCATGTTGCCTTTCCAACTTCAAACCAGAGAAATCCTGTTGAGTCCTCCTCATGGTTTGAATCTCTTTGACTTCCTTTTTTGCCACATCTCTTCTGCCTCTAGTTAGAGAAAGTTCTCTACTTTTCAATGTTCATGTATTTTGATTGGACCATTTTGGATAATCCAGGATAATCTCCCTATTTTATGGTCATCTGCAAAGACTTCTTTGCCATGTAACATAACATATTCACAGGATCCAGGGATTAGGGCATAGACACTTTGGGGGGAGACAGGGACATTCTATCAGCCATACTGACATTTAAAAGGAGCTAAATGCAAAGTGGTAGAGATATCTTCTTTCTGTTCTTCAAAATCAAGAATATGACAAATGATTTCCAGAGAGAAATTTGTGTAAAATTGTCAGAAAGCAAGATCCAGGGCTGCATATACCAAATTGAGGATCCCACCTGAAATGCAAAGATATTCACTCCCAGGTATGGAATACAGCCCCAACAAGGTGGAGTGGATCCTACAGTGGCTCCACTGGCTTGCACAATCTTGGAAGTGACAGCAGAGCTCAGATGTTCCAATAATGGTGAGAGCTTAGCTGAGGGCTTCCTGCTGGCCACCATTGTGTTTTGGTGCCACGAAAAGTAGAAGGATCACCAAAAATCCAGTACTCAAACTGTGGAGCAGCAGAGGAAGTACATATGTCAAAGGTAAGGTGGAGAGAGAGATTAAGAATCCTCCCACACTCTACCAGATTAAATAAAATGTGGCAGAGCCACCTAAGCATATGCATAATCTGGATGGCATGGCAAGTCTGTAAGCTAACACAAGAAAGAAGAAAGCAAGGAAAGAAGGAAAGCAGGAAAGGAAGGAAGGATTGAGGTAGAGGAGAAGAAATTAGCGTATAGAAGACAGGAAAAAATATGTATAACCTAAGGGGGGGGAAATTCCAAAGTGCTTCAAATTATTTAGAACATTAACAAATTTGCTCAAAGATAGATTTTTTAAAAGAAGACGAAGAACATAAGATATATTGCAGTCTTAATTGGACTATTTGAGGATCTAAACACAATTATCAAAGACCTGATGGGTGGATTTTAAAATAGGAAACTATTACACATGGAGACACAATAATTGACATGGAGGAAAGATGGAGATAGTTATGCTGAAGACAGATGAAAAGAGATTAAAGCAATCAGAGAGAAACTAAAAATGATGAAATCTAGGTAAACATAGTATGGCATAATCGGTGTCGGAAGCAGAAAAAAAACCCACTAACTTTTAAGTAACACTGTTAATGAAAAAAAAATATTCAATGACCCTCGTTAAGATGGTTAGGCAGACTTTATTCAAGACCATCGTGACAAGTATAGGCACCACTGCAATGGAATTTTACAGTGGGGAGAGAGATTCAAATACAATGCTACAAATGGGCATTTACAGCCAAGGGGCAGGGTGGGGGTCAGCGGATGGAGGAATATCATAAATTCACTTAGCCTCAGTTCTCAAGTCATATTTTTCAACTTTTCAATATGGTATTAAATTCCATTAACCTGTCTCCTAGGTTTGCTTGCTTGCTTTCAAATTTGAGAGAAAAAGAAATGGGTAGTATTTACTCACCTCCTAAATCCAGAAAAATATCTTCTATTAAAAACATTCAAAGATATAGGGGCACCTGGGTGGCTCAGTGGGTTCCCAGAGTCCTGGGATCGAGCCCTGCATCCAGCTCCCTGCTCAGCAGGGAGCCTGCTTCCTCCTCTCTCTCTGTCTGCCTCTCTGCTTTCTTGTGATCGCTTTCTCTCTGTCAAGTAAATAAATAAAATATTTAAAAAAAAAACATTCAAAGATATAATACAGAAAAATCTTTCTAACATGGAGAAAGAACTTGAATATGCCAGCAAAAGAGTGTGTGTTATGGGGCACCGGGGTGGCTCAGTTGATGTCTGCCTTCAGCTCAGTTCATGAACCCAAGATCCTGGGATCAAGCTCAGCAGCAACCTCTGCTTCTCCCTCTTCCTCTGCCCACTTAAAGCCACGGCATGCCCATATTGGGCATATAGTCCACTAATAAAAATTTTTAATTAAAAAAAATCCATCACCCAGGCCAAGATTAGGAAAATTAGCATTAACTTACATTTTCCCTTATTCTCCCCATTCTATTGTCCTACCACACACTTGGAGGCAATCACTGTCCTCAATTTTGTGTTTATCATTTTCCTACTTTTTAAAATGTTTACATATCATGTTTAACCAATGTCTATTTTACTTGTTTTTTAACTTTCGAGAACATTAGTTTTATAGATTACTTTAGCAACATTTTGTCAAATCTGCCACTGAAAATTTTACAATTTTAACTGAAATGCATCATACTTATAAATGATTTAGGAAAAATTATTCATATATTAGTGGTTATTATTATTTTCATTTATAATGTGTATCTCTCTCCTTTTCCTCTTGTTTTCTTTGTTTTGCTTCATATTTGTCTAATAACTGACCCTTTCATTGGAATTTTTTTTACACTTTTTAAAATTTTATTAACATATAATGTATTATTTGCTTCAGGGGTACAGGTCTGTGAATCATCAGTCTTACACAATTCACAGCATTCAGCATAGCACATATCCTCCCCAGTGTCCATAACACAGCCATCCTATAGTTCTGGACTGTTTTAAATGTATACCCTAGAATTTGTTTTTAAATTCATAGTTTTCAGTTTTATTCTTTTTTGTTCTATCCTACTGATGTTCTTAAATTCCCTATGCTGCCCTCTTTTAACTTCTTATATTAACACTCAGCCTATTTAACCTTCATTTTTCTTCTTTAATAAATAACACATTTAAAATTCTCAAGTACAGTCTTATGATTTTGGTTGTCATGCTATTCTCATTACCCTATAATGACAATTTTGTTTTCCTTTAGACTCAGAAGATACTCAGGATAATTTTATTTTTTTAATTTCCAAGTAATTGAGTCTTCTTTAAAAAATTTATTTATTTTTTTTTTTTATTTATTTACTTGAGAGAGAGAGAGAGAGTGCACGAGCAGAGGAAGAGTTATTTATTTATTTATTTTTTTATTTATTTACTTGAGAGAGAGAGAGAGAGTGCACGAGCAGAGGAAGAGTACCCCAAGAAGACTCCCCACTGACCTTTGAGTCTGACTCTGGGCTCGATCTCATGATCCTGAGATCATGACCTGAGCCTAAACCAAGAGCTGGACACTTAGCAGACTGAACCCCCCAAGCGCCTCCCCCCAAGTGATTGAATCTTTTTTTTTTTAATATTTTTTATTTATTTGACAGAGATAAATCACAACTAGGCAGAGAGGCAGGCAGAGAGACAGGAGGAAGCAGGCTCCCTGCGGAGCAGAGAGCCCAATTCGGGGCTTGATCCCAGTACCCTGAGATCATGACCTGAGCCGAAGAGGCTTTAACCCACTGAGCCACCCAGGCACCCCGTGATTGTGTCTTTAAGTCAAACTTACATTGTTTATATTTCCTTTTTTACTGCTTATGTTCGGGGGTTGTGTCCTGTAAATTTCTGCTTTTTTTAATAACATGTGGAGTTTATGTGTTCTAATATGTGACCTTGCTATAATGTTTTATGAATATGGTCTCTGTTTATAGATTACAAAATTCTAATATCTACATTATGTAAGTTGTTATTAGCAAAAGAATAAGATATCTAGAACATGCTTTAATATACAACAGCAGGGGCTCCAGGGTGGCTCAGTTGGTTAAGCATCCAACTCTTGACTGCAGGTCATGATCTCAGGGTTGTGTCAGCTCTCTATGCTCATCTTAATATAAAGAAAAATATATCCCATTTTTTAAAATTACATTAATAGTTTTGTTTATGTTTTTAAAATTCTTTACTCTATAAATCTAAACTTCAGAATCAAAAGTGAAACTCATATATTCAGTCAACAAATACATATTGAGCCCTTACTCTATGACAACCACTGTGATAAAACTTGAAAATCAAAAGCCAAAAAAGATAAACCTAAGCTTTGCCTATATGCAGTTTAAAATCTAGTTGAATTACAAGCAAATGAACAGGTATTTACAGTACTTTAAAGACAATTAAAGGGAAGCAAGCAGGGCACCTGGGTGGCTCAGTTGGTTAGGCGACTGCCTTCAGCTCAGGTCATGATCCCGGAGTCCCGGGATTGAGTCCCGCATAGGGTTCCCAGCTCCACGGGGAATCTGCTTGTCTCTCTGACATTCTCCTCGCTCATGCTCTCTCTCACTGTCTCTCTCTCAAATAAATAAATAAATAAATAAATAAAATCTTTTTAAAAAAAAAAAAAAGGAAGCAAGCAAAAGATGCTGCAGATACCGATAGAAAAGACACCATCTCGACTAAAATGTTCAGAGAACATTTTATGAAAGAAGCTACATCTAACCTAAGACCATAAGACAGAGTGGGAGTCAAAAGCTTTTAAGCTATTTTATTTAATTTAGAACATGTTTGGGATGCCTGGGTGGTTCAGTCAGTTGAGTGTCTGCCTTAGGCTCAGTTCATGATCCAGTGTCCTAGAATCAAGTCCCACATCAGGCTCCTTGCTCAGCGGGGAGCCTGCTCCTGCCTCTGCCTATACTCTCCCTGTTTGTGCTAACATGCTGTCTCCCTCTCTCTCTGACAAATAAAATCTTAAAAAAAAGAACATATTTAATCCTCAGTCCTATCATCATTACTTGTCAGTTGTTACTAATATCTTACATTTTAGGGGTGCCTGAGTGGCTCAGTCAGTGAAGCATCCAACCCTTGGTTTCAGCTCAGGTCATGATCTCAGGGTCATGAGATCAAGCCCCATGTCAGGCTCTGAGCTCAGCGTGGAGTCTGCTGGAGATTCTCTCTCTCTCTCCCTGCCCCTCCCCCTCCACTCACAAGCTTGCTCCTCTCTCTCTCTCAAATAAATACATCTTTAATAATAATGATAATAATAATATCTTGAATTTTATGTTTATATATTTGCCATTACCTTAGTTTAGCATTGCTGAATCCTGTATTTTCACTTTCAGGAGAAAATGTTGACTTTTTTTTTCTCAGATTCTAATAAAATGAGTTAGATGTATCTTTATTTTAATAAGCTCTTGTGCTTATACTCATGCCTTTTAAGTTGTCGTCTCCCTATTCTTTGGTTATTATTTTCCCTAGTTATGTACTTTCCCCTGAGCTCTGTATCTAATTCTTCTTCCACATCTTCAGGGATATCATTAAATTAATTCTCTCTTCTTGACTATATCTCTAGCTCTCACTATTCCTCCCACTTTTTCTGTTTGAAATGTCTTGATCCTTAACCCTCTTGTTTCTTGTAGCTACAACTCTACATCATTCCCTTTAATGCCTAATTCCTGCTTGAAAAATTTGTCTACAGTCTTATGGCTCCATTCTGTAAACACTTAATCTACTCTTCAAACCACTGATGTCAACTAGTTTCTATCCTCACTCTTTCTTGACACTGTAATCACCAACATCATGAAAGAACTTCTTGTTGCCATATTGAAAGAAAAATTAAAAAATTTTTATGTTACTGGCCTTCCCTGCCACACCTAACTCTAAAGGCATCTCCCTGTATCATTCTGTCCTCCTCAGTTGGCTCTCTCAGTTGGATTTCATGGTTTTTCTCCTCCCTCTACTTTCTCCTCTTCCTTCAATCACCTCTTAAATTTTAATGTTCTTAGACTTTCAAAAAGCCTCTCTTCTTAGTTCCTCCTCTCACACAAGTACTTTTCCTAAACTGATATTATATCATCTCCAGAACATCAAATAATGTCTTTATGCCAGTAACTCCAAAATATAAAAATCTGAAACCAAAATGAATCCTCTGGGCTCCAAATCATTATATCTAATTGGGCACTCATATCTCCACTTTGATGTCCATTGAACATCTTAGTTCAGTGTGATCATCTTTTTTCCAACATCCTCTTCATATATATTTCTGGTGTTTTTCTCTTCTCCCAAACCAGAAACCTAAGAATCATCCTTAATTCATCCTTCTCCCTGACCATATGGTCAGGCATCAATTACTATTTCTACCTTTCAAATTTATACCTTCTCTGGCTCCCTGCTATTGGCATAATTCAGGTTCTCATAATATATTGGTGGATTAGTCACAGTTTTCCATTGTCTCCATTCTTCCTCTACCCAATCCGTTCATTAGATTCCTCCAAGAATTATTTCCTTAAAACACAAATATGATCATGCTACTTATGCACCTATATCTTTCAGTAACTCTTTACTGCCTTGAATATAAGATGCAACCCTCTTAACCTGGTATACAACATAGTTGTTGATCTGACCCCTTCCATTAATTACAGTCTTATCACTACCAACTCATACACATAGGCTCACACAACCATTTTCCCTAAAAAGACATTTTCTCTCTTCACATATGTAGTTCTCTCCAACTGGAAAAAAAAAATGTGAAATCTTACCTGTCCTTCTTTACCTGACCAGTTCCTACTTATCCTTTCAGACAGCTCCTACCAGGAGGCTGTGTCTGATATTTCCATCCCCCAATGTAGGTTACATGTTATTTTCAAATGTTTATATAACTGCTTTATCAATTTTATTGGAAGAGTTATATTTGAAATTACCGTCTCTGGTACACAACTAGGAACTCAATGAGGATAGGAATCATGTCTTTTAAATCTCCGTGCCCTGAGAGCCTATCACCAGAGTTCTGTGATCAAGATACAGATCTATAGATTTACATGCATGAAGACATGTAGCTCAGCACAGATGTATTATAAGAACATACAGGAAAACGGCCTAATCTTGAAAAGTCTTGTATGTCAGATAAGGTCTTTGAAAGTCATCAAAGTCACTTAACAGGAAATGATATGATCAAATGTACATATTTGAAACCTCATCCTTATGGTCTTATGGTAAATAGACCATAGAAGGATAGAATTGGAGGAAGCAAGAGACTTTGAAATGGTACAAGTGAAAAATTATGAAAACCAAGTTGATGACATTGAGGATGGAGGATGGAAAACTGATACAAAAGATATTTGGACAGTAAAGTGAATTGAACTAAATGATCAATTATTTAGGGGTTAATGAGGCATTTAGAACCAAGTGCATCTCTAAGACAAATCATCAAATCATATTAAAACTATACTCTAAATAGGCAATATGCCAGGTGCTAAGACCACAAGACAAATAAGCAAAACATAGCTCCTGCTCTCCAAAGTGTGTAGTGAAAGAGACAAAAATGTAATAAAACATAATAAATGTTATTATAGACCTATATGCAAGGTCCTATGGGGGGAGGAGAAAGACATTGCTTGAAAGAGTCAATTATATGGAGAGCATAAGGAATAACACAGAAGACATTGGGAGATGGAGAGAGTAAGTGAGTGGGGGGAATCAGATGGGGAGATGAACCATGAGAGACTGTGGACTCTGAGAAACAAACTAAGGGTTTCAGAGGGGAGGGAGGTGAGGGGTTGGGTGAGCCTGGTGGTGGGTATTAAGGAGGGCACATATTGCATGGAGCACTGGGTGTGGTGCATAAACAATGAATTTTGGAACACCGAAAAAAAATTAAATTAAATTTTAAAAAAAAGAAAGTGCTTAATTCTTCTTGGGAATGAGTAGTATATAAAACTAGTCAGAGTCAAACTCTAAAAAGAATGATGTACCATCAACCCGAAATAGGGAATTCAGGACATGGGGCAGAATCTGAGGAAAGGGGGCATAAGTTTTTCTATTTGAAATTGAGACTGTATGGGCGCCTGGGTGGCTCAGTGGGTTAAGCCACTGCCTTCAGCTCAGGTCATGATCTCAGGGTCCTGGGATCGAGTCCCGCATCCGGCTCTCTGCTCAGCAGGGAGCCTGCTTCCCTCTCTCTCTCTCTCTGCCTGCCTCTCTACCAACTTGTGATCTCTCTCTGCCAAATAAATAAATAAAATCTTGAAATTGAGACTGTATGGCTTGTTAGCTAATCCTGATGACCACCATTAGGCAATCAGGATCCAGAGTTCATGGAAAAGAGTGGAGGGAGAGATCTCTTGCACTGGGATTATCACAAGGGCCTTGTTTTCATTTCTGTAGTTGCTGCAATGAATTACATATTACATGTTGTGGATGGCTTAAAACAATAGTAATGTATTCTCTCGTAGTTCTTAACATCAGGAGTTCAAAATGAGGGTAAAGGGTAGGGCCGCCCTCCCCCTAGAGGTTTTAGGGGAGAGTCCTTCCTTGCCTCTTCCTACTTCTGGAGGCTGTCACTATCCCTTCATTTGTGGCTGTGTCGTTTCCCCTCTGTCTCCTCTTTTCCTCTTCTTCTATTCATCTCAAATCCCCCTCTGTCTTCCTTTTGTAAGAACACTCATCATTCACTTTCAGGGCCACTTGGATGATCCAGGATGATCTCCTCTTCTCAGGTACTTTGCTTATTTATATCTACAAAGAGCCTTTTTCCAAATAAGGTAACACTCATGGATTCTGGGGATTAGGATTAGGATTAGGATTTGGATGGATATATTGGTGCAGGAGGACCATATTCAACCCACTACAGACCTCCAAAATGACCTCTCTGATTTTGCTGTTGCATTCTTCAGTCAGTATCCAATACTGCAGCCAGCAGGACTCAATATCTAAATCAGATCAAGACTTCTCTATTCAGGGGCGCCTGGGTGGCTCAGTGGGTTAAAGCCTCTGCCTTTGGCTGGGGTCATGATCCCAGGGTCCTGGGATCAAGCCCCACATCGGGCTCTCTGCTCGGCAGGGAGCCTGCTTCCTCCTCCCTCTCTGCCTGCCTCTCTGTCTACTCGTGATCGCTATCTGTCAAATAAATAAATAAAATCTTAAAAAAAAAAAAAAGACTTCTCTGTCCAGGTGTGACTCTTAATCTCAAGGTGAAGTGCAAGCCCCACAATAGGCATAGAATTTACTTAAAAACAAACAGACAAAAAACTTCTTTGTTCAAATCCATCTTATTGGCTCTCACTCCAAGTAACGGACAAGTGGCCTATAAACTTGGTGGCCTATATCTGCCTACAAGTGGCCTATATCTGCCCCCCCCCCATTACCTCTCTGGCTTCATTTCTTCTCTCTCTCCCCCACATCCACTCCAGACAAATCATCCTCCTTGTTTCTTTTTTTTTTTTTAAGATTTTATTCACTTATTTAACAGAGAGAGACACGTGAGAGCGGGAACACAAGCAGGGAGAGTGGAAGAGGGAGAAGCAGGCTCCCTGGTGAACAGAGAGTCCAATGCAGGGCTCTATTCTGGGACCCTGGGGTCATGACCTGAGCCGAAGGCAGACACTTAACAACTGAGCCACCCAGGAGACCCTTCCTTGCTGTTTCTTAACATAACAGACACACTATCTAACATACCCTATTGTGATGGCTAATTTATGTATTAACTTGACAGGGCTATGGGGTGTCCAGAGATTTGATCAAAATTATTCTGAAAGTGTCGCTGAGGGTGTTTCTGGATGAGATCAACATTTGCTTTTATTAATAACTGATTGTCAGTAAGAAAGACTGGCTAATGGTGGTTTTCGGTAAGAACTGGGCACTGTACAGATGAGAAGACTTTTCCATAAGAGGTTTCTTGTAGAGAGAGATCAGGATCCACTCCTTTACTATCGTACTTGGGCTTCTGCATCGAGCCACTGTCAGAAGGAGTTTGAAGGAGGAGGCAATTTGGGCCTGCAGTGGATTCCCTGGGGCTGTGCCTGATGCAGTGTGGACTTGGTCTAGAACCAATCTAGTGTAGTTTCCATTCCCTTCAAAAGACACTACATGTCACAGCCCATTATTGACTTGAATGCTTAGAAGAGAGATAATCCCAAGGCTACTTCCACATTCAGATTTGGGTTGTAGTCTTCCATTATGCATCTCCAAGGTGCCATAGTCAGTTCCTCAAACTTATGTTACAACCACATGAGTAGAATATGTTCTAAGTCTCATGGCCAGTTTCATCTCTCACTTTTTTTTAATTTTCAAGATTATCATTTTATTATTTTTCTTCCAAGTTTTTGTTTAAATTCAAGTTATTAACATATAGTGTAGTATTCATTTCAGAAGTAGAATTTAGTGATTCGTCACATGTATATACCTTAGCATTCATCACAACCAGTGCCCTCCAGTTTTCCAACACCGTTTGTTGAAGATACTGTCTTTGTTCCATTGGATGTTCTTTCCTGCTATGTTGAAGATTAGTTGACCATATAGTTGCGGGTCCATTTCTGGGTTCTCTATTCTGTTCCATTGATCTATGTGTCTGTTTTTGTGCCAATACCATACTGTCTTGATGATTACAGCTTTGTAATACAGCTTGAAGTCTGGAATTGTGATGCCTCCCATTTTGCCTTTCTTTTTCAACGTACTTTGGCTGTTCAGGTTTCTGGTTCCATATAAGTTTTAGAATTGTTTGTTCCGGGGCACCTGGGTGGCTCAGCGGGTTAAAGCCTCTGCCTTCAGCTCAGGTCATGATCCCAGGGTCCTGGGATCGAGCCCCGCGTCGGGCTCTCTGCTTGGCTGGGAGCCTGCTTCCTCCTCTCTCTCTCTCTGCCTGCCTCTCTGCCTACTTGTGATCTCTATCTGTCAAATAAATAAATCTTTAGAATTGTTTGTTCCAGCTCCTTGAAAAATGCTGTGTTATTTGATAGGGATTGTATTGAATGTATAGATTACTTTGGGCAGTAATTTTAACAATATTTGTTCTTCCAATCCATGAGCATGAAATATTTTTCCTTTTTTTGTCTTCTTCAATTTCTTTCATAAACCTTCTGTAGTTTTCAGAGTACAGATCTTTTACCTCTTTGGTTAGGTTTATCCCTGGGTATCTTATGGTTTTTGTTACAACTGTAAATCAGTTTCTTAATTTCTCTTTCTGATGCTGCATTATAGGTGTATAGAAAGGCAACAGATTTCTGCACATTGAGTTTATATCCTCTGACTTTGCTGAATTCATGTATCAGTTCTTGCAATTTTTGGTGGAGTCTTTCAGGTTTTCTATACAGAATATCATGTCACCTGCAAATAGTGAACGTTTGACTTCTTCCTTGCCAAGTTGGATGCCTTTTATTTCTTTTTGTTGTCTAATTGCTGAGGCCAAGCCTTCCAATACTATGTTAAAAAGTGATGGTGAGAGTGGACATCCCTGTTGTGTTTCTGACCTTAGGGGAAAAGCTCTCAGCTTCCCCTAAGGTCAGAAAAGCTGACAATGATATTAGTTTAGGTCTTTCATATATGGCCTTTAGGATGTTGAAGTATGTTCCTTCTATCCCTACTTTCTTTCTTTCTTTCTTTCTTTTTTCAGAAATTTAAGGGATAATTTATTGCAATTTTTTCTTTTTAAAATTTTTGAAATTTTATTTGTTTATTTACTTACTTATTTTCTAAATTTTATTTTTTCAGTGTTCCAAGATTCATTGTTTACATACCACACCCAGTGCTCCATGCAATACGTGCCCTCCTTAATACCCACCACCAGGCTCATGCATCCCTCCACCCCCCTCCCTTCCAAAACCCTCAGTTTGTTTCTGAGTCCATAGCTTCTCATGGTTCATCTCCCCCTCTGATTTACCCCAATTGACTTTTACTTTCCTTCTCCTAATGTCCTCTGTGTTATTCCTTACGCTCCACAAGTAAGAGAAACCATATAATTGACTTTCTCTGCTTGACTTATTTCACTTAGCATAATCTCCTTCAGTCCCATCCATGTTGATACAAAAGTTGGGTATTCATCCTTTCTGATGGAGGTGTAATACTCCATTGTATATATGGACCATATCTTCTTTATTCATTCGTCTGTTGAAGGGCACCTTGGCTCTTTCCACAGTTTGGCAACTGTGGCCATTGCTGCTATGAACATTGGGGTATATATGGACCTTCTTTTCACTACATCTGTATCTTTGGGAATAAACATTGTTAAAATGTCTATACTGCCCAGAGCAATATATTCTTTCAATGCCATCCCAGTCAGAATTCCACTGACATTTTTCAAAGTGCTGGAACAAACAACAGCAAAATTTGTATGGAACCAGAAAAGACCCTGAATAGCTAACAAAATGTTGAAAAAGAAAAACAAAGCTGAGGGCATCACGTTGTTGATTTCAAGCTTTACTACAAAGCTGTGATCACCAAGACAGCATGGTACCGGCACAAAAACAAATACATAGAACAATGGAACAGAGGAGAAAGTCCAGATAAGGACCCTCAACTCTACGGTCAACTAATCTTTGACAAAGCAGGAAAAAATCTCCAGTGGAAAAAAGACAGTCTCTTCAATAAATGGTACTAGGAAAATTGGACAGCTATGTATAGAAGAATGAAACTCAACCATTCTCTTACACCACACAAAGATAAACTTGAAGTGGATGAAAGACCTCAACATGAGGCAGGAATCTATCAAAATCCTAGAGGAGAACATAGGCAGTAACCTCTTTGAAATCGGACATAGCAACTTCTTTCAAAACATGTCTCCAAAAGCAAAGGAAACAAAAGTGAAAATGAACTTTTGGGACTTCATCAAGATAAAAAGCTTCTGCACAGCAAAGGAAACAATCAACAAAACAAAGAGGCAACCCACAAAATGGGAGAAGATATTTGCAAATTACACTATAGACAAAGGGCTGAAATCCGGGGCACCTGGGTGGCTCAGTGGGTTAAAGCCTCTGCCTTCGGTTCAGGTCATGATCCCAGGGTCCTGGGGTCGAGCCCCGCATTGGGCTTTCTGCTCCGCAGGGAGCCTGCTTCCTCCTTTCTCTCTGCCTGCCTCTCTGCCTAGTTGTGATTTCTCTCTGTCAAATAAATAAAATATTTTTTTAAAAAAGGGCTGAAATCCAAGATCTATAAAGAACTCTTCAAACTCAACACCCAAAAAACAGATAATATGTCAAAAAATGGGCAGAAGACATGAACAGACACTTCTCCAAAGACACAAATGGCTAACAGACATATGAAAAAATGTTCATCATCACTACCCATCAGGGAAATTAAAATCTATCGCTATTTTCTTGAGGGTTTTTATTTTTTCAAATGCTTTTCCTGCATCTATTAAGAGGGTCATATATACCATATATACCATACAAGAAAGGTTCTTACCCTTTCTTGTATTAATGTGGTGTATCACATTGATTGATTTGTGGATATTGAACCACCCCTGCAAACCAGGAATAAATCCCACTTGATTTTGATGAACAATTCTTTTAATGTATGGTTGGATTTAATTGGCTAGTGTCTTGTTGGGAATTTTTGCATCTATTCCATCAAGGGTATTTGTCTGTAGTTCTCCATTTTAGTGGGGTCTCTGGTTTTGGAATCAAGTTAATGCTGGCCTCATAATATGAGTTTGGAAGTTTTCCTTCCATTTCTATTTTTTTGCACAGTTTCAGAAGAATGGTATTAATTCTTCTTTAAATGTTTGGTAGAATTCGGGGCGCCTGGGTGGCTCAGTGGGTTAAAGCCTCTGCCTTCGGCTCAGGTCGTGATCCCAGGGTCCTGGGATCAAGCCCCGCATCGGGCTCTCTGCTCGGCAGGGAGCCTGTTTCCTCCTCTCTCTCTCTGCCTGCCTCTCTGCCTACTTGTAATTTCTGTCTTTCAAATAAATAAATAAAATCTTTTAAAAAAAAATGTTTGGTAGAATTCCCCTGGGAAGTCATCTGGCCCTGGACTCTTGTTTTTTGGGATATTTTTTATTACTGATTCAATTTCTTTGCTGGCTATGGGTCTACTCAAATTTTCTGTTTCTTCCTGTTTCAGTTTTGGTAGTTTATATGTTTCTAGGAATTTATCCCTTTCTTCCAGATTGCCCAATTTTTAGCATATCATTGCTCATAATGTTTTCTTAGAATTGTTTTATTTCTGTGGTGCTGGTTGTGATTTTTTCTTTTTCATTCATGATTTTATTTGGGGGGACTGTTCTTTCTCTTTTCTCTTTGATAAGTCTAGCTATGGGTTTATCAATTTTTTTAATTCTTTCAAAGAACCAGCTCTCAGTTTCATTGATCTGTTCTTTTTTATTTCTTGTATCACTTATTTTTTTTTTAATGTATAATGTATAATTTGTTTCAGGGGTACAGGTCTGTGATTTATCAGTCTTACACAATTCACAGCACTCCCCATAGCACATACCCTCCCCAGTGTTCATCACCTGGCCACCCTATCCTTCCCAGCCCCCTCCCCTCCAGTAACCTTCAGTTTGTTTCCTGAGATTAAGAGTCTCTTATGTTTTCTCTTCCTCTCTGGTTTCATCTCATTTCATTTTTCCCTCCCTGCCCTGTGATCCTCTTGTTTCTCAAATTTCTCATATCAGTATATCACTTATATTTCTTCTCTTGTTTCTCAAATTTCTCATATCAGTATATCACTTATATTTCTTCTCTAATCTTTATTATTTCCCTTCTTCTAATGGTTTTAGGCTTTATTTGCTGTTCTTTTTCCAGCTCTTTTAGGTGTAAATTTAGGTTGTTTATTTGAGACTTTTCTTATTTTGGGGGGAAGGCCTATATTGCTATACTTCCCGCTTAGGACCACCTTTGCTGAATCCCAAAGGTTTTGGGCAGTCATGTTCTCATTTTCATTTGGTTCCATGTGTTTTTTATTTCTTTAATTTCCTGGCTAACCCACTCATTCTCTAGTAGGATGTTCTTATAACTTCCACGTATTTGTGGTCTTTCCAAATTTTTTCTTGTAGTTGACTTCAAGTTTCATAGTGCTATGGTCTGAAAATATGATCCACTTGAAGATCTCAGTCTTTTTGTACTGGTTGAGGACTGATTTGTGACCCAGTATATGATCTATTCTGGAAAATATTCCATGTGCACTTGAAAAGAATGTGTATTCTGGTGCTTTAAGATCAAATGGTCTCAATTCATCTCTTAAGTCCGTCTGGTCCAGTGTGTCATTCAAAGCCATTGTTTCCTTGTTGATCTGCTTAGATGATCTCCGTGGCTGTAAGTGGGGTGTTAAAGTCCCCTACTATTATTGTATTATTATCAATGAGTTTCTTTAAGTTTGTTATTAATTGATTTATAAATTTGGTTATTCCTAAGTTGGGGGCATAAATATTTACAATTGTAAAATCTTCTTATTGGATAGGCACCTTTAATGCTTGCTTCGGCAGCACATATACTAAAATTGGATAGGCACCTTTATTATGATATAGTGCCCTTCTTCATCTCTTATTACAGACTTTGGCTTAAAATCTAGTCTGTCTGATATAACTATGGCTACTCCAGCTTTGTTGGGATGTCCATTAGCATGACAGATTGTTCACCATCCCCCCACTTTCAATCTGGTGGTGTCTTTGGGTCTAAAATGAGTCTCTTATAAGCAGCATATTGATGGGTCTTTTTAAAAATCCATTGTGATATCCTATGTCTTTTGATTGAAGGGTCACTTGGTCAATTTTAGAGCCTAAAATATGTCTGCCACATTGTATGCATTCAAAAAATCTCTTGTTGGATTAATTCTTGGGTGTATGTAGATCTGAGACTACTCAGAAAAACACTATATTTTCCTTTCATTTTAAGTAACATCATACATAATATTTCTTATAACTTTCAGTGGATTCTGGTTCACCTAAAACATCGATGATACTTTGCAGAAGAGTTATACAAGAAAAGAATTAAAAGCACAGTACAATTTCTAAGAAAGAAAAAGCGATTGAGTATCAAGGAGTTAAATATCCAACCAAAAGAGGAAGGGACAGATAAGAATATCTTCTGAGAAGAAAATAAGTCAAAAATGAAATGTAACTGATAAGAAGTTTGAGATTATGTCTCCAGTATCAAATATGTTTACAAAGAAGATAATTAAAACCTTCTGTAAGTGTATGTACATAATTATATTTTTAGAGCACTTTTTATGAAAACTTTCTGATGTATAGACTATGAGGATTTTATTAAGAAAAGGCCATTTAATTATATAATTTAAAAATTTGAAAGTTGCAACTTCCAGATGAAGACTGTTAACTAAGTACACACATATACACACATATACTTTTCTCACCACCAAAAATCCCTTTGAAATGACAGAATATAAAAATATCAATATAGTGATGCAAGAAAGCTAGGAAGGCTTGGACAGAAACAGTGAGGAATTTCTTGAAGATATAAAGGAGTTTAAATAGATGCTGAAACTTGAAAGCCAAATGTCCTCCAAGAAAAGATACCAAAGTGAGGGTTTCATTCAAAAAGTGAGTTTGTTTTTAAAAGAAATTCTTGAAAAACCCCTAAAAGCATAGGCAGCAAAACCTGAGCCATCTAGTAGGGCTATGAACTGATTGGTGAGATTAAAGGCCCCCAAGGCTCTAAATTCAAGGTTGCAGTGGGGTGCACATTAATCTCTATCTGCCAAGGCCATCGTGCTACATAGAAAACCCACAGCTGAGAGAATAGGAGTTGACTCTCACTTAATAAGGAATTTCAGTAAATTCCTGGAAGACACAAAGCAAGTGGAGGAATAGTTATTGATGATGTAGAACAGAGGAAGTTGCAGCCTAAAACACACAGACAGAGGCTGTACCAATGGAAGGAGATTACCTGGTCTCTGGCAGAAGTAAAGTATGGGTCAAAAAGAAAGAGGCTACAGAGGAAAAAGTCCTTTTCTGACAGCCAGGTGTTTTTTCCAAAGGAAGAAAAAATGGGTAATTCTTCTCTTTAAAAATTGAATAACTTCTGGGGCGCCTGGGTGGCTCAGTGGGTTAAAGCCTCTGCCTTTCGCTCAGGTCATGATCCCAGGATCCTGGGATCGAGCCCCGCATCGGGCTCTAGCCCCGCATCGGGCTCTCTGCTTGGCAGGGAGCCTGCTTCCTCCTCTCTCTCTCTCTCTCTGCCTGCCTCTCTCCCTACTTATGATCTCTGTCAAATAAATAAATAAATAAAATCTTTTTTAAAAAAAATTGAATAACTTCTTTGGGAGAACAAAGGCAGGGGAGGATCAGCACCTCCGAGATCCCCCTCTAGCTTCCCTAAAGGAAAACTTGCCACCTGACAGGTCCCACCCATGTTCACAGACCGCATAGTCAGCTTTTCTATTTTTCTTCTAGAGAGGGAGTGGGGAGGGGCAGAGGGAGAAGGAGAGAGAGAATCTTTTTCTTTTTAAATTAACATATAATGTATAATTTGTTTCAGGGGTACAGGTCTGTGAATCATCAGTCTTACACAATTCACAGCACTCCTCATAGCACATACCCTCCCCAATGTCCATCACCCAGTCACCTCATCCCTCCCACCCCCCTCTCCTCTAGCAACCCTCAGTTTGTTTCCTGAGATTAAGAGGGAAGATAGAGAATCCTAAGCAGTCTCCACTCCCAGCATGGAGCCCAACTTGAGACTTGATCTCACAACCCTGAGGTCATGACCTGAGCTCAAATAGAATCAGACACTTAACCAAATGAGCCACCCAGATGCCTCAATTCACTTTTAAATAAGAATGGAAAACCAAGGATTACCAGATATCTGGGGCAAGCATGGGGGGCGGTGGGTAGAATCACAGTATTCTAATTACAAAATTTCCTCAAGGAAACATAAAACTCAAGTAAAACAAAACAAAACACAATAAGAACCTTGGAAAATGCTAATTAGTACCCTCAGAAAAATTAAAAGATAAAAAATCTAAATTTTATGTAACCCTAATTCCTAATCAATACTTAGGGCCTTTTTATAAATACAAAATTAGAATATAAAATTAGGTACAAAAATAAATAATTATATATTAAATATGTGTCACAATTTAAATTACAGAAACCAAGAGGTTCCAATCTCTTTCTTTTGAGATCGATTTAGACAGAAATACTTTCACAGGAATCCCTCCCGACTGTAACCTAGCTGGGCCTTCCCACTGAGAACACGCTAGCACTCCCAGAAACTTCAGTGGTAGTTGAGTGTGGGGTCATCAGCTTCATAGCAAATCTACTCTGGCACACAACAAAAAAAAAGAGAAATGGGAAAGGTTAGAGAACAAGAAATAGTATTTTCAAAAGTTACTGCCAAAAAACAAACATCCATAAAAATTCTAAGTGATATATCGTTGAATATATCTCAAAAAAAGACACAAAAGATGAGACACAAAAGAGGATGAATCCACGTGGCCCATCATCAGACCAGCAAAAGTTCCAGAAAAAAAAGAACAGAGATGACAGCCAAAATTTAATGAGTAAGACCCTCACCTGTGCATATTATTATGAAATTTTAGAGTGCAAGAATTAAACATTTTAAATGTTCCAAGTTAGAGGGGAAAAAAAAGGAGAAAGAATAAAGGACGACCCATACAAAGGAACGAGGATCAGTTCAGCATCATTAGAGGTACAATGAATATATGTCTTCAAATCTCTGGAACAAGGATTGACAAACTCCATCACCTGGGCCAAACCCAGCCTGCCTCTTCTTGGAAAATGAAGTCTTACTGGAACACAGCCAGGCTCACTCATTCGCCTCTCGTCTATAGCTTCTTTTAGACTACGAAGACAGAGCTGAGCTGTTGCAACACAGGCCCTGTGGCCCACAAAGCCTAAAACACTGATGAGCTGGCCCTTTTCAGACGTTTGCTGACCCTTGCTTCAAAGGAAAATGATTCTCACCACCTAGATTCCTGCAACCTCTCAAATCATCATGAAAGCCTGAGAGTTAGACATATTTACACACATGTAAAAGTTAAGAGATCAGTCTATCGTGCATGTCGGAAGGTATTAGAGAATGGAATACACAGATTGAGGACAGAACACAGGGAAGGAAGGGATGTGATCCAGGGAAAAAATGGCTCTCACACAGCAGAGCAGCGAGAAAGGTGTCAGGATGACACCTGTCCCACAAGTCAGGGGCCCCTGGTCCCTGCTAGACGGGGAAAGAAGAGGAACCATCTTCTTGAAACAGAACTTGACAGAACAGACAATGTGCTGTGGAGATTGGGGTGGACAGAAATGAGGCTACGGGGAAAGCAAACCTGTTCAAGGAAAGAACTCTATTATCTCTACAAACGTACAGTAATAATGTAATACCGAGTGTTGCACTTCAGCTTGTAGCCTTAATCTGCGAGCAAACATGAAAGATTTAATCATGCTTGCAGAACAGAAAGTAAATGTCATCAGTCACGACACTGTAAAAGTAAAAATACGGTTCAAAGAGGTTGAAAGGTCAGGGGGAGAAGAGACAAAGGCAAGCTCTCTGTCGTTGTCCTGTCTTCACCCGACAAATCGACGCCTGGCTCTGATGGAACAATTAATAGACGGGTGTGAGGCAAGCAGATCAGAACGCAAAGGTGACTATGGCATCATATTGCAAAGACAGGAGAGAGGGACTATCAGGTGTTAGATGAGCTGAAATGCCCAAATCTGAGAAAGTAAAGGACACTGATATAAACATGTCTTAGAAATACAGTTGAGGGCCGCCTGGATGGCTCAGTCGGTGGTTAAGCGACTGCCTTTGGCTCAGGTCATGATCCCAGGGTCCCGGGACTGAGTCCCGCATCGGGCTCCCTGCTTGACAGAGAGCCTGCTTCTCTCTCTGCCTCTGCCTGCTTATGCTCTCTCGCTCTCTCTCTCTCTCAATCTGATAAATACTTTAAAAAAAGAAAAAAAAGAAATACAGTTGAAATCATCTGGAAAAACAGGTACAGGTGTTTAAAATGGCTCCCTGGGAAGCAGGAGTGGGAGGAATGGGGCAGAACTGTTGTTTTTAAATTTAAGACTCTGCATTTGATTGCTTTTACTTTATTTTTTTAAAGATTTTATTTATTTGAGGGAGAGAGAGAACGTGCACAAGCAGGGGGATTGGGAGGGGGAGAAGCAGGCTCCCCGCTGATGTGAGGCTCAATCCCAGGACCCTGGGATCATGACCTGAGCCAAAGGCAGATGCTTAACCAACTGAGCCACCCAGGCGCCTGGTAAATGTTTCTTTTAGATAAGTAGTAAAGTTGTTAATAACCTCCATATTGAAAAGAAATAAAATGAAATGATATGAAATGAAATATATGAACTGCCTATAGAACAGGTTCCCCCCTGCCAGCCTCTTGGCAGCTGGCTCCTGCAGTTGACTCTGGGATAAGTAACATTGTTCCATTACCCCTTTCTGTACTATTATTACCAAATATGTTTCATTGGCAGATATATATTTTTCAAATGTGTATCTTTTACATATATAATATACACTTAATAATATGTGGCTATCGGGCGCCTGGGTGGCTCAGTGGGTTAAGCCGCTGCCTTCGGCTCAGGTCATGATCTCAGGGTCCTGGGATCGAGTCCCGCATCGGGCTCTCTGCTCAGCAGGGAGCCTGCTTCCCTCTCTCTCTCTCTGCCTGCCTCTCTGTCTACTTGTGATCTCTCTCTGTCAAATAAATAAATAAAATCTTTAAAAAAAAATAATATGTGGCTATCATTATTTTTTATATATTTATATATAATTTTTATGTATTAACATACTGTGTTTATTGATTTAAACTTCTCTACGTGGGTTGTTTTTTTTTTAGGAAATTGAGAAAAGAAAAGAGGAAAACATATATATGCAGTCTTTTATGCATACCTATACATTTAATATTTCCTATGGTCTTCATCTTTCCTGTGGATCTGAGTCACGATCTCATGTCTGTTCTTCCTCTTCTGGTGGACTTCCTTGAGCATGTCTTGCAATGAAAGTCTGCTAGCAATGAATTCTCTTAGCTTCTGTTGATCTAGGAATGTCTTCATTCCACCTTCATTTTTGAAGAACATTTTTGTTGGCTGTTGGCAGGTTTGTTTTCCTTCAGCATGTTCATTGGTGCTTCTCTGTCTTTGGGTCTGCGTTGTTTCTGATGAGAAGACAGCTGTTCAACGACTGTATTGTTAAAGCCCTGTGTGTGCAGAGTTGTTTTTCTCTTGCTGGTTTCAAGATTTCCCTTTATTTTTGGCTTTGGGTAGTTGGACTATGATATGTCTCATTGTGGTTCTCTTTATAATTGTTGAGATTCACTGAGATTCTTACATATGTAGGCAAAAGTTTTTCATCAAATTTGGGAGTTTATGGTCATTACTTCTTCAAATATTTTTTTTGTCTAACCCTCCTCTCTTCCCTCTCTTTCTGGGACTCCCATTACATGTATGTTTATACTTTATCATGTCCTACTGTTTTCTTTGACTTCCATCTTTTTTCTCTGCATTTTTCTGATTGAATTACTTCTATTGATCTTTCTTTATGTCTCATTTTTAACTCTGCCATCTCAAATCTGCTATTGGACCTATCAAGTCAATTCTTATTTCAGTTATGTAGTGCCCCTCACCCACAGCTTCCTTGCCATGGTTTCAGTTAACCACAGTCAACTGCAGTCCACAGGCAGATGATCCTCTTTCTGATGTATTGTCACATGATCAGTAGTAGCCCAACACTATGTCACATGCCTGTGTCACTGACCTCACTTCATCTCATCACATAAGCGTGTTATCATCTCGCATCATCACAAAAAGAAAGCCGAGCACAGTACAATAAAATATCTTGAGAGACAGAGAAATATATATATAATTATATATATAAATATATAATTTTTATTACAGTATATTGTTAGAATTGCTATATTTATTAGTAGTAATTATCATTGATCTCTTCCTGTGCTGATTTATAAAGTAAATGTTGGGGCACCTGGGTGGCTCCATTGGGTAAGCTTCTGTCTTTTTCTCAGGTCAGGGTCCTGGGATCAAGCCTGGCATCAGGCTCCCTGCTCATCAGGGAGTCTGCTTTTCCCTCTTCCTCTGCCCCTCCCTGCTGTATGTGCTCTCGCTCTCTCTCAAATATATAAATAAAATCTTTAAAAAATAAAAATTAAAAATAAGGCAAATGTTATCATAGGTATGACTGTATAGATAAAAATATGGTGTATGTAGGGCACTACCCAGGGTTTCAGGCATCCGCTGGGATTCTTAGACCATAACACCCATGGATAAGGGAGACTACTGTATTACTCTTTCAATTCTAGAATTTCTATTTGGTCCTTTCTTACCCTTCTAATTCTCTACTTATAGTCCGTGTATGTTAAGTCATCATCATCAAATTAGATAAGCACTGTAGCAATTTTTTTTCTACCCATGTAGATAAGAATATAGGAATTAAGAAATGAAAGAGAATAATCACTGTGACTCTTTAGCCTGACGTGAAAGGCCGGTGGTGTTTTCCTTGCATTATGTTTTTTCTCAATGTTTCTTTATTAAATGGAATGAGAGGGCATTACTTCTTAATTCTGCTTATTTTTCTTTTCTTTTTTAATATTTTACTTATTTATTTGACAGAGAGAGAGACAGTGAAAGAGGGAACACAAGCAGGGGAAGTGGGAGAAGCAGGCTTCCCATTGAGCAGGTGATCTCAGCCTTTCTATGGATCTCTCATTTCCAGGATCTCCCCATTTAATTCCTGGCTGGTCCACCATTCACCCCATTCAGGCTTCCAAAGCTACCTTTTATTTGTCCCGAACCATGTCCATCCCTTCTAAACAACAAAGCCAAATATTTCTACCACCTCCTCCACACACCCAAACTGAGTTCCTCCCCTCTGGCAGCAAAGCTATTAGATTCCATAATTACCCTGATGCTGATAAAACTACCATTCTTGCTAACCAAGTTGAGCTGAGGGGAGAAGGGAAGGATGGATGCAGGTTGGGTGCAAATGGCCTACTACCTACTCCTACTGTTCTTACCTGAAGTTCCAGTAGCTTTTCAAGAATGAAGACTTCTCAATTTGTTACCTGCTTTTGGTTAATTTCCAGTTTCCAATCCCCTTGTGGCTCCATAACTAGAAATACCTTCCCTCAAAGAGATTTGAGGAGAAAATTCTGTCTGAAAACACAAGAATAGACTGTTATGAAACAAACTACACAAAAAGAGATAGCAACCTAGAAATTTTTTTTTAATCTTTTATAAAATACTTGAGGGGTGCCTGGGTGGCTCAGTGGGTTAAAGCCTCTGCCTTTAGCTCAGGTCATGATCCCAGGGTCCTGGGATGGAGCCCCACATCGGGCTCTCTGCTCAGCAGAGACCTCTCCCCTCTCTCTGCCTGCCTCTCTGACTACTTGTGAGCTCTGTCAAATAAATTAATTAATTTTAAAAAATTTTAAAAATAGTTGAATAAATCTAAATTTTAATGATGGGTTCATTAGAAATGAATAAAACCACGACAATACATACAAACACTAGTGAAATTGAAAAGTGGTACTCAAAAGATGATTTTTTAGATTTAAAAGAAAGAGAGGGGGGCGCCTGGGTGGCTCAGTGGGTTAAGCCGCTGCCTTCGGCTCAGGTCATGATCTCAGGGTCCTGGGATCGAGCCCCGCATCGGGCTCTCTGCTCAGCAGGGAGCCTGCTTTCCTCTCTCTCTCTGCCTGCCTCTCTATCTACTTGTGCTCTCTCTCTGTCAAATAAATAAATAAAATCTTTAAAAAAAATAAAAAAAATAAAATAAAAAAAAATAAAAGAAAGAGAGGAAGGAAGGAAGGTTAAAATTCAATTTAAGGAATTAGAAAAAAAAAAAAACAGTAAAATAAACCAAAATAAAGGAGAAGGAAGCATAAAGCTAAAAAAAGAAGGTAATGTAGTATGGAAGAGGAAGTGAATCTTAGAAAGTAGATCCAAGAGCTAATTTTTTGGAAAAGACCAATGAAATACAGAGACCTCAAGCAAGTCTAATGAAAGAAAACCACAAGAATTTAAGTCCCATGTGAGACTTGTGGCCACTGCATTCTCAGCACCAGAAAATTGCTGAGTACACATGGGTACTCTGTAGATATTTGTTAAGTGAAAAAAACATTTAAAAAAATTTTTAAGGCTATAGAAATAAACACAGAAGAGAATTTTTTAAATATTATATGATAAAATTACAAATCTTATAAAGCATTATACTCCTCAAAGACACAAAAGCAGGCTTAAACTGATGGAAATATGCTGTATTAATCTGTCATGATAGCCATACTGCTGTGTAACAAATAACCCCAGTGCCTTAAAAATAGTAACCACATGTTTCTCACTACAGGTCTCCAAGTTGGCTGCAGATACACTGGACTATCTTGGGCTCCAGACTCTGGGATTCAGGTTCTAAGTTCCAGGCTGCAGGATAAATACTAGGTTCAGTTCTGTTCAATGTGTCTTCTGTCTTCACCTTGAACCAGAGATTATTCACTGCATGCTCTTCTCATGACAGATCACAGACCACACAAGAAGCCAATCCACTTAAGGCACATTTTAAGCTTTTATATGCATTCATCCACTAATGTTCCACTGTCCACAGGAAAACACTGGAGCACTATCTTAGTTCAGTTCCAGGTTCTATAACAGAATATCAAACTGGGTGGCCTACCACAACAAACATTTATTTCTCATAGTTCTAAAAGGTAGAAGTCCAAGATCAGGCTGCCAGCATGGCCTTGGGAGTATCCTCTTTCTAGCTTATATACGGCTGCCTTCTTGCTGTATCATCATATGGTGGGGAGAGAGATTATCTCCCTTTTGCTTTTTCTTATAAAGGTAATCTCACTTGTAACGGTTCACCCTTCATGACCTAATCACCTTCCAAAAGCCTCATCTCCAACTATCATCACATTGGAGATCACAACTTCAACATACACATTTTAGGGGGACATAAATATTCAGCCCATAGTAGGCAGGAAAATAGACCACATCTATTCTAGTGTACTACCTGGTTATATGCCAGAAGCAAGTGGTGACGGATTAAGAATAGATGCCAAAACAATGAACACTGTTATGCTGTAAATAAGCAAATAAAAATAAATAAATTAATTTAAAAAAAAAAGAATAGCAATCCAACCTACCACAAAGCCGAACTTTATATATAATAAAAGATACACAAAATAAGACTATAATCAGGTAACATGTTTTATCTATCCAACTGATAAAAACCCTAAATATATTTTCTTAGTGAAGCTGTAGGGAAACAGGCATTCTCATACACTGGTAGCTAGAATATAAAATGCTACAATCCTTTTGGAAAGGAATTTGACAATCTCTAGAAAAATCATATATGCATATACCCTTTGACTCAGCAATTCCACATTTAGAAATCTATCCAAAAGGCATACTGGCATGGTTGTCAGTTTTATGTGTCAACTTGGCTAGACTGTAGTCCCCAGTTATTCACTCAAACATGAATCTAGGTGTTGCTATGAAAGTATTTTGTAGATGGGATTAGAGTTGATAATCCACTTTTTTTTTTAAAGGAGAGAATTAATATTTTATTGTTACTTATATCAGATTGCAGGTATACAGTCTACATACTTGATCTTTCTTTTTGTAAATGAAAAAGAATTACAAGTTTTAAACAGTCAATGTCTGGTTATGTTATCAGAAAACATAATTAGATTAACTCATTCATGGTGGCTTCAAGTTTTTCCCTATTTGCTCTAGAAAACTCATCTACTTTTTTCTCCTTTTTTAAAAAAACTGTAAGGTTGCCATGAATTTGACTTCACACTCTGTAGCAACACCCTGACCGTCATCCATGTGGACTTCAAGGAACACCACGTTAGAATACTTCTCAGAGAGGCAATGAGAGAAAAGCCCCATCGTTTTGCAAGGCCCACACCACATGGCTGAGGAGTTAACTCCTACAAGTTTATCTTCTGTACTCTTCAACTGTTCGACCTTCTAAAAAGCATACTTGTTCTCCAACTGTTTCGACATTTTGGCAGCTGGGGTCTGCCAAGCAACCCATGAATGTGGCTTCAAAAGATGGGATGGAGGGGTGCCTGGGTGGTTCAGTGGGTTGAAGCCTCAGGTCGTGATCCCAAGGTCCATTTTAAAAAAAAAAAAAAAAATGGGATGGAGATGGAAGAACTCACAGTAAACTTCCCTTTATAGCAACTGGGGGGTGGGGCAGGCAGGCATCGCAGGCATGCATTTTGGAGCACCCCGGCCGGACCCTGCCTCCTGGACCATAGTCAGTTTAAGTTAAGGAAGGAAGTATATCCTAGATAATTTGAGTAGGCCCAATTCATGCAGCTGGAAGCCCTTGGAAGCAGAGACTTCTTTAAAGAATAAGAAATTCCGGGGCGCCTGGGTGGGTCGGTGGGTTAAAGCCTCTGCCTTCGGCTCAGGTCACGATACCAGGATCCTGGGATCGAGCCCCGCGTTGGGCTCTCTGCTCTGCAGGGAGCCTGCTTCCTCCCCTCTCTCTCTGCTCGCCTCTCTGCCTACTTGTGATCTCTCTCTCTGTCAAATAAATAAGTAAAATCTTTAAAAAAAAAAAAAAAAAGAATAAGAAATTCCACTCACGAACAATACTGTTATGCTGAAAATAAATAAATAAACAAACAAATAAAAGAAATTCCACTCATGGAATTTCCTGTATCTAATATTTTCAGTCTGTCCATCCTGCCATCCTGCCTTGTAGATTTCAGCTACGTAGCAAGCCTCAACAATCCCTCAAGCCAATTCCTTGCAATAAATATCCTACTGATTCTGTTTCTCTGGTAGAATTCTGACTAGTAAAACTGGTAAAAGTACCAAATGACATAACACAAGAGTATTCATGTATACTACTATTATATATTATATATAATATTACATATATTATATATTATAATGAATACTAAAGAGTATTCATTATACTACTATTTATAACCATAAAACATTGAAAACCATGCAAATGTCCATCTATATGAGGACTGCAATGGAAGACTACTGCTATGGACTGAAAGCCTGTGTCCCTCCAAAATTCATGTTGAAACCCTAATCTCCAATGTGATAGTATTTGGAGATGGGGCTTTTAGGAGTTAAGTTGGTCATGGGGGTAGAACCCTTATGATAAAGTTAGAGCCCTTATAGGTAGAGACAGGAAAGAGCTTGCTTCCTCTCTTTGCCATGTGAGGACACCAGGAGAAGATGGCCATCAGATATCGAATCTGCCAACAACCTAGATCTTGAACTTCCAGTCTCCAGAACTATGGAGAAATTAATTTCTGTTATTTACTCACCCAGTATATGGTATTTTGTTAGAGAAACTTGAACTAAGACAACCATGCATCTGTAATAAGAACTCTCTCTATCTTCTGGTATGGTATGATACCCAAGGCATACTGTAAATTAAGAAAAACAAGAGGAAGAAAAGTGTAGACAACACACCGACATTTGTCTAAGAAAAGGAAGATGAGATACATAGTCATGCAGATTCAAAAACTGAGGGATAAATTATAAAAAAAAAATTTTTAAGGAAAAGAAAGAAGGTAGTCTTTTCCAAATACACCTCATTTTAGAAATTTGAGTTTGAAACTATGCAAAGAGTTGTGGAAATAGATAAATGGAAACAATTCAATCTAAAAAAGCAATACCTACAAATTGAAAATAAATTAAACAAATTAACTTAATTGTGTATTAAGTTAGTAGCAGAGAGAAATTATTTTGACTTAAGAGATTACAAGAGAGGGGTGCCTGGGTGGCTCAGTGGGTTAAAGCCTCTGCCTTCAGCTCAGGTCATGATCCCAGGGTCTTGGGATCAAGCCCCTCATCGCATCGCGCTCTCTGCTCAGCAGGGAGCCTGCTTCCTCCTCTCTCTCTGCCTGCTTCTCTGCCTACTTGTGATCTCTGTCTGTCAAATAAATAAATAAAATCTTTAAAAAAAAGAGAGAGAGATTACACATTTCATGTGGGCTATATTCTTTGTGGGACAAAGAGAAATGTAAAAAATTATAAAGTATGAAGCTGTTTTCAACAGTAATAGTACCATCAATAATACTGGTTTTATACATTCTGAGGTGTGTGTGTCAGGCGGGGGGGTGGGTGTTAGGATAAATCAAATGCAGCAATGTTCATAATGTTGATGCTGTTGGGAGCCAGGATATTTCACATAAGAAAGAAGAGATGCAGGTGTAACTCAAAGTTAAGTAACACTGTGTGTGCACTTCTACATTTGAATTAGAAATATTAGTGAGAGGTAAGAGTTCATGATAAGTGTTGCTTTGTCCAAGAATGGTCACCAGCAGGGGAAGGAGCTGACCTCTGCAAAGTTCTGTGACAAGTGGCTACCACCCAACTTCTTAAGGTGACCGATACTGGTCAAACATGAAGTTCAAACATCAGTATGAGGTTCCCCTGCACCTGTATGAGCTTGCCCTGTGGCTGTAACAAATTCCCACAAACTTAATGGCTTAAAACAGCACAGATTTATTATTTTACAGTTCTGGAAGTCGGAATTCTAAAATGGATCAGCAGAGCTGTGTTCCTTTTGGAGGCTCCAATAGAAAACTTGTTTTCTAGCTTCTAAAAGCTTCTCATAGTCTTTCGCTCATTCAAAACCAACAATGGCCATTTGTATCTTTCTCATACCGCATTACTCTGATACTAACTTTCCTGGTTCCCCCTTCCACATGTATATGACACTGAAGATCACGTTGGGCCCACCTGAAGAATCCAGTATAATCTCTCTATTTTAAGGTCAGCTAATTAGCAAACTTAATTCTATCAACAACTTAAATTCTCACTCACCATGACATAACATATTCACGGGTCCCAGGGATTGGAACAAGGACATTTTTGAGAGAGTCATTATTCTGCCTACCAAACCACTCAGAACATGCCAGGAAAGAGGTTTATGCTTCCACAACTATGAAGGGAAAAGTGGTGAATTTTGTCACGGCTTGTTATATTGCACAGCTTCATAAGGTTGGGATCCTAGCTCTGACCACATCAAACAGGCAAATGCTTCCTTAATCATCAAGCTTAAAGCCTTCCCACCCAAGAATCAAGGTCAACTCTCCCAGAAGCTAGCATCTCGCCCCATCAGGTTGCTGTGACCTGCCTCAGAGTGAGGAATTTTCACATCTGCTCCTGCCCTTGTCCACATGAATTTTCCCCAGTGAACACTAATCCAGCAGGTTTAGTACCAGTAAGCCCTTTGATCCACGGAAACCAACTACATCCTACTGCTTAAGGGACCAGTCGTGGTCAACCACAATGCTGGACCCAGTTCCATTAGATAATTTTCATGAGAGCAAATGAAAGCACTTAATACTCAACAAATTCAAACAAATTTTTATTATAGAAGACAGTATGCTGCAATGAAGAAGAGAAGAATAAGGACAAAAAACCACAATGCATCCAGAACTCATATTCACACAGCCTAGGGAGATGGGAGCAGTAAAACTGAATGGGCAACCAGCTGCAGCAAGAAGGGACACTTGTAGCTTCTCTCACCGGGCTGAGACAAAAAATGATCTTACCCACATGGTACTGGGCTTCCTATACCTCCAGAAACCTCATACTTATAGAGGTACCTATTTCTAGAAGTAAATTTGCCTGTTGTATAACAGGATTTTTAAATTTTAGAATATGCAATATCACAAAAATTAACTCAAAATGGATCTAATATAAATGTACCTAAATATAAAATGCAAAACCATAAAACTCCTAGAAAATAACATAGGGAAAAAATCTAGATGATAACAGGTATGGTAAATGACTTTATTTTTTTTTAAGATTTTATTTATTTATTTGACAGAGAGAGGGAAATCACAAGTAGGCAGAGAGGCAGGCAGAGAGAGAGAGAGAAGCAGGCTCCCCACCGAGCAGAGAGCCTGTTGTGGGGCTCCATCCCAGGACCCTGAGATCTCAGGCAGATGTTTACCCCAATGAGTCACCCAGGCACCCCAGCAAATGACTTTATACACAACACCAAAGTCACGAAATCACTGATAACCCGAACTGCATTAAAATGAAAAACTTCTGCTCTGTGCAAGACAATTATCAAGGGAATGGGAAGACAAGTCACAGACCAGGAGGAAATATTTGCAAAAGACATATCTGATGAGAGACTGTGATTCAAAATATAGAAAGAACTATTAAAAATCAACAATAAGAAAATAAACAACTTGGTTTAAAAATGGGCCACAGACTTTAACAAACACCTCACCCTAAGAAGATATATAGATGACAAGTAAGCATATGAAAAGAAGCTTCACATCATATGTCATAAGGTAAAGGCAGATTAAAACAGCAATGCAGTACCACTACACACCCATTAGAATGGCCAAAGTCCAAAATACTGATAACACCAAATGCTGGTGAGGATGTGTAGCAATGCATGCTTTCACTCATTGCTGGTGGAAATGCAAAATGGCACAAGCACTTTGGAAGACAGTTCGGCCAGGTTTTTTACAAAATTAAACATACTCTTGCCATACAACCCTGAAATCATGCTCCTTGATATCGACCCAAAGGAGCTGAAAATTTATGTCCACACAAAAACCTACACACAGATGTTTATAGCAGCTTTTGTCTCAGAAATGCCAAAAACTTGGAAGCAACCAAGATTTCCTTCAGTAGGCAAATGGACAAACTGTAGCACATCCAGATAACAGAATATGATTCCCCACTTGAGCTACTGAGCCATTAAAAGACACTGAGGAATCTGGTCAAAGCCCATATAAAAAGGCTGTGCTTCCAACTCTACGACGATTACATGGAAAAGCCAAAACTACGGGACAATACAAAGACCAGTGGTTGTCAATACAAAGACGAGGAGTTGCAGTGGTGGGGCAGAGATAAACAGGTAGAACACAGAGGAGTTCTAGGGCAGCAAAAATTCTCTGAATGTACTATAATGGCAGATACACATCATTATACATTTGTCCACCCAAGAGTGACCGCTAAGATGAAGTCTAAGTTTCAGACGACCAAGATGTATCAATGTAAGTGTATCAATTGTAACAAATGTACCACTCTTGTGGGGAATGTTGATAATGGAGGAGGCCTTGTATGTGTAGAGACAAGGAGTATATGTGAAATCTCTGTACCTTCCTCTCAATTTTGCTATGACCCTAAATCTGTTCTTAAAAAAAAAAAAGAATGAAGTCCTAAACCAAAAAGAAAAAAAAAAAGAATATGCAACTTGTCTGGATTCTCTTGTTCATCCTCAAACACTTTCTCAGTAGGTGCACAGTCCAAGGATACTTAACTCCCTGAAAAATATTAGTGTTTGCACACTGTTTATTCCTCCCAAGAGGCCAAAGTTGTTTAGATTAGTAATGTATACACACCTTTTCTCCATATGGTATTAGATCTTCTGTTTTCTACAAATTGATCCAGTGTGGGTAGAACTTCTCGAATTCTTTTATATCATTTCTCAGCGAGGGTCATTTGTGAATGCTACTCCCTTTCATCCACTTTTTCCCATGTCCTAAGGCCAGCACTGAAGTCCTTATTAAATTATACTCAATTCTTCTTAAAACAGGCATGGAGGGGCACCCGAGTGGAACAGTAGGTTAAATGTCTGACTTTTGGTTTCACCTCAGGTCTTGATCTCAGGATTGTGAGATCAGGCTCCACACTCATTATGGAGTCTGCTTGAGATTCTCTCTCCCTCAGACCCTCCCTCAACACACTCTCTCTCTCTCTAAAATAAATAAATCTTAAAAAAAAAAAAAAGGCAGGCACCGAGATGCCAGAGTGTATGCAAAAGAGCCACTGGAAATATTTAAATAATATTTGAAATATAATTAAAATGTTAGAAATAAATCTCTGTAAAGAGACAACTGGGATTATTTTATTTATATAAAAATACAAAAAGACGGGTGCCTGGGTGGCTCAGTTGGTTAAGCATCTGCCATAGGCTCAGGTCATGATTCCGTGGTCCTGGGATCGAGATGGGTACCTGCCTCTCTCTCTCTCTCTCTCTTTCTCAATATGTGTCTCATGAATAAATAAATAAAATCTTTTAAAAAAATACAAAGAGAAAACCCAATATATTATCAAAGTCAATGAGTGCTATGGACTAGACTGCGTACCCCCCAAATTCATATGTTGAAGCCCTAACTGGCCACCAATGTGATTCTATTTGGAGATGAGGTTTTTAGGAGGCAATTAAAGTTAAATAAGGTCAGAAGAGTGGGATCCTAATCCAATAAGATTAGAGACCTTATAAGAAAAGAAAGAGAGATCTCTTCATATGCAAGCTCTCAGAAAAGGCTATGTGAGCACATGGTAAGAAGGTGGCCAGCTGTAAGCCAGGAAGAGTGTCTTCACAGGAATTACACTGGCTCACATCCTGATCTGCACTTCCAAGCTTCCAGAACTGTGAGCAATCAATGTCTATTGTGAAGCCCCCCACTCTCTGGTATTTTGTTAGAGCAGCTAGAGCTGACTAAAGCAGGGGAAACATCAGGGTGGTACTGAGTTTACAGCTGGTTCCAGGTGCCTGTTTAAGCAGGATCTTCCAGAAGAAACAGAACACAAGAACAGACAGTGCTGGCACTTGAAGAAGTCTCCCCGGGACATTTCAGAGAGGAAGGAGGGGCAGGGGGTAAAGACAGTGGAGAGTGATTTACGAAGAGTGACTCATCAGTTCACCAACCGAAGTTGAGAACAGGGAGCCAGGCCAGGGCAGATAAGCACAAGGCTGAGGTCGGATACGGATGAAGTGAGTGATGGGGGCGGGCGGAGGAATTTTCTCTGTAAGCAATGCTGGTAGACAGGCAAGCAGAATGGTCCCTGCCGACATTGTTCATTGTTCATGTTCAGAATCCTATTTCAGTCCCGAGACCCTTACTCTTCCCCCATCACATAAAATATTTCCAGCAGACTATGACAACCTGGCTTCCCAAATGCAGAAGAAGACATGAGCCTAGAGCAAAAGAGTTACTCTGAAGAAGTTTAAACATGAAGATTATGGAAGAAGTTAAGTACAGAAGGCAGCATATATATAAAGGACGCTCATGAGACAATTAGTGCACAGAAATGATTAAACAATTAGGGCACAGCTGATCAGAGCCTGAAACTCCTTGCAATAAGCACTACTGTCCTATTCAGAGATTTGACTTAACTTCACTGTGCTTTGGGAGGGGGTGAATGGGAAAGTTGAAAGGTTAATTCTCTGTAATTTGTAAATTCCACCTCTTGGACAGAAAAAAATATATATATTTTAGAAAATTAAGGCCACTCCTTTATCCTCTAAAGGGAAAGGCACCGCAGCATTTGAGAGTGTCCCGTAACATTCTCAACCAGTAACCCATTTACAGAGGAAATGTGGCTGAGAAAAACAGAAGAGTTCATTCAGATTTGTGCTTCCAAGATGTTATAAACAGTGACAGGAACAAAAATTAAATTATAATAGAAAAAATACTTCTAGTGCTTTGTGTCTGAAAAATAAAAACAAACACTATTAAGTCTGAATATCTTCTGGAGGCAACATTTTTAGCCTTGGGCATTAATTACAGTTGCGCCACTAGTGGGGTCTAGAGGAAGCCAATTCAACCCCACTCATCCCCGGGGAGAGAGCATCCACAAGTTCACAGAGTCATGCATTATCTCCATCTCATTGTCCAACAGAGTAAAGAAAGAACTGAAACTCTGTGCTCCATTAATAACCTGGCCAAGCCTGAAATATCCGTCTATTTCTTTGCCCACCCTCTAAAAAGTATTACCTACTTGGAGAAATGTCTCTCTTATACTCGTCAAGATAAGTTTAGTACTCAGTCCCTAGGAAATATTTTTTTTCTCCACGATTAATTTTTAAGGCAAAAGACAATAGGATGGTTCCTAACCATTCCCTGTGATGAGTGAGATTTCTGCAGAATCTCAGGACTTACGGTGCTTTTAGCAACATTTCTTCATTAGCATGTAATTAAACCAGCTGCTGCAATCTATTCATTGTTATCTACAGTGTTATATCAACAGGTGCAACTCTTATCTGGGAGGTCACTGGGTTGACTTGCTCAGTCCCAGGTGGACCTGAGGAGTCCTGAGGAGGGCTAAGGACACCAACCAAACCAGCAAAAACATCTGGATCCATTTGCTAGGGCTGCAAATGTGTTAACAAAGTAACACAAACTGGGTGTCTTGAACGACAGATGCTTATTGCCAAGAAATTATTTTTTCATGGGGAAGGTGGAGATCTAGGTGTTGGCAAGATGGGTTCCTTCCGAGTCTTCCGAGGGAAGGTTCTGGTCCAGTCCTCTGCCCTCAGCTTGTAGATTGCCATCTTCTCTCTGTGTCTCTTCATATCCTCTTCCCTCTACGTGTGTCTCTTTCTCTACACACAGCACCTTTTTTTTTTTTTTTTTTTTGGTATAAGGACACCAGTCCTTTTGAATTAGGAACCCACCTTCACACTGCCCCTTAATTAATTACATCTGCAACGACCCTATTCCCAGATAAGGTCACAACCTAAGGTACTGGGGGTTAAATCTTCAATATTTAATTCTGGGGGGACACAATTCAACCCATAACAACATCTATGGGACAACAATCGTGCCAGCAAATGACCTTTACTTAAGCTTTTACTTGGGGCAAGCACTTTGCATCCATCCTTTTTATTAGCTGCCATGACAAAATACCATAGATGGGTGACTTAAACAATGAACGCTGATTTTCTCACAGTTCTGGAGGCTGGAAAGGCCAAGATCCAGGTCAAGCAGGATTCTGGTGAGAACTCTCTCCCTGGCTTGTAGGCAGCATGCCTCCCACTGTGGACTCACATGACCTCTTTGTGCAAATGTGGAGATGGCTCTGGGTCTCTTCCTCTTCTTATAAGGATAAGAGCCTCACTCTTCTGACCTCATTTAACCCTGGTCACCTCTTCATAGGCCCTATTTCCTAATACAGTCACATTACAGGTTACAGTTACAACATAATAATAAATAGCTGGGAGGTGGGGCCGAGACACACAGGTCACTCCACGGCAATCCCCAATGGAAAATACGATTCTCCTCATTTTAGAAAAGAGAGAGAAATGAAGAAGAAGAAAAAAAGAAAGAAAAGAAAAGAGAGAGAGAGAAATGAGAAAACTGACACATAGGAAACTTAACCCCGGGTCCCACAGCTAGAACTACATACAATGAGATGCAAGTTGGTTTACTCCCAAAAACCATCTGTCCACGATTATTGGGTGTCCCAAACTAGGACCTAACATGAAAAAGGGAAATTTGGATCGGCTTTACTATTGTCTATAACCAGCAGAGGGGTATGACACACCCTGGTAAGGACCATGGTTCCTTTCCCCACTGGCAACTGCACTATTTTGCTCCAGATCCTGAATGGGCTAGAAGGCAGGGAGGCTGAACAGTGGGAGCCATACACTCAGGGCGGTGCTGGGTCTGAATCTCATCTCCGCTACCTGCTAGGACCTAAAGCAAAGTGTTTGATCTCTCTGTGCCTCAGGGTCCTGCATGGAAAGCGTTTCAGGCCATGGCCTGGCACATAGTAAATTTACACCTGCTTTAGAAATGTTACTTGTTATCGTTATGGCCATATAAGCCTTAAGAATGGAGAAATTTTTTAAGATTTTATTTATTCAAGAGAGAGGGACAGCATGAGGGCAGAGGCAGAGGGAGAGGCAGGAGCAGACTGTGCACTGACCTGAGCCTAAGTCAGATTCTTAATGGACTGAGCCACCCAGGTGTCCCAAGAATAGAGAATTTTTAAATGCTTCCAAGTTCCTTAACCAACCCGGGCCATCTTTAAGTTAAGGACTATGTGCTCTAACATGCTTTCAGAGGTTCCAGAAATGAATGTTCTGTCATCACCTTAATACAAAGTCTTCTAAGCTGTCATCTGCCCTGGGGATGGAGACCCCACTATGAAAGAGTTGCTCTGGGATCCAGCAGTGATTCTGCCTTATCTAAGAAAAGGCACCAATCACAGGGCGATGTGGCTAAATCCATATCAGACCACCTTCTCTCTCTCCACATTTCTTTCTTCTTCCTCAAGGTCTAAAAGTTGATTACACTAAGGCACAAGAATGAGTTACTCCACGATTCTTCCAGTAGATATGTCCCGAGTGTTAGATCTGTTTTATCCCTTTCAGTCCACTGTGTCAAATGACCTACTCCCGGAAAATGTCCCCCTTTTGGTAGGATGGGAGAGGTCAAGAGGAAGACGATGAGGTCAACACTTTAAAACACTGGAGTCTCCCATGCTCCAGGAAAATGTCCTGAAGGTGGTAAGGGGGCAAGGAAAGAATGCTGCAGAGGTCAACATGAAAGAAGGGTCGAGCCC
Organism: Meles meles; assembly: GCF_922984935.1. Classification (NCBI taxonomy): domain Eukaryota; kingdom Metazoa; phylum Chordata; class Mammalia; order Carnivora; family Mustelidae; genus Meles; species Meles meles. The sequence goes on from NC_060069.1 coordinate 146,007,221, forward strand.
TGTATCCCAGCACCCCCAAGGACAAATGTGGGCAACAGGAGTGTGCGCAAACCCCACCTATACCTCTCAAACCAAACTCTTGACTCTTGAAGGGTACAGAGGGGAGATGTCCCAGGGAGGAGTCACTTGGCCATTTCTTCCTCTGTTAGGGACCCTCTTGCCTCCGCTGGATTTCGTGGGGGAGAAAAAAGTCTCCCGTTTACTTCTGTGCGGCTCCCTCCTCTTTCTCCTGTGGAAGGGTTTTGTCAAGACACCCCTGCCACCCAGTTGCAAGGAGTAGCAACTTCCCCTCCGGCCGACGGAGCGCTCATTTGAATGCGTTTCCTTTTCATTAAGAACAAAGGTTGGAGTCCGAGCCTGGCAGCGCGGGGGCAGGAAAGTACGCGGCATGTGTCGAGAGAAAAAAACACAGAGAGAATGACCCACGAGAAAGGGAAAGGGGAAAACACCAATCCTCGGGGCGCTGGGCTTTTTCGACTTTTCCTTTAAAAAGAAAAAAAGTTTTTCAAGCTGTAGGTTCCAAGAACAGGCAGGAGGGGCCGAGGCGGGGGGTTTTACAGCACAGGCGGCCGGTCGGTTATGAGTCACAAGTGGGTTATAAAAGGGTCGCACGTTCGCTGGCGCGGGCTTCCTGTGCGCGGCCGGCCCCGTCGGGCCGCCTGCAGCCTCGGGACCGGAGCAGACGCGAGCGCGGGGACAGCAGAGGCCGCCGGGCCGCCAGGTACGCCGACCCTGCCCCCGCCCTTCCGCTCGGAGCCCGGCCGCGCCGGCCCGCGGGTCCCCCGGCCCCCGCCCGGACGCAGGGGCGGGGGCGGCGCGCACGTGGCCGCCGGGCGCCCGTCGGAGGGGCGCTGTCCGCGGGCCCGGGCCGGGAGGAGAGGCCGCTCGGGGTGGGGGCCCGGGGAGCAGGGGCGCGCGGAAGGGAGGCTGGGAGACCCGGCCCTGGACGAGCTCAGCGCGTGGGGTGGCCGAGTGTGTGCGAAACGCACTTGAGGGACAAGGGTAGAGCCAAAAAAACTGCGTTCAAAACGTGTTCTCTTTCTTTTCTTTTGAAAAGCAGCTAATAATATACCTTAGTTTTCTAAGGGTTAGAATCCTAACTTACCAGATACCAGCGCCTGTTTAAGGAACCTGAGGCCGGAGCAGAACCTTCAATGAACTTTGGGATTTTTTGCTCCCGTGGGGCCAAGGGTGCAGTTTTTTGGCAGAGCACGTTGGCTATCTTTCTTTATCCCTAAAACCCCTGTGGGTGTCTATCCTCCACATTTTACAGTTCGCGAGGGTGGGTCAGGTCTTTTGATTTTTATATCATCCTAAGCAGGCTTATTAGGATGATTATGAATCAAACTGAAGCTAGAATTACTGAAACTGACGGCTGACAAAGATCTAAATGAGAATCCAGCCCTTAAAAATGAGGGACCTTGAGGCCCAGAGAGGTGAAGTTACTGCCCCAATACCACACAGCAAGTCTAGGATTCCCCTATGATTTGAAGAGGCCAACAGTATCTAATGATGGTCATAATTTAACTTGTAATTTGTGTCAAATAGATGAGGTTAAGTGGAGATAGAGTTTTCACATAATGTTATGTAGATATTTCAAAGCCCAAGTCACTCATTATGTCCATTTATCCCCCTGAAGAAGTAGTGCCTCTTTTATATGGCTTTAACATAATGTATAATCTAAATGAGCTAGGGCAGCCTAACTTTGAATAATCCTAGGACTGATCTTTTCAAATGGGTATGTATATTTAATTGCTTATCTGTGTGAACAGGAATATAAACTAAAAAGTTGAGGAGGCAATCTGCTGTGCATTGTCTCATTTGATAGTCATAATGATAGGAAATTGGCAGAGTAGGGGGTGGTCTGCTCATTTTGCCCACGAGGATTTGCGGCTCACAGAATTTGTGTTTTCTCTGGTAAGGTCATTAGGTTCTTCGTGTAAAGCCTGCCTTTAGGCGCGGATGTGAGATGTGGGATGTGGGATGCTGGGGGTGGGGGAGGACTCGGGACATTAAGCCCTATCAGTTCAGGCTCATTTCCACCAGACTTTGTTGCCTCCATGATTTCGTCAGAGGACCCAAGCGCATTCAGTAATTACTTCTGCTGCACGGGCCACTCCTTAATGGCCTGTAATAACTGGGTTTCCCCACACGGCCAGTCGCTCACCTTGACCACAGAACAGAGCTTCCTAACCACACATATCAAGAAAGAGAAACATGAGCGCTGGCCGAGACCCGTTTCAAGGCAGAATACTGGCATTTGCACAGACTTCTACTCTGTCTTTTACCTGACTAATCATATGTAAAAAGTATAACTTAGTGGCGTTTAAAAAAAAAACAACAGAATCTCTAAGTGTCACATTCCCTGCACGGGAAGGCCATCATCATGTTCTGTCTGTGCCAAACACCATGCTGGATGCTGGAAAGGAGTCAGCAGGGATGAAAAAAGGACAGCCCTGCCCTCATGAATCTTAAAACTCCAAGAGGTGGAAAGGGCTAACAGTACATTGCTCTGCAAGTTGGCATGTCAACTGCAGTGAAATAATACTTAAACTAGTTAGGATGTGCTGTGAATTTTGTCATTCTTTACTTTCCAATGGCCAACACGGAAAATTAATAACCTTGATCTTTCTTCATAGTTCGTCAGTCTTCTGCGAATCAAAAAACCCACTCCCGAAAAGCCCTCCTAGGTCTCAACTTTCGAATAGTTTTTTTTTTTTTTTAAATCAGCTATTTTATGTCATGACTAAGATCTGCCATAAAAATCTCAAGGAGGTTTTTAGAGTATTAGTTCTTAAGCCTTAAATCTAATGGAAGTTGTCTGTGCTTTGCTCAGAAATTTTAAGAAGAGAAAATACACGCATCCTCACACACAATTTTGCATTCATGTCAGTGGGCTCCAGGCTTCCTTGAATCTCAGCCGTGACCCCTCTTGGTGTGGACTTTCATAATCCCTGTTCTAAAGCCAGTAAAAGTAAATAGCTTGAATGATGGAGAGTGGCGTGTGGAGACTCTACCTCACACCTAGACAGAACACCTCTGTCCCTGACTAGTTGGCATCTCTACATTTTTATGAGTCACCAGCTGTGAATCATAGCTGAAGCTACTGATTTTAATAGCTTTCCTGCTTTGGTGGTATGCCTGTAACCCACAGCGCAAAAGCCTGGTATTATGGGAAGGGCACCAGCCTGAGAACCATGCTAGGATTCTCGTCCCACCTCTGTGCAGATTTCTGTGCCTCGTTCTTCTCATCTCTAAAATGGGTGACTGGGTTTGAGTCATTTCTAAAGTCCCTTAATCTGATGAAGAAATTCTATGATCCCAGATGACTACCACCTCACTTCACTTTCATACATCTTCTAAGGCATAGCTGGACTCAGTGAATTCATATCCTCTGTCCAAAGAGAGTCAGAGTAAGTAAGTACCAGGATCATTGACTGGAGAATGTATGGTTGTCTTTCACTGACCTTACGGGCTTCAAAGCTGCCAATGTTGGCTGAAATTGGATAGAATAAGAAAATTGTGAAACCCTTCTTCTCAAGGAGAAATGTTTAAATTTTTAAAAAGCCTCTCTCTATCCCACCTTTGCACTGACTCTCATCTTTCTTAAGTGTATTCCCTTTATCTCAGTCTCTTAAGGGAAACAGCACTTTTAATTGGATGACTTCTGTGTAATTTTCACCCACCATGAAACACTGAAGCTCTGTCCCATCAGTCTTGTCTTTGGGTTTCCAGTTCAGGGCCAAAAGCACACTTATCCTCAAAGTAACACGTCGCACATCTAAGCGATTCAGCATTCCTGCTCACCAGACTCTCAGCAATACCAAGAACAGAGAACCAAAAGGCACAGTTCCTACCCCTACACACGATGCCATACTAGGCAGAAAAAGAAACTTCACAGCAGTCAAGTAGCATGGTTTAAGATTTAGATTTGTGCCAGTTTGGTACCAACAGTGCCCAGTTCTGAAAAACAACATCCACGTGTGGCAGATGGGGGTTAAGGCAAGGGCAGAAAGATGAGCGAAGGGTATCAAACAGCTGATTTAGTGAAGCTGTGGAACTAGTGTTTGGGTAAGGCAAAATGACACACGACCATGACATCTGTGTAAGTCTCCATAATGAGAATGTTCTATACACAGAGGAAGCTCCTGGCTGTCCTAACCAAATGCTGGGCTTGGCCACCCTCAGGCCAGCAGAGTGGTTCAGAGCATGGACGCCAGAGCCAGACTGCTTGAGTTTGCGTTCTAGCAATGCCCCTCCACCCACTCTTTAACCTGGGGCAGATGATGGCCCTGTCTGAGCCTCAGGGCCATCGGGGATCAGTGGGGAGGATGATTTAACTCACTCCCAAGGCCAGTCTAAGGAATAAGAAGTCCAACTCGTGCCTGGCCCAGAGACCCCTAGAAGCGTTTGCAATGAGTTTGTATACATGTAAGATCTTGCATATTTCAAGAAACCAATTTGGAAAGTGAGATACAAATTCGATTTGTAAAGGGTATAGGTACAAATGGCGTCTAGTTCTTGACAAGGTAAATACTTGTTTGGTTGTAAAGAGTTTTTAAGAGTTTCCTAACACACTTTTTTTTTTTTTTGTCTCCTTAACCCAAAGAAAAACTAATAAGACACTTCAGAAAACTCCTAAGGAGACATTTTGGTATACATTTATGATTTGGAGATTAGGAATACCAAAGAATTATTTTCATTTGACTTGTGTTTGTTGATAACCTCTAAGTACAGAGAGATTCAGTCAGACAGTTGTAAATGTATCTTGTACTTTTCAAATGACAAGTTCAACAGGTGGTAGCTGGACAGGTACCTGCAGGCCCTCAGCAGGGATCCACGACTGATGCCGCTAGTACCGCAGCCAACATCCACTGAGCCTTGACTACGAGCCTAGCACCTACCGTCAGTGTTTCACGTTCAATTGTGTCCTTCCATCTTCACAATGACCTTTTGAGTAAGTTCAGTCACTATCTCCATTTTAAAGAAGCAACTAAGATTTAAAGAGTTTAAATTGCCAAATATCGCAGAGCTAGGAACATTGCTGGCATCAAGAAAGGAACCCAGGCAGACTGCAAACAACAGAGCAGGAACATTCCAAGACTTTCCACTTAGACTCGCAACATTTGTCACATCTGTCCCTATCCATCTCTCTCTCTCTGTTGGTGTCTGTAATACCACTGGCATCTCACCTCTAAATGCTTGGACATGGGCACCTGGGTTGCTCAGTCATTAAGCGTCTGCCTTCTGCTCAGGTCATGATCCCAGGGTCCTGGGATCGAGCCCCGCATCAGACTCTCTGCTCAGCAGGAAGCCCGCTTCTCCCTCTACCACTTCCCCTACTTGTGTTCCCTCTTTCTGTGTCTCTCTCTGTCAAATAAAAAATAAAATCTTTAAAATAAATGAATAAATAAATAAAATAAATGCTTGGGCACATATCTCCTAGGAATAAGGGCACACTCCTCCACATGAAATGAAAACACATTATTATTACATCCAAAGGTGGTTTTAAAAAACAGGAACCTAATTTTTACCCATAACTTCAGATGATTATTTCTGGTAGTAGACTCCAGCTTTATCCTATAATGGTCATACTTTGTGGAAGGAGATCCAAGCCTGAAATCCCCCAAACGTAAGTAGTCCATTACTACGCGGAGTAGCACCAGACCTCATTAGTGTATTTCCACATTTATAAGCTTCTATGACACTAATTCTCCAAAAATCTGCATATTAGTTCAATCTCACTGAAATGCTCCAGTACCAAAGCCAAGCCAGTTGTGCAAACAGAAACGCCTTTGAAGTATCTCAAGCATTTTACTCACAGCACTAATGAGTGTTAGCCATGTATCAAGCTCTGAGGTAGGACCCCGTCCCTGCCCTCAAGGATACCTGAGCCCCGAGGAAGAGACAAGAGAAAATCACAGCATGGTGTGAGGGAAGTCAGAACCAGGACTAACCACTTTGGTGGAGGCAGACAGAGGGTCACACCAGGAGCTGAAGAGAGCCCTGCCTCCAGGAGTTTGCTGTCTGTGAGAGAGAGAAATAAAGCAAGGTGAGCTGGCCCCTATCTGAGAAGCAATTTAAGTAGGTAGACAGTGCCTAAGTGTACTTAGGACACACATCTAAAGACACGACCTTCTTTTGGTGTGTTAAGACACTGAGTAGAACACTGTGAGGAATGTAAGTAATAAAGGGTATGGTGTTTGCCTTGTAACAGAGTATTCCCATATATCATAAGAAAACTTTTAACAGGCAAAACCAAACCTATTGTTCCCAGAACTTGCTCAGTTTTTCTGACATAGTTCCCAGTACAGAGATTCCCCCTTGTTTGGAGCCATGATCACGTGTAGAAATAGAGAAGTGTAAACTGTGGCTTATAGAAATAGAAAAGAAGACTTTTCTGAGGATGCCAGACACACGGGCCCTAGTACATGTAACGGACAAACAGGTTACCCATAGTGCGTCCCAAAGGAGGCATTTTATAGAAATTCCACACTGAGAATAAACACTGTGAACTCAAGTGGAAGAGGAGGAGGTCTCTAGAAAAGGTGACTCTTTAAAGGATGACAGAGCACTCCAGATTGCTAACTGCCATCATGTCTCCTTTTTCCCTTGGGGAGTTGGGGATAGGGGTAGGGGAAGGATATTGAAAATAAATTATAAACAAAAGAAGAAAATTATTACAGTTCTCTTATGGAAATATATTTAAAAGTTTAAGTGGTTAGGCATGTGGAAAAGCTTTTGAGAACTTATGAAAGGAGAATGAATGGCCATGATTTAGAAGAAAAGAGCACAACTCCCTCCTGAACTCTCTCCTTCCTGCCCCTTGTTTTTATCCAGGTTTGTTTGGTAACATTTTCCACACGTTTTGGGCCAGCAGCTGAGCTGGTGGGAGGTTGGGGTATTGAGGAAGGCCCTCCGCTGTGACACACTGGTTCAGGATGGGGGTGGGGGGGAGCTGGACTCAGGCTGGCTCTGGATCTCCTGTGCTTACTCCACAGAATTGCTCTGGGGGCAAATGCTTCTAACCTGTTTTCTCCCACATTCTTATCTGAAAAGTGGAGGTATTAACACTGTCTTTGGGGAAGGCTGCTTAGCTTGGACATAAGATCCATAAATGGTTTTAGCAAAAACTTTCTAGTTCTAAAATTGGGGGAAGCAGGGATGCCTGCGTGGCTCAGTTAGTTAAGCACCTGCCTCCAGCTCAGGTCACGATCCCAGAGTCCTGGGATCGAGTCTCACATCGGGCTCCCTGCTTGGTGGGGAGCCTGCTTCTCCCTCTGCCTGCTGCTCCCCCTGCTTGTGTTCTCTCTCTCTTTCTGACAAATAAATAAAATCTTCAAAATTGGGAAAAGCAGAATAATCCTCTGTGGTCCAGATTCTTTCTCATTTGTACATTCACAGTTAAACGCCACTCATTACGAAGTTTCCATAGTGATCCTATGAATTCCACGCTGGCTTTCTTCAGAGACAGTTCAAAAGTGTGTCACACTTAGTTTTATGTGTTAATATCATTACTGTCATATATCTTTAGAAACATTCATTTTTCTGTATTTCAAGATACAGAAAGGTATGTTGTATTAAAGCTGTCTTGCATGCAAACCAGTCTTTTCAGCAGGAGCTCTTAATTTAGAAATAGTATTTTCCTTAAAGAATTCCTAATTAGAATTATCAAAGAGGGGCACCTGGGTGGCTCAGTGGGTTAAAGCCTCTGCTTTCGGCTCAGGTCATGATCCCAGGGTCCTGGGATCGAGCCCCGCATCGGGCTCTCTGCCCAGCGGGGAGCCTGCTTTCCTTCCTCTCTGTCTACTTGTAATCTCTGTCTGTCAAATAAATAAATAAAATCTTTAAAAAAAAAAAAAAAGGGGGGACATGACTGAACATGATACATGGCCCAAATTTAAAAAAAAAATCATTAGAATTATCAAAGAATGTTAGATTTTTGTGAAAGCAGATGACATAGTTGATCATTTTTTCTCCAGCAATGGCTTACACAGAGAATTTTTCTTAAATGTAAGAAAAAAGTTAATGATATAAAAAGTGATCTTAGCATTCACCAAGAGGTCAAGATATGGGTGGCTCCGACAGAACAATCCATTTTACGTTTAGAAGATGCATTTGTGTGCTTTTGAAGACAGGATCCCAGCTACTTACCATCGCAATCAGTAGCAGGTCACACTGTCAATCCCTTTTTACTGCTGGAACTTGGGTAAATTCAAAAGGAAACATAATATTCTTTGCCCATTTCCTGACAGCACAGAAGTTGACTTAACTTTAAAATCAGTGACTGACAGGGCACCTGGGTGGCTCAGTCGGTTAGGTGTCTCCCTTCAGCTCGGTTCACAGTTCCAAAGTCCCATGGGATGGAGAACTGAGTCAGGCTCCCTGCTGAGCAGGGAGCGTCTCCCTCTGCCTGCTGCTCCCCCTGCTTGTGCTCCCTCTCTCTCTCTCGTTCTATCTCAAATAAATAAATAAAATCTTAAAAATCAGTTACTGAGATATACCATAAAATAATCATATTCTACAGGGGCGCCTGGGTGGCTCAGTGGTTTAAGCCGCTGCCTTCGGCTCAGGTCATGATCTCAGGGTCCTGGGATCGAGTCCCGCATCAGGCTCTCTGCTCGGCAGGGAGCCTGCTTCCCTCTCACTCTCTCTGCCTGCCTCTCTGCCTACTTGTATCTCTCTCTGTCAAGTAAATAATAAAATAAAATCTTTAAAAAAAAAAATAATCATATTCTACAGAAAATGTGATTTTAAAAAATTCATACAAATAAAGTTTAGAAAACCAGTCATTTGAATATTTTTTGTCACAATACTAAAGGTCTTTATGAAGAATTATTGAGAGAATACACTTTCTAGATTTTAGACCACGTAGGTAGTTCAAACACAGAGGGCTGAACTAATAGTCAGGAGCTATTGTTTGAAATAATTTGTGACTGTTCTAGGCTGGACATGAAGAGGATGAGCTCTTGAAATATTTGGAGTATATCCTAATCTCTCCTCTAAATCATTCTTTATCCCCATTAAACTTTCCCACCCTGAGTCTTCTCTCCTCATGATTTTTCCTCTGATTCCAAAGATGACTAGCTAACTAACCTACTAAGTCAAAGTCAAAGTGCCAATGGGAGGGGCTTCAACTCAACCTTTTCCTTCCTCTCCAGATAACTTCTTTCCATTTCAACAGCTTACCAGAAACCTTACCAGCCAACTTCCTTCTCCCACCCCAAGGAGATGGTTCTAGTGGTAAGAAATTCAGACTAAGCGGAAGGGAAGGGAAGCACTATGACAGATGTAAAATTTTTAGAGGGGCAGGTTTTTGAGCGATCATGTTCGCAGCCACCTTCACCTTTTGGCCTTAGGTCAAAATGGTAATCAAGAAATTGTCATTCCAAGGATTAACCATGACAGTTCCAGATTTTCTCAGGATCTGGATCTTCACACACCTGCGTTAATCTTCACTGCTTATTATCACGACCTAAGCCAAAACAGCAACTTCCGAATATAGGAAATCAGAGTAACTTCTGGGGAACACCAGATATGCTTTCTTAGGCAATTAGTCACTAGTCACTTGTAGTGACTGGATCCAAATAGGGATCAACACTGAATTCCATGCTTGTGTTTTTTACTGATATATAAGAAAATTAAATAAATGTGGGAAATACTTCAAAGAAATTATCTGAATTTAACCATTTTAATTTTCAAAAACATAATTACTTTTCACCCATTAAAATGGCTTTGGATGAGAATTTGTACTGCTCCGTCAATATAGGATCGTGCCTTTTAGCAGAAATTGGTGTACATTCCCTTCATTAACAACAAATTAATAGTTTCCATTTGCAAACTTCAGGATCAATAAACTCATGATGGCTTAGTTATAAAATTCAACCACTGTGACTCTTTTTTTTTTTTTTTAATTTTTTTTTTTGTTTATTTGACAGACAGAGACCACAAGCAGACAGAGAGGCAGGCAGAGAGGAAGGGAAGCAGGCTCCCCGTTGAGCAGAGAGTCCGACGCGGGGCTCGATCCCAGGACCCTGGGATCACGACCCGAGCCGAAGGCAGAGGCCCCAACCCACTGAGCCACCCAGGTGCCCAGTGACTCTTTTTTAAAAGAAAATTTTATGGCATGCAGTTCTTTTGGTAGGCAAATATTAAGTAGCCGGTGCTAGGAATAAGAAAAATGGGAAAATATACAGACATATACAATTGTGGAAGGCTATAACTTATAATTCATCATGAAAAGAGATCCTTAGTGACAAATTTAGGACATATCCTGTTCTGAATATATAGCTGATACCATCTTTCCTGGGAAATCAGTAAGGTAAGAATTAAAGGATTGGGGTACTTGGCTGGCTCAGTTGGTAGAGCACAAAACTCTTGATCTTGGCATTGTGACTTTGAGCCCCATGTTGGGTGCAGAGCTTACTTAAAAAGGGGGGTGGCGCCTGGGTGGTTCAGTCGGTTAAGCATCTGCCTTCAGCTCAGGTCATGATCCCAGTGTCCTGGGATTGAGCTCTGCATCAGGCTCCTTGCTCAGCGGGAAGCCTGCTTCTCCCTCTCCCACTCCCTCTGCCTGTGTTCCCTCTCTCGCTGTATCTCTCTCTGTCAAATAAATAAATAAATTTTTAAAAAAAATAGTTTTTAAAAAGATACATTGAAATCATGTGGCCCTCCTTAAAAAAAAAAAAAAATCATCCTTTAGGAAAGCTTAATTTGAGGAAAAATTTCCCAGAGTGCTCCATTCAGTTCTTACTACCAGAGGAAAAGTAAGCTTGCCATATGATGAAAGATATCTGGTACTATTATTTATCTAGTATATACTAGGGCTTCACCTTGGTAGATTTTTATCCAAGGTGAGAAGGGATGGTTTTGACACTCAATTACTGTGAAATGCTAGATTTGTGCAATAGTAAAGCTTATCTTGACAATGGATGTGGGCCTATAAGTACCGTGGAAGTAAGGGGTTTTGAAGCAGGTCTTCAGAACCACTCTCGACAAGACTCCTGCTCTAATTTATATAGTGTGATCCAGACAAATTTCTCTTGTATTGCCAAACATTGGAAATTATGCTTGTCCCAGTCTTAGCAAATGCTTAGCAGCTGTGGCTATTGATTGCTGGGTCTAGAATTACGTCCAATTCGTCGCCTACCACTCTACTGGTGGGGTGGCTGTATTCTTTCCTCACTGCCTTGTGACAGCATCTTCTGCCCAGTGTCTTGGCTATTAGCCCAGCCTTTGTTGTCTGGGATCACTAGTTTTCGTTCAGACACATAGCAGTTCTGTCGTTGCTTAACTCAGTTAACAAGCCTCGTCAAAAACACTGAAAGTGAGCTCAACTTCAACACTAATGGGCCTTCTAGCCAATCGGATTGTCTACAAGTCTACTGAACGTACTTTTTAAAAGCTGTTCTAGGATATTTTCTCCTTTCTTCTGTTTATTGGGGTTAATGTTTTTCATCTCTCATTGTTTTTAATGGGATTTACGATTTTGTAGTAGAGTCAGACAAACTGCTCATTCTCTGCAGTTTTAGGAATTCATCGTGCCTGAGAAGTCTGTCTAGCTACATGGTACCACAGTTTCTGCTTGAGCACTGAGATCAGAAGAAGATCCCATTTTCATTTCAGCATACCTTCAGAGTCTGAGCCAATAAAAAGAAAGGTGTCAGAATGTTTAACACAGTATATAGCACATTGTGAAAAACACTTGTCACTTTTCTGAGCACTCTAATCAATTTGTGAAAAAAGATGAAAGACAAAAAAGAATCCAATTATTGTACTAAATGCATTTTTTTAATACCTGTGTTCAGATGTCATCTTTAAAGAACAGGAAGAAAATATATGGGTGGAATAAGTATGCAAACAATTTACCTTCAATACGAATTAGATATAGCTCTTTAAAAAAGGTTTGAATTATATTGGTTGGAGAGGAACCAGCATAAGGATATTAATATTTATGGAGTATTTACTACATCTAAGGCACTAGGGGGAGAAAGTAATTTTTATAGTCTTTATTGACTAAAAAAATCTGTAAAAGGCATTAAAATCCTCAACTGACATCATTTAATTCAAAGCTCTTCATCTTTAAATTAATTCATCTCAAAAAACAGCAAAGGTAAGAAAAAAATTACTATCAGTAAGAATGATATATTTCCTTGGTTTGGAAATTTCCAAACCACGATATTCTGCCCTGTCAAAATACATTCATTGGGGAATTTTTTACTTTATAATTTCTTTTGAACTTAATCACAGTTTTACATCTAGCTGGTTTCATGATTAAATAAAAGAGAAGGTGATTCCCCTCTTGTATGGAGGAGACCACATACTTGAATGGTACTCTAACTTCTAGGTTCTGCTGTAGTAACACTGAAACCAGAAGCTTGTGAGAGAAATGTCACTTTATCTGAGAGAGTAAAATCAGACTCTAACAGGAAGTAGCAAATTCATCTTTTTCTTTTTTCTTACTCCACTCATTGCTGAAGACAAGAAGTTTGAGAAACAGCACTTTTTAAGTCATACTTCCTTTACGTAGATCAAAACCAAAGCCACTGGGTGGTGCTTTCCCCACAGGAATCTCTAAAGAGCAAATGGGGCCATTTGATGATGGATTCATTAAAGGAGGGACCCCATTGCGTATACCACACCTCTTGAAAAAAAAATAAAGCTAAAGCCTCAACTGTTTACTACAGAATAAAAATCTAGCCCAAATCTGACTTTTATAAACCAGGTGAATCCAGGTTTAATTTTCACAAATCATAGAACACTATTTTGAATATTTTGGCCTTTCACTTAAATGATCTAGTTCCCAGGTAAAACTTAAATCAAAAAGATATTGTCAGAACTCACGGATCACCTCTTTACATTTTAGCATGTGGCGACTCCGAAGAGTTGTTTTGGTTTTGTTTTAAAAGAACATGACACGTATGCATAAATAACTCAGAATTTAAAATATAGATTTGAAAATAGTCCTCAAGTACACTTAAAGGTAAAAATGTCTTTTAATCGCCAGTTTCTCTCTACCCTTTTCAATAAAATACTTCCCTGGGATTCAGTGAGCTCACTCTCTCTCTTAAAAGGAAAATAAAGACTGTTTTTGCTTTCAGATTTATATTCCCTCACTCCAGCTTTATGACTACGTGTGCACACACAACCATTTCTCTCTCTCTTGCAGGTGGCGCAGACCAGGAAGGGGAAATCTGTGGTTTTAAATTCTTTATGCCTCATCCTCTGAATGCTGGAGGCTTGCTGTAGGCTGTATGCTGTTAATGCTAATCGTGATAGGGGTTTTTACCTCCAACTGACTCCTACATGTTAGCATTAACAGGGTATAATGCCTGTTACTAGCATTCACTGGAACAAATTGCTGCCGTGGGAGGATGACAAAGAAGCATGAGTCACCCTGCTGGATAAACTTAAGACTTCAGGCTTTATTGTTTTTGTTAATCATAATCTGGTCACCGAGAAATTCCACCTTCAGTTTTTAAGAGAGTAAGGTCATTCAAAAGATTTACCAGCAGCATTCTGAATGCAAACACTTTTACATGAATCTTCAAGCCCACATCTTTGTTTTTATCTTTAGTGAAAAACGTATTTGTGTGGTTTTTAATCCAAAGTTATGGTGTGTTCACTGTAACTGTTCAGAAGCACTCTTCATAACTCACCTGAAAGAAATATGAACTAAACACATTCTGGAACAAATTTCTAGAATATCTCTGTAGTTAAAAATTAAAAGGACCCTACAGTTGCATCATGGATGGCCCAGCAACATTTTTAAACAGATTTACAAGTTGGCATTTTCCCCCCTCATTTAACAATTTTCTATTCAGACAGTTAACACTTTTATTTGAATCTTAAGGGGGAACTGTAAGGCTATGACAATGAGTTTTTTTAGAAATGAAGTATTTTACCAATTAGCATGATAAATGATGCGTGAGATAAACCTCTCTCTTTTCCCTACAAGGTACAAAGGCTTAAAAAAAAAAATTTCATATTTGAAAAGAAGTCCCAAATCTAGGTTCTTGAGTTTAATAGCTTGGCCACATAATTATGTTGTGGGGTCAGAGAATCCACTTTTCCTCTCAAAGTCTGTGTGTTCATCCACAGAATGAGGCTAACACTTTACAAGGTTGGTGTGAGGCTTATGTGAAATAGAATTAGTTTGTAAAATAGAATGTGTTACATTAATGTTATAG